>NC_136000.1:10481353-10831353 GCF_048128805.1 Centroberyx gerrardi | reverse complement strand
GGCTTGGTGTTCACATGGACCCTAGATGAGAAGACCTTAAGCAGTGAAACAAAGCAAACACTGAGCATATCACTGGCTCAGTTGAAAGGGGAGACCAACTTCACCTGCAGTGCAGCAAACACAGTCAGCAAGGAGAAAAGTAACACCATCCGTCTAACATGTAAAGGTTCAGAGCCAGCACCACCAGCCTTGCTTTGTTTTAAACGCAAAGTAGTGATGGCAGCACTAGCAGGAGGAGCATGTCTGATTCTGCTCCTGCTCATCATCATCCTCATATTGGGTTGCCGTCGCAGACAGAACAAAGCCCTGCTGAGCCTGGAAGACAAAGGGCAAGTCCAAATGATCCCAATGAACCGGCAGCAGCAACCTGACCCCATCAGCCCCGAATATGAGACCATGCACCCCACTGAGGCCTTTCTCACCCCGAGCCCCAAACTGCCACCAAGAGCCTATGACCAGGCTGTTTCTCAGGCTGGAGCCCAGGCTCAAGAGAAACCTCCACAGGGATCCAGAGCCGCTGAAGGGGAACAGTCTTCACCAGTGCCTAAGCCCAGGATGAAGACCCACCAGGCACCAGTCAACTGAACGAGCCCTCCCTCTCTCTCCATCCCAGTATGAGTTCCAATCTGATGGACACATGCTTCATTGTTTATATAGCTGGAAAAAATGTTTGATATACAAACGATATTCACAAAATTTTTGGAAAGAATATGTATCCAAACTGAAGCCAACTTCTATATACAAACTGACCAAAATGAAGAAAAACAAAAACATAAGAGAAAATATCTTGTTAAAATGTTGGTTTGTTGTTGGTTGCTTCTAATAATGAATGGTTATAAAGGAAATGTGTGTGTAAAATAATGAGTATGACAGGTGAGTTGTTACAGATATATTTTCTTTTTTATATTAGCTGGCACAAAAACTATATTTCAATGAGGTAATAGACTGAAAACAGCCATATATGAAATACTTGTTATGATTATTATGACTATATCTCCTCTGGCTGAGAGGCAACTATTCACATTATGGATTACTTCTTCATGTAAGCATTATATTGCATGTATGCCTATCCTTAGCAGCTCCACCGATATTATATTGAAACATGTAAAAAGGTGAGGTGACACAGTGTCACACATTGTCAACAATGTCACCCTACAATTCAATAAAGGGAACCCCGAGATGTAGCAAAAGGAAAAGGAAGGTTTTTTGTTTTTTTTCAGCATACATGGCAATGTTTTTTTTTTACCTTTGGAGCTACAGCGTAAGAGACACAGCACAGAGAACTGCATTAAATGCTTTTAAAATGCTTAATGCCTAAATGCTTTTGATATAGCAAAAAAGAAAGAGCAAAGCACTGAAAAATAACTCTTGGGTTGTCTGTAATATAATCACATGATATGTTTAAAAAAGATGTTTGAAATAAATAATCAACTTGTCAAAAATGATATTATACTATCTCATATTTGTATGGAAAAATACATTAAGCAGCTTATCTGTGTCAAACACAACCCTTTGTTCCAGCTTCTTACATGTCAGCATTCTTGCACTTATTAAAATTTGCTTGCTTGCAAGAAGTTATTAAAGGGGGGAAAAAATCAATAGAGGAATGGATTAGCGAAGGCAAATATCTATTATCTCCAATGGGTAAATGGTAATCCACACATGAAAGTGTTTGCTGTCTCGCCTAACGCTGTGTGACAGCCACATAATGGAATCCCCCTGAGCGTCATCGCCTAAAACTTACAAGCCAATGTCATCTTTTGTCAGGCCCTGCTCCACTCCTGCTCTCTTTACATGGCTGAAATTTCAGTCCAGCCGGCGGGGATTTAGGAGTAAAGCTGGTATCTGCTGCTGGAACAATGCCACTTGTCTTTCTTGCAAGACTGAGAGTTGGCTGGCAACACGCCACGTCACTTCCCCTCGCCAAGCAGTAGAAATGCACACAGATATACATAGACAGGCAGATAGATAAACATGCACACACACATACTGTACATACATAGACCTACAGATACAGACACACACAGAAGCACACACACAGAAGCACACACACACACACACACACACACACACACACACACACACACACACACACACACACACACACTACTGTATATACTTCATGAAACGGCTTCATGTAACACATCTCATATGCCTCTGCCAGATCTACCCTGGAAATGGAAGGGAAATAGTTGTGAAATGTGTTTAATCAGTGGCTCTCAGAGTCTAGAGGATACACCCTTTTGATCTTGGAGTGTGTGTGTCCAGGAAAAGGGTCAATTACCCATGGAAACTATTTATACTCACGTCGGATCATTCCTATTACAATTCTCTTGCTGCCACAGACTGCCAAGTCTAAGATAAGTATGAACCAAATCAGAAAATCAGAGGCCAGCCAGTCCAGTGACCTTTTTTCATCTGATTTGCTCAACTTCTGAAAACACAGAGAAATGATTATGACCTATTAGCATACTTTAGCCCACTTAGCACTCTTTGACCTCGGGTCTTTTCTCTGAAACCTAAAGCGTACATAGTAGTCATGACCTTTATTTAGTTGAAGCCCTAATTGTCCAATCAGCTCACAATTTATTGAAAAAGCAATGAGGCCCTTTGCTCTTGTAACTCAAAGAATGATTTTATGATCATGATTACCATGTTGTTGAAAGTAATAGCCTTTAAAACCCAGTGTGGAAAATGAGTATGCAGTGATTTTGACAGTATTAGCGAGGAACCACAATCTGATGGTCTTGAAGACGTTGTGTAGTAAGCTGAGACATGTGGGCTTATGGAATATATCATTGCATTGCACTGAAAAAGGTGTTTAAGGTGTTTAATCCCTTTTCAAATGCCCAAGCATTTAGAATCAAACCCACAATGTCTGTCAACACACCAGGCCTATTTCTTTTCTCTCCCTTCTGTACACCTCACACTTTCTTCACACACTTTTTCACACAGCACATGTGTAATTTGTGGACTGGCTCTGCACAGTCTGCGGTCGTCTGCAACACACCAAATCAATTTCGTAAATTTGCTGAGGAATCAGGCTGCACTGATTTTTAATGGAGGCAGAATACTTTCCAGACCTCAGCAAGAATTAGCACCTCACAGACACTGGAGGGCTGGGGCCAAAGCCATGCTGGGAATACAGTAGTTTTCTAACATGTACACTGACTGATTAAAAGATTGTGTGATATTGATCCCTGAAGGCAAATTTGTCTTCGCCTGACCACAGGGTCAGCGGCACTGGAGATTGCAGGGATTCGTTTACATTTTACATTTTAGGCATTAAGTTGTTGAAGTTCTTATTAAAAGCTATTCAGAGTGCAAGAGTCAGAGCTGTAGTGCACTGACAATATTCATTTACCCCATAATGATGTTTTGAGAAAGTGCTATAGGAAAAGAAATCAGAGCTGAGAGGAGAGAGGTAGAAGGGATTTTTTTCAGTGTCTGTATGGAGACATCAGCAGGGATGGAATCTTCGCTTGGAATCATGGGAGATCAGAGCAGGGACCTTCCGACTACTAGACTTTTGATATGACTCCCGAAAGTCCCTGAAAATCAATATGTGTCACTCACATATAATCTACACAGGCTCCAGGAAAGGAGGTCATCACCCAGCATCTATGGAGTCAAGTGCATACCAAAAGCTTGTATGACAACACATCCTGTCCTAGGAAAGTTTGACTTTTGTGTGTGTTTCTTTGTCATGGTTACACAAGGTTGGCTTGTTGAATCCCTGTTTATAAAAGGATTCTCTTTCCCGGATTTCCCTAGCACAGCAGTTTCTCAGTCTGTCTCTTGCAGCCTTGCCAAGTACTCCATCCTTGTCTGCTTTGACACGGTGGAGGAGACTCCTGCAGCGGCTTCGATTCCATGAGAACCCGTGACAAATGGGCTTCCACTTCGCCTGTGATCTGCAGGCTAACAGTTTTATAATTTTCGTCATGGATGACTCAAGGTTGCAAAAGCACATACTTTTTAACAGAGGGAATGAAAAAAAAACAGCGTTTGTTTTGAAACGCTTTTTTTGGATGCACATCTTGTTTTGCGCTAGAGTCCTTGAAACGTCATGGTTTCATAGCTGAAGTGCTGTTATAATGTACATGTGCAGTTCCAAAAAAATGAAAACTGAGTTTATGGGTCCTTTAAGGTCATGGAGGAGAAATCCAAAAGCTGAAATTTGGGTATGGCTTTGTGTTGGGGGGCTTCACCTTTTGGAGGAGCATACCCATCCATATCACCTTAAACCCAACTTTCCAAAAGCCTATTCAGAAACTAGCGGTGGGGTCCCAAATTTGGCATTCGCTGCGGTTAGGAATGCATGTATGAATCACTTTGATACCATATCATGTGTCCAGGAAATGAGAATCATAGGTCGAGCAGGAAGAAGGGATGGACAGAATCAATGCTCAAACCATATCGACGGAGCGCAGAACAAATATTCCCATAATTTCATTCTAATGCCCCGGCAGCTGCTCTGAGCCAAAGGGCTGGCGTGTGAAAAGAGAAAAGGCTGGGAAAACAACGGCCCTTTGTCAGACACAGACCTAGACAGGAGCACCGCTGCCATTTGTAGCCGGTGAAGGAATGTGACAGCGCCAAGGTCTACAGATATGATACAGAACATCCCTGCTCTCAGCGGATATTTTAGTCATATTTCAGGGCGGCAAAGAGAGCCACTCACATCGTTGCCTACAGTATATTCATTGAAATCGAAAACGTTGCTTTTGAGTTATATTTAAAGATACTGTATGGATCTCTCAGGAATATTGAGTTGGACACTTAAGACAATTTATTATTCCAGTAAAATCATAGCTTTGTTTTGTTTGAGCCAGCAAATTAGTCCAAATTTTGAATTTGTATCTGTTCTGTTGCCATACCACAAGCATAATTCAGTGCTTGGGATATCCAATCCCTTGAGCTACCAAAATATTACTCCTCTAAAACTAAATTAGAGGATCCACCTGGATGATCTCTTGGATAACTTCCATCCTTCCTTCCCCCAATGCTTCTTGTTTACATATCACCTTGGCAACCCTCTCCAGATGAAGAGTGCACTGTCACTATAATATTTTTGGTGGCAAGAAGGGCAGAAAATGCTTACTGCCCAGTTCAAAATCTCGTGCACACACTGCCAGGAAAAATGTCAAGATATCCCCGGAGCTATTTGTGCATACAACCAAGCCGTTCAATTTCATTTGGCTGTATTGTTTCAGCGTCTTAAGCCCGTCTAAAGCCCGGTTCTGCTACTTTCCCACTCATTCCTGAGTTCACGCATACCACCGTAATCGACGTCAGCGTGAACTCTGACGACTACCATCTTGTTAAAGAATAAATCAGCCTGAGACTTTTATAATTATAGTAATTTTTCATTCAGTTTTTTTGAAAATGCAAACACACCTAACTTTTGTTTAGAGGTATGAATGACTGGAAACAATATCTATGTTTGTTCCTGCTCAATGCAAAAAGGGTTTTTTTGGACAATCTGGAATGGGTTTATCCAGCCGGTATTTTGGTTTATCATTAAATTTGCAGACATAAACCTCATGTCTCTACATGGTCATGTCTCAAACAGGGTTATGCATTATGCCAGATACAGCCTGATACATTTACTATAGTACTAGTTGGATAAACACATCTAAGATTGAATGAATCAGCATTTGAACTGAGCATTATTATCCCTTATTTTACTACCAGTTGCTTGTTGTTAGTCTCATTTGCATAAACACATCACATACACACACACACACACCCTTATCGAATACATAAGTGATACATTTGCATAGAAATCAGTTAACAATGGTGAATGCATTTACCATTTTTCCCAGTCCAATGCTATCTGTCTACCAATGCTTGACTTAATATCAGTGACATTTTGTTTTGATTGTGTGGACAATGTCTTTGCAGTGGTTGAAGGGAAGGGTTAGAGCACTGAACAGGATGGTTAATCCTGTCTTGTCTGTCCTGTTATCCCTCTCCAGGTGTATCTCGGAGCTTGTCTCCATCTCGGGTGCTGCAGCGAATTCCAGGCGAAGCTCCCGTACCGGGGGGGATGAGTCTAAACAAACATTCCAGGAGAATCAGCTGGAGACAAAAGAAAGGGGGTAAACTCCAGTCCACAAATACTGTAAAGCAGGCCTATCATTTCCACTAACACCAGAGCTCTGTAATAAAAATGCTTCTATCAGCCAAATTACCCATCCATGGTCTTGCACCTGATATAAATCAGATGGGAGAAAAATTCCACCTCCCACTGTAATAAGCATCTTCCGCGCTCAGACTCCGCATTCATACTGAGATCAAACATTTCTGTAGCATTCTTGGAGATATTTTGTGTGTGTGCCAACTCGAAATTACAACCTGGCAAAAAAAAAAAAAATACCCAACCTACATTTCTGCTATGATGCGATGCCTTTTTGCACAATAAGAGTTTTTTGCTTTGACATTTGGGGCAAATGCATTTAAGATGATTTCCCCAGATAGCTATAATACCTTTTGAGGAACACCCAGTAGAGATAATTTGGATAGTTTGAAGCCTTTGTCTTGGTCTATGGGTCCATCTCCTCTCAGAGAAAAGGATCCCCAAAGCCTCATTGTGTGTGTGGATTCATGCAGGGATAACAGCATGTCAGTGAAGGGCCATGCAACAATAGTTCAAGATGAGAGAGGTGTAAAGGTGGGACAGAGGGATAACAACAGAGCGTTTTGCTTTGGCTATGCCATGCTTATCTGGCAAAGCATCAACACAGCGCTCAAATGGCCTCTCTGTGTGGGCTCAGTTTCCTTACGCTTCTTTCAATGGTACTCTGCTTTCTGTAATGGCCTCATACTGGAAAATAGCCTTGGAAAGCACTTTATCACCAAAATAGATAAGGACTTTTGGAAAAAAGTGTGTGTTTGTGGGCTATTTATTGTTGTCATGGAGACAGGTTGTTAGCATGCATGGCTCTCAAAACAAAAGTATAAGTAAACATGCAAACAAAAGTTGAGCAAAGTGTATAGACATTTACTACAATACCTCTAAATTAGTACGAAAGGATACCTGTTGTTATTGTATGAGACATATGCCAGTATGTCTGATGACTTTGTTATTACTTTCATCTTTTCTATTCAGTCCTTACCTTTTGATAAGTGAGGATGTAGAAGCGCATCCACACTGAGGTAATTCTGCAATGAGCCAGAATCTCACTGTCAGCTAAAAGCAGGAACAAAGCATGAGTCACTTACAACAAACAGTCTTTAAAGCGTATTTTTAGCTGTCTGTGCAGCCAGCAGCGGTCAGATAGGACACAATCTGTGCAATACAGAGACAAAGCAATAGAAAATGTTATAATCAGTGAGTATAGCAAACAAACGAGGGACATATTTCACTCACAGCTTCAAATTCAGCAAGCAAGGGTTAATATTGTACCAAGGATTATTGTCTAATTAGAATACATCTCATCATGCGTCTAGCAAGTCATATGGGCCAATTAATTTTAGTCGAATCTTGTCCTTATGGCAACTGACAGACAGTCTGGTCAAAGTGGCCATTGATACTGCGCTTTGTGCCAATAAATGTGTCACAAGCAGCTGGGAAGTGAACCTCCTTGAATTGTGGCACCATATGGAGTGCTAAAGCAAAATCAAAAATCCTACTGCCATTATGGCATGTGAGAACCTCATGAATCTATCTTCCAGTGCACAGTACATTTCAGTCAACACTGTCTAGATGGATCATGTATGAAAAGGGAACAATGGTCTGGGTTATAGGCATGAGGCTTGAATTTGAGGTTGCTTTGAAAACAATACAGCGACTCTTTAGTATATGGAAGGTGGCTACATGGTTCATTTTTAGAGTGCCGGCAGAAAGATTGATTTGCAGTATTCTAAAATGAAAGTTAGGATTGCATGTTGGTTATTTCGGACATTTCTGAACAGTCACCAGTATCTGATTTACTCGGTGCTCACAGAACACTTCATTTCTCACAGCAGACAGCCTCTGGCCCCAGAATACTCCTTCCATTCTGGAGAAAAGATTTCCAGATCCATCCCGACTGAGTGAGTAGCAGTGTAACAGAGTAAGAGCAGAGTAACAGTACACATCTTCGAAAATGCAGTCTTCACAGGCCATGCTAACCGTGCATATATCTTTTCTCCCACCAAAACTATCTGCCTTTACAATTACCTAGTTAATGTAAAGTATATCAAGTGTTCAAGATCCATTTTGGAAAAAAAATGTTACCTGAAATTCATCAAGCAGTATTTGAAAAATATGGTGATTCTGTCCTCAAAAAATGAACTACTGTATAAGCAAATGTCTTAAGATGATTCCTAACTTCAATACTAACGCATGATGTGCTTCACTTTCATGCCAGCAGTCAATGCTTGGAAGCGTGGGTGTCATTTTTTTTTTTTTTTAAATGGTGGTCATCTCATTTTGGCACGAAACTCTTCATATGCACCGAGTGGATAGCTACAGATATGCTTCAAATTGATACAAGTGCACTGGAAATACGTATAAGCCTACTCTATTATACAATATCCAGATCCTCAGACAGCAAATGGAGTCTGGAGAGCTTGGTGGGAGACTACAGTGTGATAAGAGCCTGTCATTGTCATTGTTCTGTGGCCTATTGAAGTGGCTTTGTCTGCACTGGAGTGGCACTACAATGAGACAGACATAAGACTATGGGCATATTTGAGTGTGGGTGGACATACACACACATTCAAAGAAATACAATAAACGGACAGAGACACCCAGACACACACACACACACACACACACACACACACACACACACACACACAGACACTCTCTCCAGCCCAGACAGGAAGACAGGGCCACTTAGACTGGCTCTTAATTAGAGCAGGTAGACAGAGGGGTGGAGATGTTTTGGGGGGAAGGATGTTGTTGGGGTTTGAGGGTCTTTTGAAGGAGGAATAGCTGGAAGATAGGGGAGCTTTCTTGTGGGTAAAATACAATGAATCCCTTATACAGAAAAGGAAAGACTGAAAAATCGAAAGATAATCCGAATAGAAAGGTTTTTTTTCAGTGAGTCGCAGTGATACAGAGTCTGCAACCCAACTTTTGAGACTTGAAGAATTTCCCATTTTTCTCTTGTCCAGAGATTGTATCTACCATTGACAGAGGAGGGCTGGTCCCAATGTCTCTCGGGTAAAACAGAACCTATTATTTAGTAAAAGCACAGAGAAAGAGTGGCTTCGTAGAGCAGAGGACCCGTCAGAGAAGTGATTGATGTGAGTTAACCCTGTCAAAGGCGGGGTTATGGATCAGTGCAAAAGAGGACGTAAATCATTTCCAAATGCTCTTACCTACCACTCTGAGATCGGACTGATACACTCTTCCCCCTCTCCGCTGCTGCTTTGCATGTCCAGAATATCTCTCTCCATTCAGTCTACCATGTTAGGGATAGAAAGGTGTTTATACTATAGGTAAGAAGATGAGAAAATCCTGTAATGCACACTTGATGAGGACAACAGTGCCCTCCTTAGCTCATATAAAGCAAGGACATTGTGTCCATTTTTGGAAAATATATTGAGTTGAGTTCAATGTCACAACAAAAGTATCTTATACCACAAATCTCACAGGTCATCATTAGTTTGACTGTCAGTATGCAATGCATCTTGAAAAGCAACCGCACTCTTATGTGACAGGTTTAATGCAATTCTCCATCCAGTAACATTGTCATTCTTTAACATCAGAGGAGACATACAATGCTGTGACAGTTTGAGTTGTCAAGATGTGAGTCTTTACATGGGAGTAAAGAAGCAAGGGCTCTTTGGCTGTGTTTTCAAGTTTTGTAGTTTGATGCGTCCCCTGTAGTTTGAATGGATCTGTCTTCTGCAACAGGAAAACAATCAGGTTTGGAAAAATGCACACAGTATCTTCTGTGCTACCTTGACAGGAATTCCCCCATGACCGCTAACTTCTTTTTCATAAGCTCTGCAAACTTTTCCACTGAACACATACAGAATGTATAGCAAATACTGTAGCTTATTTTTCACACAGAATACCAAAACCCAAAAGAAACAAATGTGGGATTTTTTTGAGGTTCTCAGTAGCCTGTATGGCCCGTTGTCTGTGTCATCACGTTGGTTGTGTGTGAGTAACTGGGTTGCATATACCTCACAGGCCTGTTAGTCTCACTGCAGCAGAACAAAGACAACATTCTGTTAAGAGGTTTAATACCCTGGTGACGTGGGCTACAACAGTGTGTAAAAATCCCCAGATAGCTCACTTGATTGGAGTGTTAAGCTGTTAAAAATAATGAGCTTTTTTCCTCTGCTGTTATTATCAAGTGTCTTGCCTCGTTTCACGCACAAAAGGCCGGTCACAGCTCCCGTCTATAGTCATGTCTCATTCGTTCTAACTATGTGGACGTGGGGCAACATTTTCCAGGCTGCTTAACAGCCTAAAGTTTTACAATGGAAAAGTTTTTTCCACAACTAAAACACTGCCACTGGTCATAATTCTGTGCATGTTCTAAATGACTGTCAGCATGCTTCGTACGGCTATTCTGCTTTGTTCAATGTGAAAATATCAGCTTTGTTTGTGCAAAGAATGAACCTCAGTAATGCCTAGGCCTACAAAATATGTCCAAAAGTTATCTGAGTTTTGCCCGCCAAGTATTGCATGGAGTTATAAAAAAGGTCGCTGAGCAAATGTGAAAATCCCTACATACTTCAGTAACTGTGTTCTGTCTTCTGCTAGCCTTAATGTGCGATTCACACCACAGTCTCGCGTTCAGGGATCAAACAATGCAAGTCCATTTTCACACCACATGTGCATATAGGCTATTGGCACATACTTCTGAACCCCAAGGGTCCACCACTCACCCCCCCCCCCCCCCCCCCTTCTTATCTCCTGCAGTTGGACCATGCCCATCTTTGACACCACCGAGCCATGTGCAGTGAATAGGTGGTCGACATTGGACCAGGGGCTGCGATCCCCCACACATCGCATGCAGCTGTTACAAAATGGACACTCTAGACATGTAACACAATACCTAAAAATGACCTCATTCAGTCTCACCCAGTTACAGTCAAAGTTGACACTATTCCCTTCAAAAACATTGGCAACATCGCTGACAGTACAGTCCATAATGCCCTTATAGAGAGGCGCCAATTGCTTATAAACCCAAAATACTGATAACCCAGTTGGCAGTGAGTTTAATCATGTAATCGTGTGTGGTTCTCATGGGTTGTGAAGCAGACATGGTGGATCAAAAGATGAAACTGATACTGTTCAAGGCCAAGTGTTCTACTGTAGGATTAGTGTGTGTGTGTGTGTGTGTGTGTGTGTGTGTGTGTGTGGGTGGGTGGGTGAGTGTGTATGTGTGCATGGGCAGAATCAGGTATTCGAACACCGCTTTTGCCAACCTTCTCTCACTAAAAATTGAAGAGTAGTACCAGCACTCGCAGTAGATCAGGCTTATTTATTCTTGAAGCACGCTTTTCAGCATTAATGCATTCGTCCCATGCTGCTTCGATTTTTGGATATCTACTTGACCCTGCACCCAGCTTGAAATGTTATACTTTTATTGGAGTTGTGCGTGCTACATTGGATCCTGAAAATAATTTGAAGATCAGTTGAATTGGACACTCGAACTCCTAGACGGTTAGATTGTTCTGCTCACTGCGGTTTACACTGCCAAGGTACACAGAGAAAACACAGACAAAACTCAACTGAGCTGGAGAGAGGAGATGAAATTTACCTCATATTACCAACCAAATCACTTCAGTCATTCAATTACTTTAATCTCCAAGCACAACAAATTTGAGAATTGTCAGTGTCTTTGTAAGTCAATGCTGAGACATATTAACAATTTGCAGTGCATGCTGACAAACAATAGGACTCACATACAGCACAAAAGGACAGTGCAAGTATGACAGAAATGACAATAGAAAATACATTTTTATGAATAACTCTGGTGAAAAAAACGTGATCATTTGACAATCTGTGTTCTTGCTCACAGACAACCTTTCCTGAGTTTTCAGAATCAACTCCATGGACGTAAGCCAATGGTTTTGTGATGCTTTACCACCATCTACTGGTCAGCAATGGAAGATGCATTATAATATTTTAGAAAAAGCCAAGACATACAGTATTCACCCTACTACAGTTCAGTTCAGTTCAGTTCACTTTTACGGTCCTCCAGGGAAATTCAGCTTGCAGCAAGGCACAATAAAAACACAATGACAACACAGATGCAATACCAATACAAAAGAGACAGATCCCAATAAACTTAAAAATGATGAATGGTGGCAGATACAATGAATGTGCAAGGAGAGAGCAAAAATATAGTGAAAAAAAAAAAAAAAGTGTACAAAAGATTTTACTGCACAACAACAACAACAACAACAACAACAATAATTCAATAATAATTTAGATTTTGGACTATACTGTATTACCTACGCCAGTGATTCTCAACCCTTTTCATATCAAGGACCCCTAATTTAGTCCACATTAGAGCCACAGACCTCCATTTGATGTGATTTTGTCTCTCGCACCGAAATCTGAGAATATTTTTATTGTTAGATATGATTTTGTCCAGAATTCCATGTCTATCTGCATTGTAGGTAGAGAGATAACAGTGAAACTATGATCAAAACAGTCATTCTCCTACATTCTCTAATTGTGTTAACTTCTTGTAAATGAAGTAATGGTGAAGTTTAACAATTCATCAATTTGCTGGGGACCCCTTGGAACCCCCTCAAGGACCCCTGGTGGTCCCCGGACCCCACGTTGAGAACCACTGACCTATGCTGTGGACTAATCTATACAGCTTGCACCGTTCATATGTCCTCAGTACATATGTAGGCCTATATAGCAAGTTATGATTATAAGTGTTAAAATCTGTACATCTACATCTGTAAAGGGAAGTGAAGATGTATAGTTCTCCCAACGCATGTCTATAGGTCTAGACACTTTTGAACATAAGTATGGCCCCCTGTAGACCTGTTCATGTGAATAGGAGCACATTTTTGCACACCCTGTATGCATGCTGTAATCTTACACATGTCCTGTTTCATACTCTCATATTGGTGTAATTTTAATTTTAGATTTTTATAATTCTTAAGCTTTTTATAATGCACAAATTTCCCATCATCTTATGTCTCAGTAATTTCTGATGTTACAGATACTACTGCTACTATTTTGCACATCGTCTTAATAATTCAATCTTTTTATTTATACATTTTCAATCATACATTTCTACTTAAAAGTGTTGTAATTGTTGGTTGAGTATTTTATGTAACCGCCATTTTGCTCTAATCTTATTTATATCCTATTACACTTTGACGTATGCTCTTACTACTTGCTGCTGCAACAGCCCAGTTTCCCCACAGAGATCATTAAGGTTTCTAATATAATCTACACCTTCTATCTATACAATAGTGATGGAAAATTGTGCCATTTCTGAGTCTGTTATAAATGGTTAATTGTCATCATATCTGGTTGCTGAGAAAGCCTTGGCAAATAGCTAACGATAATTTCTCATTCTCTTCAAACCCTTGGGTAACCACTTTTGTGTTGTTGATAGGTGTATTTTCATCCTTGGTGGACGACCTTAGCCACATTAAAACCCAAGTCCATAATTGCAGTATAGCACCCCCTGTTGAAAGAGTTGCCCTCCCCTCAAAAGGGACAATGGAAGATACAAGATGTAATATCTTGTTTGGTGCACTAGGGGTCACTGTTTGCTTAGTTCAAGAAAATACATGTCTGTCTGGGTTACAACTATAGGAACAGTGAACATTTTCAGAAAAAGGCAAAATAAGCAACATTGGATGTTTATCTCTTAGTATAGTCTGCTATTACTATAGCTGTAATGCAATGGTGTGGTGTGAGATGTGCTAAAGGTTCATCAGATGCTCTTCAATGACTGAATTTCAACTGGCAGATAATTATTTCATTGCAGTTGTGGAATAACAACTATTTATTCTGTAGATTTTAATGCGTGATACAGCATCATAGCCTAATTGTCCTAAAGGGAAAGCTAGTGTGTTGTGTGCAATTTCAATATTAAGAATTTTCTAAAAACCTAACCTTAAAATCACTTGCATAAAAGATTTCAAATGTAACAGTTAAGATGTAGGATATGTCTCGTTCATCTGTTGAACAGCGGTGTGAATCAGGACTCTGCAGTGCTGCAGGTTGCAGTACTGCAGAGTGCAGTGGAATGCCGATGCTGTTTGCTCAAAGCAGACTGTGCTTCATGGTAAACATCAATCATTAGTGTCTTTTATGAGGATTCTCAGCGCAGGTTTGTGTTTTTCAGCTCAGTCATTAAAGATGTCTGGTTTCTGCTCACAGCAAGCAGGCCAGGGAAGCTTTCTTTTTTTTTTTTTAACTTCTCCATAGCCTGGAGAGTCTGGAAGGACCTCAGCACAGCTTGGTTTCACTGGAAAACTGCTTTTGAGCGGAGCTGTTGTCGTGCTTCAAGACTCTTCCAAATCCTTAGATTAGATTTTAGGAACCAAGGCAGGCTCCTGGCATGGAATCAAAGTAGTTCTTCAGGGACCACAGTATCTGTTTTCATTTAATGTACAAAGCTATCTCTGTGCAATGAGCCCTGCAAAAGTGGCTTGTACATAAACAGCTTGCCTCTGCTAAAGTACCTGCACCTTCATTACCGAGTCGTTTTCGGTGACATAATTCCTCAAAAATGGCACTCTCTGGCTCTCGGTGAAGTTTTCAAAGCCTATTGAAAACTTACCTCATTCTTTGATTTGACATAACAATTTGGTGAGTCATTGGGCAGTTGACGGCTCCAGCTGTTTCCAGAACTCAAGGATATTTGCGCTTTTAGTGAGAAATGGGCTAAAAGCATTTGCTGTGTTTATGCGTCTCTTAGTGGAATTGAAAGAAAGTCATGTTGTGGAAATGCAACCTGCGGTGTTCTGGATCCACATGGACCCACACCCTGGCAGGCACAAGCACCTAGCCAGCGCTGACCTGCTGTGCCGCTCTATTAACCAATCGGCCTCTCTGTGGTAGAGTGCAACATTGATATGATGATAACAAACACATGAAAATAAATGGAAACCTTTTACTCACTAAACTTACTTTTACTTAATTGTCTTGCTGCAGTATTTGCTGTTGTGAAGTAGATTGTGAATGCAGCGTTTTTCTCCGCTGCATTGCACAAATGCATGCACAAATAAATCGATGTGTGAGTCAGCTGAAAAGCATTAAAATATTTTATTACTGCTTTTTACAGTGTTAGTATAGTAGCGAGACATACAGTATTGGTACGATTAGTAACCATAGCACCAGAATCAATCATTCATCTTTTTTATACAGGCTACATACATACTGTAGGTACATATGATTCTTAAAAACATCTTTGGATAAAGCATGGCAAACAAGCACATTGTCTTTATTCAGTACCAAATGCCCATTTGATATTCAGCACACCGTTTACACTTCAAGTATGAATATTAAAAAATACACATATATCATAAGTTACAAATCTTAACTGTTATTACAAAAACCAAACAGGATTACTTTTCTACAAAATTTATGGCACATAGTGCATCAAGTATTCTTTAAATTTCTGATACAGACCTCATAGCACAATTGACCATCATAAAAATGAATGATAGCCAAAGGTTTTCTAGCTGCTCATTGACTGTTGTAAGTGTTTTTTTTTGTTTGTTTTGTTTTGTTTTTTACTTTTCAGCCATTCCTTAAATCAAAAGAAGCTGCATTGTCTGAGAAAATAAATTCTAATGTGCATCTATCTAGTAACTTTGGTTAAAGCTTAACATCAGAGTACCAGCATGTTAGGTTGCTCGATCTGCCAAGTTGTAGTAGTGGTCATGAAAGTCATTCATGATGACAGGACTACTCAAGGACGGATTTCCTTATGCAGTGATAATAATTGTAATATCTGGCAACCTTGCAGCTAGCTTTTCAGCTACATTATAAAGAGGACCGCGACATGCCTGACAGACGGGGTAATTTGGGCATCATTCTGCAGTGCAGCTACAGAAACTTAGAGCCAAACCCTGTCAGACCGCAGCTAGTATCAGTTCCAAAGCCAGTGTTTTCCTTCTCAAGATTAGAGGTAATTCCAGTAGTTAAAAAGCACCATTCAAAAGATCCTCTTTTAATGTTAGTGGTTATATACTACAAACGGTAGGCTAATACCTTTTCAGCAATGCAGACAAAGGACAAAAAAAAAATCAGACAATGGCTTCTCCATTGGTAGTAGTCATTGTACCTTAAAACATAGAACATATCTACAAATCATTACAGAATAAATATGGTCAAACATAAATATAGTACAATACATCTCAGTAGAGTATGGATGCTTGTGAGAGGTAGGGGTTGCAGGTACCTAGGCCCAAGAAGAGACAATGGAGGATGTGAAGAGAGACATCACACCTGATACTGTGTCACTGTGTAACAGATGAGAACTTGTCCTTTAACCTTATGACTTAAAAAAAAACAATACTAACGGCTTAAAAGATACAAAAAAAAACTTTCAAACTTTACCACTGACAAATATTTCTGGTATTTCCTCACAGCACCGGGGATTTTTTTGTCTTTTCTGTCTCTCTGTGACATAGTTGTGTGTCATTCAAGCGTCCCAGTAGTCAGTCATTGGACTCTGTCTATGCAGTTTTCAGTAGTAGTATAAAATACTCGACAATATTTGACAGGAGGCAGACTCTAGTAATACACATCAATGAGAACTACAGTCATTTGTAGTGGTTCTAACGGCTCACAACCCCTCAACTTTGACCTCTGAGATAAGGCAGGTCTGGGAGGATATCAGTAGAAACTTCCACAGGACAGAACACAACAGAACAACTAGCTGCTAGCTCACTCTTTCCCTAAAGTCTTGAGCCTAAAACTCATGTCAGGATGTATGATCTGCAGTGTAGCTCATTCAGTAGTCGCGATATCAACAAATATGTCTTTTAGTATTAATCGTTTTGAACTGTATCAGCCTAGTGGCTTACATGGCACATAAGGCAATAACACGGAACATTTTAGACAACCATCCCTTAAATACTATCCAAATGTCTTGTTCGTTTGCAATGATGATTGCATACAAATATTCACTTATTTTTGTTTCATTCATTGTATGTTGGTCTGGATATGAGCAAGAACTAAATGCCCAAAATGTAACTGTAAATCTAAATATTCATGTACTGTGGAAGCATACAACTAGATTACTTCCATGTACTGTATGACAAATTCTGGCAATTCTGTATACTAATAGAATACACATTTCCTCTTCCATTTCACAGAATACCACAAGCAAATGTTGCTTTTATAAGATGATAATCTCTCTCTTGATGATGAGAGAGGATAGTCTGTTAGGTACTGTGTCCCTTTGTATGAAGCTGAAAATACTTAACCAGTATCAGAGCAAACACTCTGATTTTTAGATTCCAATGCACAGACGCATCACAACACTGTGGACAAAAACAAGCTGGCTCGTCTTCAGTTATCAGATTGGATGAAGGACCCTACATGGACGCACAGTACGTAGTGTCCTGCTGTCCGCATGTTCTAGCTGCCATTTGGGAACGGGTGATGTTATTGTAGGATGAGCACTGTTAGATGTTCCTAGTCCACATTCACAGATGAAGTACAAAGGGTCCCACGAATCACCATTATTGCATGTTCCTGGGTCACTACTGTGATCAGGTTGGATTTAGGGTTTGGTCCCTGCCTGGCCCTCACTGGACTTGAACGAGGAGGCCGTTGTGAGCCTGGGGAATGCACTTCCCACAGAAACCACCACAGCGACCGTAGATTCTTGTTCCATCCTACGGACAGAGACAAAAGAGAGAGGAAAGGAGTGGGCAAAGAGCAGCTTTTTATATGGAGAATAAGAGCTTTATAAATGTCACTGGGGATTCCTCTTCAGTGAATCAGACAGAAATACAACATGGCAATTCAGATGGCTTTTCAGTGCCAACAATCTCAACTATCTCACTCCAACACTGATCAAGACCCAACAGGAAGCACAATTACAGCTCAGTAACTTGACAGCCAAAGTAAATTTACATTACACAGTCCGTACAAGTGTAAGCCACACAAAAGCCATATGTCAAAGACAGACATAATAAGAATCTCCTGTTAGCTTCTTACCTCCGATCTGTGGACTTTGACGGAAACATAGTTGCCCTGAGACGTCCACTTGGTGGCCTCAGCCACTTTCAGACCAGTCCCAATCAGATTAATGCTGAACTGGCCCTGCGAACACACACCAGATTCAGTTACTGAACTGTTATTTAACCAGGCAAGTTGACGAAGAGCACATTTCTCATTTACGGTAATGATCTCTGCAATGAGCTGCAGAGAGAGGGAGACTTACACACATTCCCATTCTCTGTTTTTTTTTTTTTACTTTATTGTGTTATTCAAAAGTCAGTTATACTGTTAAGTTTCACAATTCTTATTCATATTCATTTCTATGCTATAGGATAAAGGAAGAAAAGAGAAGTGAAGTGGGAAAGGAAAAGAGAAAAAAGGAAAAAAACAAAAAAAAAACATTCCCATTCTCACGCATGCAAGCTGCCCTGTACTATCACGCTTTTGTACTGTGTGCCACTGAGCATCTCCAGTGCAGTAGTTGGGAGTCAGTGCCTTGCTCAGTGGCACATCGGTAGTTCTGATTTCAAAGGCATGAGTTGTTCTTCTCCTTTACACATTTCCCAGCAGGTCCAGGGAATTGAAGCGGCAACCTTTCAGTAACAAGCGCACTTCTCTGACCTTCAGGCTGCTGCTGCCCGCTCACAACATGTGGCACACAACACCCGACACATGACGCATTGCTGTGAGGCCACAAGGTACAGTATTTTACCTACCTGTGGACACTTGGCTGCACTATAACAGTCTCCTGCTGTAGCGAAGGGCACAGGTCGACCGAGAAGGGTCTGGGAAAACTGGAGGTCTGTGGCTGGTAAACATAAAGACACAAATACAGTCACAATGTGCAGTAATGGATATAAACATGGATGGTAAATAACAAAACAGACACATAACATCAGCAAATACTGTTCATGCAATTAAATTTCAGTGCAGGGTTGATTTATTGTATCCATCCAGGAAATTTTGTTCCTAGAAGCCTTTTGCAATAAAGAAAAGTTCTTATAGTATATCCAGTTTATGAGGATATGATTGAAAACGAATGTGCAATCATTATTACGTGAACCACAGTTTCATTTTACATTTTGAATTGAGTGAATTGACCCCAGCCCTGTTCCATACAGTCTTCTGCTCAGGTCTTAACAAGAGTGAAAGGCTTTTTAGTTGTTTCGCATTTACACTGCATCGTCACACATAATAACCATGACCAGGGCTTTTTCCTGCCCTCCCTTCACGCTGCCTATGTGACACGATGATGAAGTTCACGAGAACCACAAGACACACAGCGAAGCAGCGCCTCTTCATAATCTTCCCTTCATCTTGAACTCATTATTTCTTCTCTCTTTTTTCTCCCCCTTGCTCTCGTCAAGCCGCCTGAAAGCCAAATGAGTACCATGCAGAGGGAGGGTGGGAACATGTGCTGTCAGGACTCAGACCAGACAAAGAGGATAGGAGGATGACTGTGTGGGTTCTAGCGAGTGCTAGGCCAACTTCCCCTCTAGACACACACACACAGACATACACACGTGCGCTTGCTCACTCGCTCGCATGCAAGCGCACACACCCCATGTATGCATTCACATCGGTATCACACGCATTCATACTCACACACCCTGCTAGCATGCAAGCACACATAAACACACTCACACATGCACAAATACAAACACACACATACACACCAAACACCATTACCACTAATCCACATGTGAGCTCTAATCAAAGGCATACATGGACACAACAGGGAAGGTGGGGCCGACTATTGTAATGAGAAAAGGAATATTGCCTGAAGATGTGTGTGAGTGTGTGTGTGAGCGTGCGTCTTCATGTCTTCATGTATATGCAGGCCAAAGGAAAGTGTGTGTGGGGCAACATTGAGCTTGAGAGCAGGCACGCATGTGTGTATGAGCACACATGCATTCCTTTATTCCTGCGCTCACGTGTCTGTCGAGAGGCCCAGTTTCAATTCCCTTCCCTCGTCATGTGAACACGGCCCGTTGGAAGACCGTTATTTGGATTTCAGAGCGGAGAGTGTGGCGAAAGGCAACAAATATTACATTTGGACAGCGCCGGCTTTTGCACGAGCCATTATTAAGTACTACGGGGCGAAGTGTGTGGGGGTTAAAACAACACCGATGTGTGGTCTCATTACAGTAGACCGCGTCGGGCAATCACACAGTAATTACTCACTCATTATCCTCAGGGAGCCCAGGTCCAGACGAACTTTGTGGAAGAGAGTGTATCCCGCTGCTGAGTAGTCGTTCCTGCAGTCACAGTCCTGTCTTCGGCTGCCATTATACGGGCATTCGAAAGGGTTCAGCAACCTTAAGTGTTAAAAACAATGTATATTAACATTAATTTAACACATACATGAGAAAATACATTCTAAACAATACTAAAAAAACAATATTCTACCTTATTTTTACTTTCAAGTAAGAGATAATACAGCATGACACATTATAAATCCCTATGGGAAGCCACGCTGTGTAATTAAGTCACAGCTCACGTGGATATCAGTCGTCACTCTGGATCACACACACCTGTATCCATACACCTCGGAGTAGTTGTCTGTCTGACCGCTGCGCAAGGTCACGTACTCCTTGGGGAAATCAGTCTGCATCTCAGCACAGTAAATCTGGGGCCAGACACATCGAGACAACAGATGAGACCCTGTGGGGAAGCTTGAGGCTGAGTCATGATGTGTGTGAGAGTAATACTGACAGGACTGACACACCTGTAGGATCCGGGACTTGACTTTGAGATAGTACTCCCCGTCCATTCTCACACCCTGTCTCATCTGGACCTCTCGGCAGGACGCGAACAACTGGCCTGGGAGAAGAAATATGACGGAACGGAGGGAGAGGTTTTAGTGCTGCTGTGAGATGGAAGAGAAATGTGCAACAGCAAGCAATAGGAAACATTTTGCATGGAGACACAAATCTTTCCCAGTAAGATCTGCCAGAACTTTTGAAATTGGTCATAATTTAGTCACTCTACTTGTGTAAGTTGGTGAAAACCTAAAAAAAAAATACACGGCCATCATGAAAGCGATACAGAACTGTACAAGACTGCAAAAGCAAATAAAAGAAAAACCACAAATCAAAAAAGATTGTTCTGAGTGGGAGCTGAAGAAAAACAAGGGAAATGTCTCTTTATTTTTGTTGCCTCCTCTGTTGTCCCAGGGTGCCGTGGAGGCCAGATCGCTCTGATTAGCTGATTAGCATTAATATTTGACCGGCGAACTGGCCGTCACCCGAGCATATCATTTTAATTCCACCAGTGCCTGACTTGGCAGAAGCCGACCGATGGCCCAACGCTCCAGCGCAAACCTCGGGGCCGTGTCTAAACATCTGAAATGTGGGGAGTGAACCTGCAAACTTTGGCCCGCTGCCGGCTTCTACTTGCAAGTCGACAATGAAGGCAGCTTCAGCCCCGGCACACACCCCAGAGGCGTTTTGACAGACTGTCCATGTCACAATTTGTAGAAAACTGCTGACTGTCTATTTATTGTTCCACAGAGCAATCACTCCGAGAGGTTTTAAGTGGAGGTCTCAGTTCTGCTCAATGTGTTAAAATAAAGCAACAAGTTGGCTTTCTATAAACACAATCAGATACAGACTTGGCTGCCATATACAGCACAGTCAATTTAATACCATTACTCTACACATTCCTGTTCGGCAGTAAGCACTACATGGATCAGAAGAGTTGGCAAGGATGATAGATTTTGAGTTATATACTTAACTCAAGAGCCAAACATGTCCTCAGGGCATATAATATCACAGAGAATAGATTCGAATGGAATGAAAGAGAAGAGAAGAGAAGAGAAGAGAAGAGAAGAGAAGAGAAGAGAAGAGAAGAGAAGAGAAGGAGTTTGACTCACATTCTCTTTCTCGACATGCAGCTTGAGACTCCGGTCTGTCTGCTGGACGGCAGTGTTTGGACGGTTGGCCTTTGGAGGTCAGACACTCCACCCTGCGCTCCATCACGCCTGCCCCACATGTCTGGGAGCACTGGTACACACACACACACATAAACACAAAAGCATGCCCACACACACCGTCAATAACATTCCAATGGATACAGAGCCGTTAACAAAACAGATCCAAATCCACAAATGAGATTTATCAGTAGAAGCCGTAAAATACACAAGTCATCAAAATGTTTTGTGAAATCTGTGATTAGGCAGAGAGGATTTCTCACGGCACTAACAAGCGTTTCTGGTTCACACACACCTTGCTCCACGGGCCAACTTTCCAGTAGGCTGTGTGCGGGCAGTCCCTGAGGAGGCACTGCCGGGTGCCAGGAGGGTGGGGCTCGGGACAGTGGGTGCTGGCAGAGGACTGGGCAGCGTATGGGTGCAGAGCCTGGGAGGAGGGCGTCATGGAGCAGGAGACCATGCGCTGCTGGTAGCCCACACCGCAGCTGGCAGAGCACTGAGACACACACACACACACACACACACACACACATAAACAATCAATAGCATCTCCCTGCATAGATCAGTAATAATACTAAGGACAGTTATTTAAGTACTGGGCACCTTTGTAGTTGCAAATATATAATATCATACCCAGTCATACCCAGTGTAATTGATAGTACACTGGGTATGACATACTAAATTAAAATGTTTGCTTTTCACTTTGTTGCACCTTTTCCTTTTGGCACTGTGAACTTTGTGGCTGGTCGCACGTTTATTAAAATGGAAATGTATTCTTTCAACCAAGCCACGGTATTTAGGTATTATTTGTGAAAATCTGTTATCTGGTTGATACTTTTTCCTCTTACGTGTCGACTCGGATATTATTAAGGCTAAGCACAAATCTACTTCTGTTTAAATATAGACTATAAACTCAAGCTTGTCTCCTTTTCTTCCTACCTGTGACCATTCCCCTGTCATCCACATGTAGTGGCAGGGAGTTGCGCTGCAGGTCTGGAGCGCGGCAGGCTGAGACGAGGGCTCACAGTAGTCGTCCTGGACGGGGGTCATCCCTGGACCCACACACACCACCTCCCTGCTTCTCACGCCCTCCCCACAGGTGGCATTACACTACAGGGAAGATCAAACATGACAAGTCAGTAAGATTGGAAATCTGTTCAATGCCTGATTTTAGGCAGAGGGGGCAGTGTTGTACTTTGAGCAGCGACACACAGGGAGGTCTCAGATTCCTGCTAGCTGGTTCTTTAGTTCTCCAGATGGCCAAAAGGAAACTATTCTGTCTGAGAATTGCAAATCCCCTATTTTGTAGAGATTTAAACAGGTAGAGTTAATATAAAATTGAGTGTTGTATGACGAAGGCTACGCCAGCTCTCAAACACCATACTCCCAAACATCTGCTCCAGTGATATTGCGAACATAAACTGAATAGCAAATCACAGACTGAATGTTAAGCTGGTTTGACTCGAGCAGCGCAGCAATGGTTTATAGGAGCAATCAAAAGTGATCACAGGGACCAGGATGTTAAAATAAATTCATATCAAACAACACAGTGTCTTGTGTGTGTGTGTGTGTGTGTGTGTGTGGAGTTCATGACAATTACTTTGAATCTCATGAGAACAAAAAAAGATTTCATGGCCAAAGCAAGGAGGCTGTAAGTTCTCGCAGCATCGCAGACAGGAGTCTGAACGCTGCAAACATTCCTGCAGCAGGAGGATACAGCGCTGAGTCCTTACATGGCGCTCCGCTTTCATGCTTCACTTTTGAGGACAAAGCAGGGGACATGAAAGAGTCTGCCAGCATGACGCAGAATGCAGTGATACTCAACAAGACAAAAGGGTTGATGCCATCGGTGCTTTGAGGTTTTGATACGATTTATCGGCAAGTGATGGTTATCAGCAAAGCCCTCATGTTTGACGCAAGAGTGCAGGGCGACCTTCAGCACACGACTGGTGGAGAGAGAGTTCGGTGAGATCTCCGCCAAATAAAAACCTCAATAAGATGATTTAACATCTGTATCTAACACTGGGAGACAGAGAGGGAGGGAGGGGGAGTCAGAGAGAGAGGGAGAGAGAGTATGTGAGAGAGATAGAGAGACAGAGATAGAGAGAAAGAAAGAGAGAGAGAGAGAGAGTCTTTGCTTACTTCTTCCCATTCGCCAGCAACCCAAGTGAAATGGGTGCATTCTGCAGTTTGGCATGGCCGGACAGTGTCAGGACGTGTGCGAGCATCGCACAGCTCCTCTCTCACCCGTCCGGTGCCCTTTAGCCTGCAGTACACATCTCGGTTCTGGACTCCGACTCCACAGGTGGCAGAACACTAGAACAAAACACCAAGAAACACAGAACGCACATCAGAATGACAGCAAGGCAACAAAAGGAAACTTTATATACTGCATGTTTCCTTGCCTTGTGTTTCTCATATATCTCCCAAAAGTATACAGCTGCAAGGATGTATTAAATTACTTATTTTCATGGCCATGCAACATCAATTCTCCACCTATCTTATGGGATGTTTGAGCTCTTTGAGTGTCATTTACCCACTGATCCTGCCCCGGTGCTGCCAGGGCACGTATGTTCCAAAAAACATAAAATCACAAAAACACACTCACACAGTCACATTCGTTTCTAATTTAAGCAACTTTGTTTTGTTAAAACCTTTCATAAATAAATAAACATTCCCACAGACATGTCCATTTTCCCCATGGAAAATTTACCCCAATATTTTAAAATATGCTTTGTTTGGTCTGCTGTGTCAGAATTTTTGATGCTCCTTAACAATGTACTTAATAAATCCAAAGCCAGTTTGTCGCGTCTTTGCGAGCCATATAGCTGGGGTCACACACAGGTCTATCTCATCCATCTCTTTGATGTCCTTTGAGAAGCATACCTGCATGCTGAGGAAGCACTCTTCAGCACTTGAGCTGATCAGGCTGATTTCATTGTAACGTTCCTACAGACCTCAAACAACACTGCATGGCCTCAGTGATTCAACACAGCCAGAAAAGCTGTGCTTTATACAGTGAGTATCAAATTTCCAGAAATTTCCAGATGTATTTGTGTTGTTCATTTCTCATTAGAATTGCATGTTATCATTGTGGAGCATGTGGTTGAATGTGAAGGTTTACGTCCTCAAGTTTGGAAAGAGAACAAAAGGCACCATAGGAAATCTGACCTTGGACAAAGATTAAAAAAAAGGCCTAATTTCTCAATATCCTACAAAGCATTAAAACAGAACCTGCTATTAGGACGGCCATGGCTGCTGTTAACTGTTATGGCTTAAGAAACTTGATTCTAATCTCTCCTGCAAAAGACTTATAGTTCTCCTTGTTAGAAATGGCTTACAAGTGTAGATGAAAAATGAGGAGGGTATTTCATATTAGTGTTGAGTAGCTCCAGACTTAAGCTGCCTGGCCATCTACGATATGAGTGTTTTTTTTGTTTTTTTTGAGAGGGGAGAAGACACAGTAGAGATTTTAAAGAGGTATGACAGTGGAGGGGCGGGTGGACACATGCAGACATCAAAGGTTTATTAGTCTATATCTATAAAGGTCTATATCACTTCACAATACATAAACATTTACATTTCCCTATTTAGCTGATGCTTTTATCTAGAGTGACTTACAATGCAGAATTAGAATAAGTTAAAGCAGCCAGTAAAAGGTAAAGCGTTCTTCTTGTGTCCTTGAAGTATTCAATACAGGATACCCCACACTATAAGGCTCAATGGGCAACCTTCACCCCCAGACGCCCATTACACCCCCAGTCAGAGGTGAGTGAGAGGGCTGAGTAGCTGTGCAATAGCCCAAACGGTTGGTGCTGAGGTTTTCAAAGTTGTCACAGGCATGGATGTTAAGATATAAAACATGTCTTTATGTTCTAGTTGAGGATTTCATGGTTACTGGTGGTATGTGGAGGAAGATGATTGCTTCCAGACACCAGCGAGGGAGAGTGAGAGGGCGAAGGAGGTTCTCTAAGGCTGGGGAATGGCAGCAGTCTCATGGAGGGAGACAGAGGTGGGTCCTTGTGGACCCTTTGGGATTTCACAGCTACCCAGCAGGGGGCAAGGAGACATTAGATTTCATACAGGACATGGAAAGATTTTTTGAGAATCTCCTGAAATCTCTGACAAAGCCTTCAGCACTTGGAGATCATGAAACAGTTTTCAGCCATGGAGTGCGAGAAAAGAAGTGGCGCAAGTTTATTCTCACATCACACCCGCCCTGAGACACAAAGAATGCAAGCCCTCTGTGTGCGTTGTGCGCTTCTGAACAGATACTTGCTCCTCTGGGTAACTTGTCAGAGCATGACAAAGCATCTCTCCACTCAGTCTGCTCTGTGTCCTTGTGATAAATTTGGGTTTTAACATCTCTCTCCCCGTGCTGCCTCCTGGGCCGTGCCCTGGCCCACTGACTTCGGGCCAAAAGTGTGTCATAGCAGCACGAGTAGCCGCTCGGCAGCAGACACCGAGGCTGTGTGGTCGGCTCCACCGCGACTGTGACCTCACTCCCCTGATGACTCTCCTGTGCGTGGCCTTTGCCCTGCCAGTGTCTGGTTGCGCCAGTCTACAATGCTACAGAAACCTGCTGTGCCCCGGGACTTCTGTCATTCTTAACGCCATGCTTTCATCTGTATGGGAGGGCTAGCTTGGCCACATAAGCTGCAGCTCTGGATCTCCGTGTGTATCTGTAAGTTCAGTAAGTTCATTTACTATGCTTTTGGGCTACAAAATAATTGTTATAGGATTCATTTAATTGAATGTGAACTGCATGAGCAAGCTTTTGTGTGTCATGCTGCATTGGTGCGAAAAAAAATGCTCTTGAAACATGCAGGTCTATAAAAGAGCTTCAAAAGAAGAACTCATCTGATTGTAAACCGAGCAAGATAAAACTTGCAAAAACATTTTGAACTTTTTATTTCTGAACATTTTAATCCTCAAGTAGACAGGTCAAGTTGCATAAACAGTTTTGTAAATCCAGCCTGTGGTGTTTAGCTCACATTGGAGGAAATGGCACATTGCTCTTGAACATGTGTAAACTGATTGGTGATTGGACAGGTGCTGTGTGTGTACATGTCCTACATCTGCGACCTCTGGGAAGCTTTTGGCTGAGTTTGTGCTGGTGTCTCAGCTGCTAGCAGTTACTGTTAGCATGGTCCCCGAGGGGCCCAGGGCACACATACCTCCCTCCACTTGTTGGCCTTCCAACTGGGGCATCCCCTCGCCCGACAGGCCTTCTGCGTCCGCGGCCGTGACAGATGACTGCAGTGCTCTTCCTCTATTTGGGTTTGATTCTGATAAACACAGGCTATCTCCCGCTGCTTGGTCCCCCGACCACAGCTCACCGAACACTGAAGAGAGAGAAAGAGAGACAGAGAGGGAGAGAGGGAGGGGGGGTGTTGGGGGCAGGAGAAGAGACAAGAGGGTGGTGTTAGCACAGTCCCATTGAAGATTATATCTGTACTAACACTCATGATGACGTAACGTTTTCTGATACTATTCAGGTTATCCAGTGCAGTTACAAAATTTGTGGGGTAATATAACAAGGGTGGAAAATCAGATGCTGTGAAGTTGTGTTATGCTATATTGAATTTTAAACTGCAGTCAATATTTCCATATCTACTCCTTTGTTTAATCTACAGTGTAGTTTATTGGCGGCTGCAGGGGGATTCCTTAAGTACATAAGGGTGAATTGAAGGCTAAAGAAACTTTTAAGAGAGAGAAAATAGACCTTGAGAGACAGAGTCAACAAAGCCATGGACATAAACATGGTCGTACAATAAAATGTTCTACTCAACATAATGTACATATTTAGATCTCAAGACAAGAGCACTGGGTGCACCAACAGCTTACTTGTTGCATCTCATGGCCAAGTGAACACACTGTAAACAAATTTTAGCTAAACAAATCAAATGGATTTTGCTAAAACCTTTGTCAAACACTCACACTGGTGGAATGCAGCCAACTATTTAACCTGTAAACAGAGGAATTACTTTTAAAGCCCCTGCGAATGGTAGAGACATGGGTAAGAGGAAGAGAAGATTCAGAGAGAAACCTGGATGCATGTGCATGGCTAGACAATCATCTGGTTCCAATAAGGAACCTAGAAATGCTTCAGGAAAGCTAGAGAGAAGAAGAAGAAGAAAAAAAAAACATAATGAATAAAAACCAGAGACACTGATGAAAGCATTGAAAAAGGCCTTTGCCTGAGACGGTAGATGAAAATATTCTAGACTCTTCCGTCCTCATGAGGCCAGACAGCAATTAGGATGCCAGCTATTTCTGCTCGACGAATGAGCGCCCCTACACAAAGCCACTCCAAAATGGGGTGCTGGAATCGAATACACAAGACGAGGAGAGTTACGTTTTGTCTTAGCATATTTTCCAGTCCAGATAATAAACATAATATTGCATTGTCCTCTAATTATGATCTCAGAATGTTGCATAACACCAAACATGCATTTTACAGTGTGCTCATGGTACACTTGTGCTCATCATACTACAGACTACTGGACAATGGAATGAAAGAGCTTCTTTTGGAGAAATTTCTTGAAGCATTTTTTTTCCCTTTCCTATCTCTTAGTCTCCAAGTTCTAAGAGCTAAGAGAGTTTTTTTCCCCCTGCTAACTGAAGAAAACATTCTGCTGCTCAAGGTTTGAGTAGCACTTAGGTGAGTGCACTCGTCTGGAGTACCCATTTGAACCCTTCAATAGAGTCACCTCCTGCCTTTTCTTCTTTAGTGTGGTGCGGGCAGCGGTCGACACTGCACACACATGCATCATACGCATTGTAATTACCGAGGCATTTTAAACACAGGGCTGGCTCAGCTGACGGGGAACATCAAAGCCGGGCCAGAGCTGAGCGACTGATCCTGAGCACGGCAGATTCACATACCCGCTGCACACTCACTCAAAAATGATAACAGAACTCCCTCTACCTCAGACAAGAGCAGAGACAGGCAAACATGTTGGGGGGATAAGGAGGGGGCTAGCCCCTCCTTACTGCTGTAAAAGAAGGAGAAAAAAAAACGAGAGAAAGAAAAAAAAAAGGGAGGAAGAAAGGAAATCGCAGCCATACGGGCTGTGCTCCCCGGCTGAACTGTATCTGCTGTTTAACGGTGGGAGAAAAGACGTTATATGGCGGTGTGCTCCTCCCTCTACCCTGCCAACCTCATCTGTCAGCCATTAGTTAATCAGGGCTGGTAACACAGAGCACAGAAAACTGGCACAGCGCGTGGGACCAGAGGACAGCTTCACCTCTGAGAGCAAGAGGAGGGCAAGGACTCAGGGACCTCTGCTTCACCGCTCTGCCGCTGGGCTGCTTCACTCACCAGCACCCATTCAGGTAAGACTATTCCACTTACCAAACTTCAGCTGCTACAAGTGCGCTGTCAAGCTGCTATTCTAACTTGTACTTAAGAAAAATAGCGGTGCCTGCATTTGGAAAATGTCAGATGTAAAATGGATGTGTGCATATCCTTCGGAGCTTGCTGCAGGATTGATTATTACGTGACTGAGAATTGCAAGGCACATGCAGAGGCATGATAGGATCTAATGCCTTGTGTTACTAGTAACATTAAATGTACATTGTCTGCATTTTTATATATGTTGTGTTAGATATTAACAAGTTTTGTTTGTGTACTAATTCAAATGACACAGGTGTTATAATGTTTTGAATATATATGGAGAAAACGTCTCAAGGTCTCTACAACATGAAGACAAATCTCCATGAGAAAAGTAGCATGTAAAACAATGAGTCACATGGGAAATGAAACTCTCTTGAGACAGATTTGGCCTCCCAAGTTGTAACAGCAATTAATTTCACATGATTAGGTGGGTTAAATCTACTATAATCCGATGAGGTTCATCTAGGCATAATATGGATTACTATAAAACGGAATGACACAATCGCCTTGAATTTGGCACAATGTTGAAAACCACCCAATTAAAACGGCTTTTGTTTAACGAGGTTCTCCAAGCAGAACAGAAGTACTGCACAGAAAGAGATATGTGATATTTAAAGCCATACCTAACAGCCAGGCAGCTCTTACTTATTCTGCTTAATGCCTTCAAGCATTCCTGATTTGCTAGTGTTTCATGGTTCTGGAACAATTCACATAATTGAGTGCCAAACCAAATCTGGCTAATTCACGTTTATTCTGCATGGTATTAAACCTGACTATAAAACAGCTTGGATTTCTGCAGCGCAGATGTCTGACTTCAATGAAATTACCAAAAATAATTTCTTACAGGTACATTTTAACTGTATAATGAGACCGAAACACATCCAAACATTAGCAACTATTGATTTTTTTTTTTTCTTTTATGGGCAGCAATGTCTTTGTGTAGGACTGGCAGGCAGCACCCTCAAGAAGACCCCACCCACTCCTTTACTGTGAACAGGTAAGCCAATAAGACACAAGGAAACAGTTGGATACAGATGAGAAACATCACTAGTGTTGAAATATCTGTCACTAAGCCAATATGACAATCAAACCAGCTAATACTGCACCTCAGAGAGAGATGGGGAATTCCACAAACACAACTATAAACTTTGGATTAGATCATAACTGCTTTGTGTTTAAATAGGCATTCATTTTATCACTGTTTATTATGGGTGCAAACTGTGTGTGCAAACATTTTTTTTTTACTGTGAGAACTGTAAGCGTAGGTGTGTTTTTGTTTGGTGATAGTGGTACAAGTTGACATTTGTGAAACATTGGTCTTATGCTGAATCTGCAATACAAAAAGAGCTTCAATGTGAGCTCTGCCAGATCTGCCAGATCTTCCCTTGGCCACAGTGTACTTAACAGATATGCTGGTTTATCTCTCAGTTTCGGCTTGCTTCTATATCACTACATTGATGTACTACAGTATAATGAAATAAATTGTTTTGTGAAACTAAAGCCTTTCACAGGACTACAGTTTAGTTATTAACACCTCTTTAGATTTCAGCTTTTAAATGGATTTTTGTTGTTCAACTTTTCATGTCAGAACAAAGATGCATTGTTAGGCGTAAAGGAAAAGCCTGTTCAAACGCAATTTTAGACCACAAAGGATAGTTTTTTTTTTTGGTTGCATCTATCCTATATTTACTGGCTCTAAGTAATACCATATCTTAGAATGTGTGAGTGCCAAGGTCGAATTCCGATCACATTGCAGCACGATTGCAATGCAAGATGATGGTAATACCAAGCATATGGTAACCGTAGTTACACTGACTCTTCAAAGGAGCTCAGTGCTGACCTGGAGCAAGAACAAACTTGCAAGTAAAGGCTGCGTGAAGATAGTCTAGAATTTTATACCCTGAACTACAAGTTGTCAAGATTGTGAGATATCTCAAACACAGTTATCTGCTCTTCATGGCCATGCAAAATCTTAATTTATGAGACAATATGTTATGCATAGACACCATATCAAGCAAGGCCAAATGATAGTAGGGAACTTGATGCACTTCAACACAGTGATATGGGTGTTTTGTTACAACTTTATGAGTATCATTGTATTCTTCAGTGCATGGATATACTGAAGATTAGAGAGAGAGAGAGAGAGAAGGGGGGAGAGAAGGGGGAATGAGACATATGGTCACAGAGCATGAAGGCTGATTTTCTGTTCAAGTGCTGTTTTGCAGGGAAGTTTCAAAGACAGAAGTCAAAACAACACATGTTGTCAACGCGGGAACAGCTGGTAAGAGCGGCGTCATGGGGCAGAGGAATGTCAAGAGTCATAGATCTTTTATCCATCAGGCCAAAATAGCCACCCAGACTTGTTTGAAACCATGCACAGGAGCAGGCTAAACTAATGATATATGTGCAACTCACCTCACACTGTCTAACCTAGTCCATACCCAATCCAATCTGGTAAGAAGACATTGTAAACTATAGAAATCATATCATGTATTCAACAAAAATGAAATGGGTTACAGACAAATCTTGTTTTGCAGTAAATATACAACACCCAGTGTAAAAATTCATTTGGGACATGTTGATTTTGCCATTGCATTAATTCCAGGGTGGTGCTGATTGAAAAGGATAATGTGGAAATTATTCTGTGCCAATACAGTTTCTGCAGTTTCTGATAGACTGTCGGCTACAGGAGCTGCAGAGTGCCTGCGACTCAAGATGAATAGCCAACTAAACTCAACGGCACAGTCTGCACTCCACGACTTTGCCATCTCTAAAGAGTCAAATAAACAACCGGTTGAGTGGGCATATAGAGTTTCTCCAGCACAGTTTCCTTTTAAGTCAACACCACTCAGAAAAGATACACCGAGCAACCATAAGTCAACATGGAATGACAAAACAGCCTAGTTTTTCCGTCTGTCTAAACATTCCACTGGGAGCTTTTTCCATTACCATGTTATACTGAAACATCTAGCACTGCCCAGCTGAATACTCTGCTGCAGTTTACTACAGATGGCAAAAAAGCGAAGAAAAAAAAAAATAATAATAATTCTTGATGACAGAACTTGAATAAAAACAGCAGATCAGGCATACAGTTATAAAGTAGTGACCTTTGACATAGGATGTCCAAGTCAAACTCCCTCTTCCTGTTAAATGTTACCCGGCTGCTTTTCTTAATCTATCATAGCAAACAGCTTGCCACAGCTTGCATACAAGGAGGGATGGCAAAGCTCCAAGATGTACAAGAGCTTGACTTTTACAGGTTTACAAAAAAGTTATGAAATGATGCAAGGGAGGGAAGATGCCATAGTTATAACAGTTATTTTGTTATTTTTTTTATTGGAGCTCCACACCTGCTCTGTGTCTCATTACCACATATCCCCAAGCAGAACCGTGTTTACACCGCTCCGTTTTATGGAAGTATTATGAGGGTGATTGTGGTTTTTTTGTGTTTGAGTGCAAATCGCTCTGTTTACCAAAACTACTATCCCCTTTTGTAACACCCCCCACCCCCACACTTTGAAAACCTGTTAATGTACCTGGTCTCAGCCAAGTCCATGGGTGGTACTAAGTCTTGAAAAAGGCAATATGCCCTCCAAAGAGGTATGTTCCATGATTTAAAGGAAAAATCCACACTAGAACACTGTTAAAACACTGCTAAAATGGCGAAATATACATTTATTGGCCCATTTTGCTGTTTGGTGGAGTATTTTTCTTATTCTCGCGGGTAACTGGCCAAACGTAGATGACAGGACATCAGGTCGAGATAGTTTCCAGCACAGTTACAATGATAGCAGTTTTTTTTTTTAGTTTGATTGCAGAATTTTTTTTCAACTATCTAAAACATCAACGGCAGCCATCAGAATCAAACAGCAAGGGCTTTCTTCAAGACCCACCATTTCACACAGATGTTCAACAATCAGAGGAGGCAGCGACACCAATTTCTTCCTCTGACAGTAGCCTCAATAGACCATAATGCAATTGTCCTCTCAAGCGAGACATCATTTTTTGTCCCATATAAGGGATTCTGGATCCCGCCGGGGTCGGATAGGGGTGTAAAATGATTGCCTTTAACTACGCCCAATGCTAATACTGACTAGTTTTGCTATTGAGGGTTCCTCTATTATGCATTTGTTTATTTGTTGAGTTAGATTCTGATGGGTTTTGAAGCTGCAATGAAAAAACAAAAAAATCTCTAGCCATTACTTAGCTTAGCATTCCAGCATTTTGTGGCTTTGTGGTGTGAGAATAACGCAACTTCCGCATCACGGTTAGCAAAATATGTTTTAAAAATTCAGTATTCAATTATTTCACCCATTTTAAGAACAGAACGAGTGGAAAAAATGGAAAATGGAAAAAAAATGGATCCGAAAGCCCTGAAATGACAACACTTGAGAGGACAATGCAGCCACAGCTTAACATGTTTTCCGATCTGTTGTCGGTTGGGTGTGAAATACAACGCCTTTTTTGTAATTTGTAATTTTGTAATTTATTTGCATTGTTCTTTCTCCGCCTACAGATATAAAGCACAGAAAACCCCATTCTCTGGGGGCTGTTGAAAGTCATTCTGGGAAATGTAGGAACTCACTATCTTAAGTAGAAATAAACGAGACAGGTTGAGGGAAAGTGGGAAACACTTCACCACAACATAACTCCTGGGATGCTTTGAACATCACAAATCAATGATATGCAACAGTGTATTCAAGGGTGGATTTTTCCTTTAAATAGCGGTGTCTTTTAATAACAAGCGTAGAAGAGGCTGAATATGTAACTTTGATGAATAGTGCATCAGACATTGACTGACGTACTGGAATTTCCTCACCATCTGTGGACCAGCGGCTCTGCTAACGCAGAACGGTGAGCAAGTAGAAACAGACCCGGCAGGTAGCTAACTTGTGTGGATCGTACAGCACACACACTCAAATAGTACGAGTACAGCTTCGTCTCTGGTAGAAAGTAAATTGGCGTCTATAGTGTTGCTAACTCCCCACACATCAGCAACGGTAGTCTAGTATATAAGACAAAGGTGAAATGAAACAAGACCTCCACTCCCTGTTAGAGTGGGTTAGAACAATTTTCTCAGACACCCAATCTATCACTGTCTTTCCCAGAGTACCGTAAGAGGGGAAAAAAAAGCTCTTTGACAATTCCACAAACTCCAAAGTCCACTCCATCAACTTGATAGCATCGACAGGCCCAAACATGACCAGGCCCCATCGCGTCTGCATGTGACAAGAATATACATTTAAGTGCCGTCTGCGAAGTGACTCCCAGAGACTTAAGAATACTCTAAAATACTTCACCGTTCAGTTGAGGAAAAGCAGACGCCATGTCAAACTAAGGCCATGTTCCCTATCATTCGATGAGCCGGGGATAGCCCGACTTAAATGCTTCCAGATTTTCACACCCTGTCTCCTCTCATTTCATCTCATTGCATCTCTCCCCAGCTGGATCGCCCGCAAACACTATCTGCCCTCTGTTCGTTTCTACCAATGCCCTGCAAAGACTCGTTGTGGTTTTGAGTCAACTCATGTTCCCTCAGATGGGGCGTTTTTGCCATTGGCCTTACAGCGGCAGCATTAATAGTTACATCTAAATGAGACTCAAATGTGCACCGCACCGAGCCGCAATACAACAGACTATATTTCATACTCCAACGTTTGATGTCAACCATGCTCAATAGCAGATGTCCATAAAAACAGGAGGGTCATTACATGAAAGACACGCTGCTCCTGATGCTCAATTTTTATCTGCCATATGTACAAAATAAATATCTTGTCTGTCAGTGCATGCATGAGAATGAAACACAGATCAATCACAGCATGCGATACATGTCATTTGTTATTTTTTTGTAATGAGGTGTGGTATCATCTTTTAATTGCTCTCTGAATTACAATAAATTGTGAGATTGTTTACACAAGTGCTGGCAAAGAAAATCATGCTAATTACATCGTTCTGGAATGAAATCCAGGGCCAAAACAAAATGATTTAAAACAGATCGGAACCTGAGTGAAGGGAAAAATAATACTCTAAAATGAAAAATATTTTATTGCAATATATTGTTGCAACTTTTATCCATGTCATCCAACTACTTGACCTGAGATAGACTTCCATTCCTGCTGTGAAAGCTATGCTTTAGTCCAAATATTTTGAATCTTCAGATAACATCTCACAGCATCTGGTTTTGTGCCTCCCAAGGCTTCAGTCTACTGGTCTGCCAAATTCTGCAAGCCATAGTGCTTCATTTTTAACGAAACAAACCATCAGTTGCATCATTTTGCTGGTTTCAGCTACAAAAAACTAACGTAAAGGCCCAAATGTAACATTAGCTCCCAACTCAGGTTTCAATTACAGCCATGACAAGAGCAATGTTGGTGAAGACCAGGGGAACCTTCCAGCCACCACTCCAATCGCTCACTAGACTGGCATATGGGCAGGATCAGGAAACACAAGCCCAGTGATGTCACGACCAACTGACCCCAGGGTGACAGGTTTGGAGAATGTTCCTGCCCAGTGGCCTCAGGCCAAAGTCAAGTATGTCAATGTTGTGCATGTGGATTTCATTTGAACCAGCATGTTTAGTTCAGAGTCACTTCAACTACGATCCCCCTCCATGGGAAACCCGCTCTCGGCAGGAAATGGTATGTTTTTGTTAGCAACAAACAGGCATAAATTACTAAAATGGTGGCGCGGTTGCCAATTCATCACACACAGCCGTATTGTTGCTCTTTGCACACATCTGACATCAACATTGCTTTTAAGGTAATCACCATTAGTTATTTACATTCTTGCTAATTTATGTGAAAGTATGCTGCTCCATACCGAAAGGTTGTGCAATAAATGAGAAATATTTGTTTTGTGTCTGGTTATTTTTTTATATCTCAAAAACTGTTCAAACTGAGAAATGTGTTCGGAGGAATTGCAGTACGTAAAGAACATTGCTTTGGCTATCATTCATCGAGAAAGAGTTTCCAAGGCTTTCAAAAAAAAAATATATATATATATATATATATTTTGTCAACAAACTGGATTGTTGATTGATCTGTAAAATTGCTTTTTTGCACATTATTGTCATGTATTGTCATCACAAAAATGACTAATTTTGATCAAATGTTTACCAAGAAGCAATGCACAGTTGTGAATATTGTTGAGATGGTAGTATACCATAAATAAAGTAATTTCCCTGTTAAGGTGTGCTTACATTTTTTGCCAGGAAAGTACAAGAAAAAAATAAAAAAACATTAAACAAATGACTTGACAAAAAAAGCCTAAACAGCCTAAAACGTCTGTGGTAACTGTGATAACTAATTTGTTGGCTAATTCCATAAGAGGGGGCAGATCTATAACATACAACAGAGAATACAAAGCATGTGTGAGATATATTTGATTAAAGAATTGATTGCATATAAAGAATTTAAAAATAACTGTGGCAAAAATACCAGGATTTCATTCAATTATAAGGTTCTATTGGACTTTTTTTTTTTTTTTTTTTTCAAAATTGAGTTATCCACATATTCATGATCTTTGAATGTTATTTTATGATTTTGTGGTGTTCCATTTGGAGTTAAATATTTAAAAATGTATAAAGCACATAACAGTTTTGTCAGCTGGTGTGTCAAATCTTTAATGCTCAAGATCTCAAAACTGCACTCCACCCAGATAGAACCTTATAATTCAAGCTTATGGGTTATTGCTGCAAACATATTTGATTGATATTGCTAATCACTGGTACACAAATGCTAGTATTTCTCTGTGGCAAAGAAAAATGACTCGGGACTGCTGTCAACAGAAGAGGCCACTACACAAGGTAAGACATGCTCCACAGCCATAAGAAATATTGTGGCCATGTTGTGTGACAAAAGGATCCAAGGCCATGCTATTTTCCTCTCTCCCCAGACGGAGGATAAGCTGCTAATAAACATGACATTTCACCAGGACATGAACTGATACCATTTCTCTTTCATCACAACAATTCAGAGAATCCTATTAAAGCTTCCAGTGCTTTTGAATTCAGATTTATGATAAATGTCACATGTCAATGTCAATGTCCAGGCCATTTTTTTTTTATCACAGATGATGGCCTCAGGTTTAAATTTAATCAGCTCAAAACTCTCCAATACAACATGTACAGTATTGTTTTGTACAGAGCTATATTAGTTGAATACTACACTGCACTTGGGTAAATTAACAACTGTCAAACTTAGTAATTTGTTATTTTCTGAGTTTCCTTGTTAACTGAGGCCTCTGGTATGGCATACAGATGTTTTCAGTTAAATTGTCTGATATTACTTTTCGCCCAGGTGCTTTTTAATATTTGTGCTGATAGAATGATCTCTTCCTTAGAAGATATGACAATATGACAGATGCACAAATGAATCAATCAGCAATATTCCATAAACACTCTGTTTTCAGGCCTTGATTTTGGACCTCATCAACTAAACAATCTTTGCCAACACTGATTAATACCAATTATTGTTGTAGTAAAAGTAATACACTGTCGGTTTCCTGCCAAAGGCCTTACGGAGAGCTCTGTTAATACAATTGTAAACAGATGTGCCACCCAGTGCCAAAGTTTGATTTGGACTGTGTATGTTTTCTCTCGGGAGATTACAAAATAAAATGCTAAAACCCATAATATAAATGGAGAAGGCCTGCAGTCTGTTCTACACTACACTATGCAGCTGTATGGGAAGTCACAGAGGTAATATAGAAAAAGATTTCAAGTATGCCACCAAAGTTAGCATTATACAATGATTATGCTCCAGGGAATGAAGCCAATTGTGGGTCAAATACCAAATACCACAAAATGACCTACAAGTCAAGTCTTTTCTATAAGCTCTTTACATTACAGTATTTGACCTTGAGGCATTGTACATACTGTACAGTGAATAAACACACACTGCTGAATTGCATACACATGGCTCACCAGTACATGTCAGTGTGCTAGTGAGCTGTGCAACTTCTAACCTATTGGTGAGAGGAAAACTACAGTATCTACAATAGCTACTGAATATAAATGTAAACTGAACAAAATGTTTCCATGTTAAAGCAATAAACTAGTAGACTGCTACCATTTTGTAATGTACTGCGTCTTATTTTGTCTTGTAATGCTATTTCTAAGTGAAACGCTTTGTGGGATTTATATGATGTCTTCATAACCTTGAACATAAATTGTGTTTTACTTTGAGCGTACAGTACAAAGCAACTATTAATATTGTTAAAGGGATGGACGTTTGCCAAAGAAACAATCCTTGCTAAGTTTGCCAGTAGAATATTGCATTGAGAAACAACACAAATTTCACATTTATGTTTCTTTAATAATCTTTACAGTGGGAAAAGCTAAATTCAACATGTTTATGTATTTTTGCACGTGAATGAAATAAATAGCAAAAAGAACAACAACGAAACCAAAAATGCAAAATAAAGCAGAGTTGCTCCCTGTAGTCTGGCAACTGTGCACCATGGGGTTAAAAATGAAGAGCTGCAAGGGAAACTGCCATGGCTGAGGAGTCTTGGTTGGAGTCTTGGGAGGGAACGACACAAACGGCGAGAGAAACCAAGGAACAAAAGAAAGAGGCTGCAGACATCCTCAGCGGGGAGGGTACCGACATAAATACAGAACCAAGTGCAACACTTCACCTGAACTATGTGTCACAATATCTTCATGTTGCCATAACTAAAAGGTAATTCAGAGTGCTTATACGGTGCAGAGTCATATTCTCAAACTGGTCACAAATTGTTTGGAAGAGCCTGAATCTGCAAAGCTGCACAACCATTGGAAAGTATCTGTGAGTGCCTGTCTCACAGCAGAGTCTCAAAGCAGAGTCCAGGACATACACATATATGGCAAAAGTACAGTGGCTCTTGCATTGAGCTACTGATGTGAGAACTGTAAATTCACTTGGATATGTTACAAGGCTGTCACAGAACACTAAAACTGTGAATTGACCGTAAGACTATAACAGATTAAAGTATTGAGAGCAGATCCTTTTTAACACGTTGCAAGGCTAAAATGGATCTGGCTATATACTGCGTTGACAGGTTAACTAGCCATAAAATGCAGCTGTATGTGATGCTGTAAACTACTGAGAATTACAAGAGTTACTACCTGATAACAGTCCCATTTGCATAGTGCTTTTAAAGGCTGAGATACACTGGGCATTTTTTTAGGCAAAGAGCTTGACAATATTTATCAGCAATAGGAAACAAAATGGGGCCCAGAGTCTGAAAATTAATATAAATGATTTCAAGAAGAGGTTTCTGTGTAATCAATGCAACAACGCTGAGGCAACTCCCTCAGGGATGTTGCCCATAAGTGTTGCCTAAAGAGTTGCCCTGTATATCACTACCTTACGAGTAGCAGTAGTGATCTGGATCACTGGTCAGGTCACATGACTGTAGAGACTGACGTGGCAAACCAGTCTATGGTAAGAACCCATTTTCTTTACACATAAAAGGCCCAGACCAGTACTCAGTGTTCAGATGACATGTGTGGATAATGACAAATAATTCAAGTAAAGTGTTACATCAGTCTAAACTGGAACAAAACATTAAAGCTGCAACAATGAATAATCTATTGTAAACAAATAAATAAGTTTCATTTGAAAAAAAAAAAAAAAAAAAAAAATCCTTCAGAAATATAAAAACTGGCCAAAGGAAAAAAAAGTGAAACAGCAACAAATGACTACAATATCATAAGGAAGAGGTATCTGTGTGTTTCAGGTTGTTTTTATGGACGATGAAGTTGAACAATATACCGAAAGACTTTCAGATGAAAGCTAAAATAGAACAGCTGAACCGTAACCTTTACTGACTGCACTGATAGTTTTATGTTTAATAAACTGCATTGATTTTGACTCCACATTACCAGAATAAATAAATCCATTGTAAGACCTGGAAACGTGCTAAAATAAAACTCTTTTCACAATACAAACTGCCCACCGCGGTATACTGTAATTGTTTCTATAGCACCATGTCATAATCACAGGAAAAAGATCAAAATGGCAAACACGATAAATTGCATTTTAATGTTGACTTTTCTGTTTTCTGCATTGCTTTTACCGGAGATAATGGGTTAAATCTTATCTTGCGCAAATCTCACATTGTCCTCCGTTCACAGATGTAAAGTAATATTTAGTCCAAAGTGCTCACCATATAAAATATTTGTTTAGGTCAACACTTTGTTGATCGACTTAGTGAGAGACTGACAAATGACGAAAACGATGACTTGTGCCTTATCTGGGGTTTTATACAAGTGACCAGGTATGATAAAATGTTTGAATGATGACAAATTATAATTACAGTGTAGCTTTCTAAGGCATTTCAGCCTGTTTTCCCATTTCATGTACAGTATGTATACTAGACTATATACTCTGCAAATTGAAATAAAATATATTTTAACAATGAATTAATATTTTCCTATATTGATTACTTTTCTATCTTTGTGCTCATCAAGCCATTTATTTTTAACTGACTGTTGGAAACTTTTCTTTGCTACTGGGATATCACATATGTCAATGTAGACTGTTTCAAATATTTGACCTAAAAGAGATGAATCCATTTTGAATTGTATTTCAACTTTCACCTATGAGTAAAAAAAAAACTTCCACAATATCAAAAATACTAATGAAACATGTTGTTTTGAAAATATTTTCCTCTGTACAAATGTATTTACTCATGAAGAAAGACGAGAGGTCTGATCAAGAGCACCAGTAAAAATATTAAATATAATATTCAGTTATGAAAACTAGCTACTAAAAAAATTCATACTGTACAAAGATACATATACAAAATACAGTAACAGTCATTTGTTGCTGTTCAATAAAGGTCATAATATTAACTCTTATACACAAATATACACTTGTGTACTTCGGATACAGGATGAAGACAGCAATATCAACAAAGAACGTTTACTTCACGCTTCACATATGAAATAAATATCTTCTTGAGTTATTCATTATTGCCGCTACAAATATATGGCATTATTGGATAGCACTGTCCCTCTAATTTATAGGTTTTAATTTGGAGCCGAGGCTCGAAATGGGATCCATGTGTTTTTAATGATTCCCTAAGTGGAGCAGCATTCTGTTTTTTTTTCCTTTTTTTTTTCTCGATTCTAATCAGCACCATGCCACTGCAGGCCCGTCTGGGTGGGCCGGGGCTTGCAGGCCAACAGTGACGCTAGATACCTAGCACTCAGTTGAATCTCCTACAGTTTAAGGCTAAAAAAACACTCGGCACACAGGTCTGAAGTACTCTCCCTGTCATTTTAGCACACACCACGTCTACTCACAGCGACGCGCCCCCAGCGAGGAACATAAGTGTCGGAGGGGAATAAGGAAGTACTATCGTACCGGCTTCCATGGTCGGCGGTGCCAGGAGGCAGAGCCTGGGCAGGGCTGCAGGTTGCACTGCTCCATGTCCGGCGGCTTGTCCAGGATGTCGCAGTTGTGGTCGTTGAGCCTCTGGCCGTTGGGCCGCTGACACACCACCAGGCGGGTCCTCCTCCCTCCTCCACAGGTCTGGGTGCACTGAGGAGAGAAATAAAAAAATAAAGTTTAGGATTCTTTTATTGTGTCTCACTCTGGACTGAATTAGCACTGAGTTTACAAGAACACTGTCCTTCGACCCACAGGTGCCTGTGTGTATGTGTATGTGTGCGTGAGTGTGAGAGAGAGAGAGAGAGAGACAGACAGAGAAGGCATAACAGGTGAGAAGAGGTGAAAGACGGGAGGTGAGAGGGAAAATGTAGGGAGGCAGGGGGTTGAAAGAAATGGATCTGGGAAGAGGGTTCAGAATGAGTAAAGGGGAAAGTAGACAGAAAACTGTGTCCCTGAGCCTAAACACGTCCTCACCTCTCCCCAGACACCATAGTTCCACAGAGGACAAGGCCCCGAGTCGCAGCTCTTGGACTCGGCAGGTTTGACCCTCTCATCACAGTAGCTGTTGCTGCGGCCGTCCGCATCCTGACAAACCACCACCCGCCTCTGGAAGCCTCCTGCACATGTACTGGAACACTGGAGAGCACAAACAGTGTGTTACATGAGGACTGTGACAGCATGAGGACTTACATGACCTGGGTCCAACCTGGGCAAATACTGTAAATCTTAGCGTTTCTTTTAAACTGTCTGGAGTACCAGATGGGTGGGGTTTAGCAGGCATCAGAGCATTTTGGGAGTGGAGAAAAAATAAATAAATTCAAGACCACAATTAACTATATTGTGAGCATGGGATGGTAATGCGTGCACACAAAATAGATCTTGTGCCCTCGTTTTAATTAATTTGAGTGAACAATTACATACTATTCCTTCATTTTAGTTAATTTGTGCCCTCATTTTCATTATTATGTGCGCATTTAAAGTGTGCGCTCGATTAGCTACAGCAGCAAGTCAAATCACTCACTCGCCATAATTAGGCTAGTTGAATTAGCTTGATTATTGCTGAATTACTGAAAACATAGGTATAATGTATGGATTTATTTATGAAATTCTACTTCAGGTTAAAAACTCAGGATGAGTCATCAAGGCATTACCTATTATTAGTAGTAAAAACAACTGACGACTGACATATTTACAGTTAAGGGGCTCTTCAATCATCATCATCAATGTGCAGACTGGAGGGATGTAACAGAGTCATCAAGCTCTCAGATAGCGGGTTGGCGTTGTTGTACCGATTAAACATATTAACTTATTTATACGCCCACTTTTTATGCAACTGGAGCACACATTTTATATGTTGTGGGCTCACAATAGCAGGTTGTGCACACAGGTTTATACTTCATTACCATGATTTTTTTTTTTCCCTACAGGACAGCTACTCCCAGGCTCCATAGAAAAGTATATGAAATCGACTTTCACATAATGTGGCACTCATTTGTATTACTTTGTGTCTTAAACCTCACCCTTCTGTCACCTAAGAGTATTAAAACGTAAAGTATTTGCTAACACTGTTTGACCCAGGTCTGATAAAAACACACCTCAATATTATAGCCTCAATCCAGGATTTTCCAAAATTATTATCTTCTAAGTCTTTTCAATGCTTCCAATCCAGAAACAATGCAGACACACACACACACACACACAGACACACACAGACACACACACACACACACACACACACACACTCCTTCATGCTACATTCACCTAAGTTTAACCAAGACCAAAACCAGCTGTACTATGCAAAAGGACTCTTCCAAAGATGGAAAACATAAACCACTGAAGGCCGATCTGAAACACTGAACAACTCAGCCTTGAACGGAGCAGCAGGTACACTCTGCATGCAATTAAAATGACACATCCCCACTGTCTATGGGAGTGAGTACAGTCAGACCTCTAGATATGTGAGGGAGGACAGGACAAAGTGAGCCTGAACAGCAGCGCTCTCAGACAAGCTCATTTTATGAGACTAAGCAGCGTATTGAGATGAAACACTCTGGTGGGAAGGCATTCAAAATAGAACCATGTTGTCCTCATGGCCTTTCAGAAAAAGGAAAAAAACATATCATTCATCCCACTTGAAGGAACCTAGAATGTTTCTTGGTTACTGAATGCCTATATGTAGAGTGACATACTTTATAGTCTACAGTCGTTGGTACTTTATGTCTTGCACTGTCCCTTTGTAAAGTCCTACTCTCCCTATACCATGTATATCCCTTTATCCTATAAAAACAAAACTTACACTACTTCACCTTACAACCAAGGTGCATGAACGGGGAAAAAGGTAGAAAGGAAGAACAAAATCAGCCATTCTTCAGCTACTCGGCCAATGGCTGTTCCTAAAAAAATGTCTTTATTGGTAAAGGCATGAAGGTTTTCTGACGAAACACGTTCAGTTTTTTGTACCAATAAAGACAGTTTCTTAGAACATCAAGCGGCCTCCATGAGAAACACTGTAATCTCTCAGTAGGTTTTGCAAACTAACAAATTCCTATACATGGCAATTAAAGTGATTCAAATTCTGATTCCTAAGATCATTTTAGCACAGGACAAAATACTTCTACGTGGCACAATTTCCTCAAAGATGACATGCTGGACATACTGCGCCCCAGGGTCCCGTCCTCCACTGGTTGTCAGCCGAGGGCACGTTCCAGCTGCTGTGCCCGGGGTGGTGCCCCGGGTCCTGGGGGTATCCGTAGGGTTGGTCGTTGACCCGCTGCCGTTGGTAGACGGAGAGGCAGGGCGCAGCCGTACACTCCTGTTCCGTGCTGGGCCTCTCGTCCGGGTCACAGAAAGACTGGTCCACTGGCTGGTGGTAGTTACTGCACACCACCTGTCTGGTGGTTCTTCCCACGCCACATGTCACTGAACACTGGGCACAGGAGAGACAGAGGGCAGTCTGAAAACCCGGCATTATAGTTTTACATAGTGCTCACAGAACTTGAATGGATAGAATGGTCCCTCCACTGTTTGCCATGGTAATTTGGGTAGTAAAACATAAAATAGCGATTATGGAATTTTAAGGGTTAATTGCTATGGTGACAACACAAGTCTGGGCATTTAAGGCCGTAAAGTCTGTCACACTTGCTTGAGAACTGTGCAGATGTGTCTGCTGCACGAGTGTTTAGCCAACTGTCAAAACTCAACTGAAAGCTGACGTTAGCGACAATGTTAACGTAGCTTTAGCAAAGATTGTACTCAACATTAGCATATTAGCTCTCCTCTCCTCAGCGACTTGCCGTTAAGTCAGTTTATACAGAAGCTAGCCCAACGCAATGGGAATGGCCGTTCTATCCATCAAGTTCTGTGATGTGCTATAAGGCGAGATTGGGGAGGGGGACTATCAATTTGAAAAGCAAATAATCTATATACCACAATTAAACCTTAAAAACAGAAGTCACATTTTCCTACAATTCTGACAGCTCTCTTAGACAGCTCAAAATTTTTTTGTGTACATGAACAACTTTCTCACACAGCTAGAAACCACCGAACCCTGCTCTAATCTGAGATGTCATTAAAGGACAAAACCCCTGATTTATTGTCTTCATTCTGTGCATTTTGGTTGTTACTTTTTGTTATCAGTATTTCATCTTTTTTTTTGCCAAGTCTCTGCACCCATTGCACGCCTGGCCGTCCTGGTAGGGGGATCCGCTCTGTGAGGCCCTTTCCAAGGTTTCTTCCATTTCTTCCCTAATGAGGATTTCGTGAGAGTTTTTCCTTGTTCTCATTGAGCGTCTGAGGTTGGGGGGTGTCGTTCTCATTTATTGTTTTCATGTATTGTTTCATGGTGTGGCCGCTGTGAAGCCCTTTGAGCCTGTAATTGTGTTTGAGGGCTATACAAATAAACTTGATTTGACTTGATTTGGCTTGACATACAATGAATTGAGGATTTGACTTTTGTCCTCTCAGTGAAGTTGAATGAACTTCAATTCGTTAACATCAATAGAGATGAATCAGAAAAGGTGTCAATATCATTGTAAATCACCAAGCAATGTCACTGTGTCCACAAAGCTGGTCTCCCATTCAGTGCCTATGAAACAACCATAACATTTGTTTTTTAATGACATCATCTAACGCGCCTTGTCTTGTTTCCTGCTTTGGGAAAGACTTGCTAACGTTCACAAATCGAGACTGAACTGTACAAGAGCATAAGAAAATCAAATGGCCATTTTGTTTCAGGGCGACTTTTCCCCTTTAAGTTATTGGAAAAATCAGAACTGAGTGATTACTGTAAGTCTTCGTACTGAAAAACATCTGTACTGATTGGACACAGTGTTGGATGTATGACTCACAGGAGACCACTCTCCAGCGCGCCACTGGCCACAGGGGCTGAAGCAGGCGGAGGACTCCGGGGGGCGGGGCAGGTGGGCACAGTACGATTCGTCGGCCACTCCTCCCTGGGCATCTCTGCAGCTGACGTAGCGCGCCCGCTTCCCCTTGCCACAGGACACCGAGCACTGGAGGACACGCACATACACGCATAGTTGAAATAAATATCCCTCTCGGCTGGAATTTCAAAAATGTTTGCATGTGCAGTTGTATCTTGTAGGTCTTAAACTTCTCCAAGATGCCATCAACAGCATTCTGCGCTTTCTGACTCAATTTTAACATGGATGTGCGACGCAAAATCAACTTCTCAGGTAAACTGTCGAGCAATTTATCATCCGCCACCAAATTGATCACTGGCTGTTTTCTTAAAGCTGCACTATGTAATTTTTGTTGGTGGCCCCAAATGGCAGTGAGAGGTAACTGTATGTATGCATGTATCTACAGTTTTACAGTATCTGCAGTAGAGCGATACTGTATGCAAGATGACATCAGTAAATTTTGCATAGGAATCTCAAGTTTACCAACCCTGCCGGGCTGTGAATGCTTTATACCAAAGGATACCAAAGGAACGAGAGGCAAAAGATCTAACATTTTCCAAAAAACATGGAAATGCCTTCCTTTGAGGTAATTTGATATCTTATATTTTTATTTTTAAGATGCTCAAAAAACATGCATTTTCCAGTTTTTGATTCATCACTTCGTGTGCGTGGTCTTACGCATCACTGATGGGTGGATGTTCCCTTGTTCAGCCCAAGCACACTCTTTGTTGTTTAGCCCAAGCACACTCTTGGGCTAAACAACACTCTCATGAAACATCTTTTCATGAGAGTGTTACACAGTGGATCTTTAACATTGCGTCACAAATAAAGGCATCCAGGATATGATCTACCCTCTCTGGTGCCCTGAAATGACTCCCCCAGGCGACTTTCACCTGCTGATACTCTACAGCTGAACCCCAGCCAACTCAACAGGACATCATAGTAAACATGGCTGAGGGGATGAATACCTAATGCAATCAAAAGGCTCCAGCTGAAACACGCACGCTAATATCCCACTCATATCAATGACACTCTAAATTCCATGACTTCACACAAAGAAGATGGCAGTCCCATGTGTGTGTGTGTGTGTGAGAGAGAGAAAGAGAGAGAGAGAGAGAGAGAGAGAGAGAGTTTGAATCTATGTGTGTGTGTGTATGTGTGTGTGTGTATGCATGTGTGTCTGAAAGACCACACTGGCGCTAGCCCCTTTGACATGTGAGCTCACACCGACTTTCAGATTGACAGACGGGGTTCAATCTTAGAAACCGTAGACTCATGTTTAGATGAAATCTGGTTTTCATTTGCAACCGGCAACAATGCAAAGCACCAGAGAGACAGAGGGGCCTCCCAACCCAGACAGTGGAGCTTGTGCATGTGTATGTATGCGTGAGTGTGTGTGTGTGTGTGTGTGTGTGTGTGTGTGCGTATATGTGTATGTGTATACAGCAGGGGGTATGAGAGACAATGCCAGATAGACAGTATGGGCCTGTACAGTGTGTACTATCTGAACAAAGGAATACTGGGATATGCAATGAAAGTTAATACATCATCCTCATATTTGTAAACACATATTGAGGACACCCATCATTACTGGAGACATATGTGGCATTGTATTACACACACACACACACACATATACAGAGACTGCCAAATCAATATCCCATATTTCCTCATTTGTGAAACGCAGTAAGTCCGATTCCATTGTTTTGATTGCATCAGAGTGCTAACCAAGCAGATCATTTTTCAACAAGCTGCTCATGCAGAAAGATGAGGATGTCTCCAGCAATGATGAATGTCAGTTTTTTTACATTTCGCAACATGACAGTGGCGCTCACTATTGCCATGTACAAAACAGTACTAGAAATAATTTACTATCCACCACAGCACACATTCCTTTTGTGTATTCTTTGGATTGTAACGTGTGCTGATGTTTCCTTACCGTAGTCCAGGAGCCGTATCTCCACTGAGTCAGCAGCTGACCGGAGCTGTCAGGACGAGGTGTGCTGTGCGGAGGAGAGGCCCACGGACACGCTGGCATCTCACAGTCCTACAAATACAAACATGCACACACACCGTGAATGAGCATATGTCTATCAACTTAAATGTTAGTGCGCGTTTGTGTGCGTGTGCTGAATGACTTAGGAGGTCAATGGTTCAACTCCACACACCTAGCGTCCATCAGTGTTCAAGTGCCCTTTAGCAAGACACTTGACTCCAGCTACTCAGGTGATCAGCTGACTGGAGACTCATAGGTCACTAGATTGAAATGCAATGAAAGTCTATAGCACGAATATTACTAAACATATTTTAGAGACAGTCTTGATCAGTGAAGATATACACTGTAATGATAACTGTGAAACAATCTAAAAGGAATAAATAACAGAGAGACTATTGTTTTGTTGTGAGAGGGCTAACAAAATTGACTTTTTTCCACAAGGGATGCTTAATATAGGTGGTTGCTTATACACCGATCGATATGTCTCTTGCTGTAAAAAAAAACAAAAAACTACAATCTTTGTTTCTATTTCCCAAACTGACACACACGTTTGTACAGTCAATGTCCATCCATGTTGAGGTGCCCTGGAGCAAGATACCTAATTCCAACCGCTGAGGTGGATCAGCTGGCTGGAGACTGAAAGGTCAGCAGTTCAATACTCTGCACCTACAGTGTCCATCCATGTTCAAGCACCCATAAGCAAGACACTTAACTCCAGCTGCTCAGGTACTTAGTGCAGTGGCCTTATGGTCTGCGTCCAACTTGACACTGACTTGGACTTCCAAAGCAAAACAGGAGATAAAATGTAATTCAAAGAGGCCTATCACACAGGATTGGGTGACACGAACGTGAAATGAAGCTGATTGCAGCTTGGGTTGTTTTTTTTAACCCCTTCTGCAAAGCAAACTGCCCACTTTGGGGAAAAATAAGGTTGTACCTTGAACCTTGAACCTTGAATGGTTATTTAAAGAGTTTGGAGAGTGTGTGAGGAGTGATTTCTGTTTTTCTTTTCTCTCTTACCTGGCTGTCTCTGGGCCTCGCCGCAGCATTGCATTCTCTGTCGTCTACCGTGTCACCATAGGCCCCCGACACACACCTCACAGCTCGCATCTGGTAGCCATGGCCACAGGTCACCGCACACTGAAAGACACAATCACACACACACACACAAACGCATGAACACACACACACACACATACATGGAAACAAAGAAGAGAGAAGCACAGTCAAGCCCCAGCTATCTTAAACTCTATCTAAGTGTGTCAAGGTCGATATCTTAGATGGGGCCTCAGTCAAGGTCTAGCTCAGCAGAGCCTGGTTAAGCCCCCAACATGATCACCAATATGCACACACACACACACGCACCCACACACACACACAGTCTAAACTCGACCCTTTACCCAATTCTGAGCCGATCCGACCACGTTTGGGCACAACGCGAGAGCAGAGGAAGTGCCACAGGATAGGTTTATTTGAGCAGCAAATTATGATTACACAGGCATTAACAGGCCGATATATTCCAGCTCTGTAAATACTGCTATCTGATTTTCCCACCCACAAACACGTCTGGCAGGACATTAGATCTATAAACTAGACTCTGAATGGCCAAAGACGCCCATTCATACACGTTTCATTTAGCTTGTGCTAAATCTAAACCTATAGAGAACCAGTAGCAGACATAGAACTGGTTGGGAAGTATAGGGTGGTGTGTGTGTGTGTGTGTGTGTGTGTGTGTGTGTGTGTGTGTTGGGTCAGATTTACTCTGACAGGATATGAGGGCAAAGTGAAAGCGCCATGGAGGAAATGGCAGCTGGAGTCGGAGCACACTGCTCCATAACTCACCAGGCTATCAGGTTACACACACAGACACACACACACACACACACACACTTAACTTGGAATACACACTACCACTCCTGCACACACTCCCTTTCTATGTCACCACACACACACACACACACAGTGATACAAGTCAAACTCCTAGACAGCGACGCACACATGAAACCCATTTCCTCACTCAAACACTGCATCGAGTCACTTCCACCCCGGTGTGTGTGTCTGTGTCTTTATCTGTGTGTGTGTGTGTGCGTGTGTGTGTGTGTGTGACTCACCGCTCCCCAGACGCCGACCTGCCAGGACGCACACTCGGGCAGCTCGCAGCTCCCCACGGCAGGGGGTTTGCTGGACGGGTCGCATAAGTGCTCACTCAGCTTTTCCTCCCCCACTCCCATGCTGCAGGACACCTGCCTGTGCCTCATCCCCTTCCCACACGTCACCAGGCACTGGGGGGGGGCAGAGGGTGGGGGTGGGATGGGGTAGAGTGGGGGTTGAAAGTGTATGAGTGTCTGTGTGTTCACATCCGAAATGGGCTATCCACCTCTTTTTCAAGATAGCAAGTAACTGGAGCCTTTTAGCTGTCAAAACACTAATATTTATACCAATTGGATCTCCTATATTGTTAAGATAAGGAATGATGAATGTTAGGCAATGATTTTTCTTTAAAACTGGATTTACGTTTTTGAGAACTCTTTAATTGTAAGGTATGAAGACTGCAGTAGGTATGATTTTGGTAGTTGGATTACAGTGCAGTAGTTTAGTTTGTGGTGAGAAAGTGTGGCCCTTAACATATTGCGCTAACATCCAGTATACAGTGATGTATGCATGCATGGAAGTACTTTATGTATCGTTTCATTCTACTGAGATGCAGAACTGAAAGATTCAGAGGATCACTTATGCCTGCTGCTTAGGTATTTTAATAGGAGATTAGGTATTTTAATGAGGCAAATTTCTAGCATGAGACTATCTTTCTTGCCTTCATCTTTCTCTCCTTATCTTAGCGCTATACACTGCACTTTGGGTATTGTGATGGGCTGTACTGCAGTGAAGGCTGTTTTTGTGTTATCAGTTTATAATAATTAATAAAGTAGGATTCAATCCTGCATGCCTGCATGTGTGAGTGTGGATCCGTGTGCATGTGCACATGTCTGCATGTGTGTGTGCAGTATGTGTAGGAGTCAGAGCCTCACCTCGCTCCACTCGCTGGCAGACCATTTGGGACATGGCTGGTCGTTGCAGGTTTCGGTGACCACCCTCTGGTATTCACTGCACTCCCTGTCCACCAGCCGCCTGCCCAGGTTGTTCATACAATAAGACTCTCTGCTACGGCTCCCACGACCACACGTCTTAGAGCACTGTTGACAACATATACAACATATTTACAATGGTTCAGCCCCTCAACCACATGTTCATCTCTATATTAAAAAATGAGTAATGATTCACAGTGCAATAAGGCACTGATTTTGTAATGTCAAGCTGCAAACAATTAAGTAATGAGGAAAATGAAATGAAGCAAATAAGCAATTATTTTCAGAATTTCCACAGATCCATTCTGTCCAAAAATGCAGTATGAAAATGGAAAACATGACTTATCAGAGCCCAGTACCGGACTGGACAATTAATATGTTTGAATTGATTATAAACATTCAGTCTTTGCTGCACTAGTTTTGCAACACCTAAACTGCTTAAAAAGTGAGCATATCACTTGCATGAAAACATGAATCAGAGACTCATGTTTTCTTTTCTTTCAAATTATATTGAACCTGTACCATGCCAGCACTTATAATCCTTTCATGTACCTGTGACCAGGCGCTGTACTGCCAGCTCTTCAGCAGACAGTCCCCATGGCAGGACTCCCTGGTCTGGGGCTTGGAGAGTTCCCCGCAGGCCCTGGCCTCCACCCGCTCGCTCTGCCTCTTCAACAGGCTGTACTTCATACACTGGACGTCCAGGCTGCGGTAGCCTGGGCCACATTTAGCTGAACATTCACTCTTTCCAGCTACATGCCACCTGTGTGAGAGGGAAAGGGGGGCAAAGCGTGTGCAAAAGAGAGAATAAGGATTGTTATTGCTGTCAGGTTTGAGATATGAAATGTCATGTTCATCAAAGCATCTGAGATCCTTAGATGTTCATTTTTGTTCGTTGGCTTGTTTAGATTAGTTTGTGTGTGTGTGTGTTATTGTGTTTGTTGTATATGGGCTTATACATGAGAGAAAGTGTTTGCATGTGTGTGTATGTGTGTGGGTTGTGTCTGTGTGTGTGTGTGTACATGTATGTGCACCTGAGTTCACAGTCAGTGTTGCAGGGCTCAGTGACAGCACCGGGACGAGGTAAATGTTCACAGCGCTGGTCCGATACCTCAAGGTGATCGCTCTTACGCACACACACCGCCTTGCGTCTCCGCTCACCTGCATACACGCAAACGCACACACACACACGCACACAGACGCACACAGACGCACACGAAGAAAGGCAAGGTTCGAATTAGACGACATCTGGCAAACGGTTCGCTTGCCAAAAGATCGCATTTCCTCCCCTTTAACTAGTCCGATCGGCTTTCTGACATCTAGTCCTCCATCCCACAGCCTCAGGGGTCCGCGGCGGTCTACGACCCCGGGAAAAAAGCTGTTCTACTGGATCCCGCTGATGACGCTGTGCGCTCCGACCCACAGGAAGCCTCACTGGGCTGCTTCCAGAGGGGAGATTTGAGGGGCTTAGCCGGGTTAAGGGCCAGGCTCTGGGGAAGGTGTAGGAGGAGATGCGGTTGGCCGGGGTCACACTGGGGCTGCCAGGAGGGGCTTTAGGAGGAGGGGATGGGTGAGCAAGGTTTTAAATACAGAGGTGTGTGTGTGAAACTGGGTAGGACAAGAGAAACAATACGTTTAATGTAAATGGCAGCGGATCACAAGTGAGGAAGAGTTGCTGACAGCACTGACACAACATTGTGAAAAGTTGGAAAATCTCCATTTGCATACACGCTTAAATCATAAATCGTTCCCCGGTCAGGTCACACGATCATATCATGTGAAACTACAAAGTCAAACGGTAGTGAGGCCAGTCAGTAACTTTACTGGACATCTGAGTGTAGTAAGAAGGGCAAGTATTGTAGGCAAGAGACTTGTAAGAGCATAATGTGCAGAGACTCAAAGCCATGCAGCTGCCACCAAGGCAGCTCACTCACTGTAACAACGCTGTAGGAAACATTAGGGTTGCTATAAATCTTCCCTTTCAAAATTCCACACTTTTTCCAGACCTTCACTTTTTGACTGGATTTGAAGATTATCGTTGGTGTTGTTTATGCTTTATGGGGACAGCGGCTGTCAGCTAGGCCATATATACTGCATATATATCCTATAGCTGAAAATTATTCTTCACAACAACAAATATCATAATTTGTGAAATAAAAGTGGGCCTGCACCTGTTATATGTGTGTATCGGGACTGAATGTCAACATTTTTACACAGTTTCCCACATATTTTGTGCAATTACAAAGCTTTTTAAGATGATCTGAAGCCAACAAGAAATGATCATATTCTTTATCCATACTTTTTGCAGACTGCCAGGTGTAGGAACAACAGATATTTGGGTGACCAGCCATGCTCTTACCCTGACACATGCGGTTGCACTCCAGCCAGGAGCCTGAGGGATCCCAAACAAACTGTTCCCTGTGTTCCTCGATGGGAATGTTGAAGGAGTAACGGACATCTGGGTTGTACAGGTTTCCCACACACAAGACCTGGGGTAACAACGGTGAGAACGGCAAGGTCAGAGGATTTAACAGTGCTTTTCTTATTTTGTCTCAGTCTGCGTAGGTTATTTTTAAAGAGATAGGATCGCCTTGTTAGACAGAGCCTAGGATATAAAGGATCTAGCCCAATATGCCAGTAGGAGAGAAAGAAAGCATATTTTTGAAGAAAGAGATAGAGAGATCAAGACTAAAACAGCCTGGGAGGAGGAGAAAGAGAGAAGAGAACAGAAGTAGGATTTAACAAACAGAGAAGCTTCCTCCTCCTTGCCTGCAGAATGAGCTCCTCCTCGATGCGGTCGGTGCAGTTGATGCGCTCCTCTTTGGTGTCCGAGCCGCTGTACTCGATGACAGTTCCCTTGAAGGTGATTTCCCTTTTGAACATGGCCACCACAAAGTTCCCATTCAGGAGGAAGTTGGACTGGCTATCAGATAATGCTGCAAAATGCAAGAAGAAGAAGAAACGCACAGGTAAGAATCTACAGATTCGACAACGCGACGCTGAACAACGCAGAAATCCAAACGTCAAAGAATTTACAGCAAGAGACGGAATGTTTTGTTCTGAAATCAGTTTGACTCTTGTGCAATTGCGGTTTTGGAAATGTTTACAAGATGTGGCATTCATCATTCCAAGCCATATGTTAAGTAAACAGCCTTTGAGCTGCAACCTATTGTTCTGCAAAGCCATTGTTGCAGGGGAGGTATGTTGAAACACTGGTGGCACTAAATTGCAGTCATTTGCAGAGTTAGACTGCGTGACTCTCCTCAGTGACTGACATTACAGTGCAAACAGAGGATCTCCACTGGCTGCAAATACAAACAAGTACATAAACATGCAGACAGAAAGGACGCACGCACAAAAGCAGACACACATCCACACACACGGCTACACACACTCACACATGGCAGACTAGCACATAAACACAAATTGAACACCAACGACCTCTTTTTCTGCCTCAAAAAAGTATGGTTCCTAGAAACATGCAGTTAATTACAATCTCAGAGTCCATGCTGAAACAATGTATGTGATTAAGTCTCTAGACGCAACATTGTTTACTCTCAAGTCTGCACAAGACTAGTGTGGGACCCCAGCATAGTCATCTTTAACCCCTTGGCTGCCTGTGTGGTTTTGACAATGATGTAGACTCTGGTTGTCATCACTGATGCCTTGCAGCGGTGGGAAAAAATATGCGTTTGGTGATGTAAAGACACACAAAGACATACACACACACACACCTGCACAGTCACATGCACCCACACACACACACACACACACAGCTGAACTTGTACACAGACACACAGACACATAGTAATAGACTGAGATTCTCTTTCTCTCTTACACAACACACACTAACAGGCTTCTCTTTTTCAATTTCTCTGTCTCTCACATGCACGCACGCACACACATATACACAGAAACACACACACACACACACACACACTCCGGTGGGTCCATCTCACCCTATACCCCTATATCCACTTTCATGCAGCCTGGACTCCACATGCCTCTAATTAGCACCTATTGCTGCCTCATTCATCTTGCTCCGAGCCTGACACTCCATTTGCTTTCCCAACCAACCCTCTCTGCCATGACCAGATGGACCGACGCCCCTCCGCGCTTCCTCCGTATACACTCTGACTGCCGCAAATGACCAGCGGATTGGCAGCGGTTTGGCCCATGTAGCCTCACTTAACAGCCTGCCCTTACACCTTGGGGTCAGCAAGTATTGGTGCTTTATGGTAGCGCGAGGCGATAATGGCACTGACCTGTGAGACGAGAACTGAAGGAGTGTAAATTATACATGTTATCCGATTGGACTGCTTCCATTCTGAATTGATTTCCCTCATAAAACCTGCAATTTGATGCTGCACTGCTTGAATACACACCCAGGCACACACACACACACAGACACACACACACACACACTTATACAGTACACTCACCGAGGTAGTTGTCGTCCTCTGGCTTTCCAGAGTAGCTGACCTGTTTGATATCGATATTGGTGGCTCCCGCCGGGATCCGCACCACTGTGTTGTAACCTGAAGAAGAGACAGACGAGGAGGAGAGAAAGACAGAGAGAGGGAGAGAGAGAGAGAGAAAGAGAGAGAGAAACAGGTAGAAAAAGAGAATGAGACAGAGAGCATGGAAAGTTACACAATTACACAAAGATGAACAAAGTAGCCACTAACAGCAGTGAGCGGTCACACCTTGACTTTCATAATAGCTTCACTATGCTACAGCAACCTCAGTCAGGGAAGTCCGGTTCACAACCGCTGGGGATTTGAATGTCACACTTGCAAAAAAAAAAAAAAAAAAAAAAAAAAGTCTAGTCCTCTCAAATAACCTGCAGGAGGCCTTGTTTTAGTCTCAGAGGCCCACCCGTGAAATGATATGTAATTATTCCCTGGACCTGCCTTTGGCCTGTAATTACTTCACCGGGCCTGTTGTCCCATGATAAACTAACATAGAAAACGAGTGAGCGAGAGAGAGCAAGAGCGAGTAAACGTGGATACGGGTGAAAGCTGAGAGGTGAGAGGAAAAATGTAGGGAGGGAGGAGAGATAGAACTGCAGATAGGTGATTAAAAAAAAAAGAGCTCTAGGAAAGAGCTGGTGCTACAGGTTCTGTGCATCTGTAATAACTGTAACCTGACTCGGAGAAGGAGAAAGGAGAAGAGTTGCGAGAGGAAAAAGAGCATTTAACCCTTATTTAATCAGTTGACTGAGAATACATTCTTGTTTACAGCAACAGACCGGGGGAATCGTTGCAGAGGGAGGAAGGTTTACACACAGTCACACCGAGCAACTGTCCAGTACAACCACAGCTTTGCACTGAAACGGTTCGGGGTTCAAAGGCACGATCAAAGGTATTTTAATGGCAGCTGTTGATGGATGAGAGAGCGTTATCCTTAACCCATTCACTCCCTTCACTGTGATTTTCCCAGTCGATTCGGGTTGGGGATTCAAACCAGCAGCCTCCTGCCGCCGGGAGCCCACCGCTCTGACTTTCAGACTACTGTCGCCCCCCGAGTTGAGAGAAGAAATGAATGAGAGAGGAATGAGAGAGGGAAGGTGTGGGTTGGTGTGAAAACACAGTTAGCCTGACAGCATGAGCCACTCGGGGGCAGCACTTGTAAAGTTTACATATCTTCCTCCCATCAGCTGAGCAGATCTCTCAACACACACACACACACACACACTCTCACACACATGCACATTTCATACAGTCTAACTTCATCACAAGCCACATCAACCACAATTGAACTTTTCTGCTTGAAGTTAAACTGTACCTGACGCCTACTCTAATTTCTTAAACACATGAAACGTAACTAGTTTGCACTGATTCTATCCCATTCACTGCAGCACCAAAAACCTCTATGCAGTGGTGTGATGTACTGTTACTTTTTTTTAAGCATCATGTCAATTTCCCTCCATAACCAGTGAGGACAGGATAAGCACATAAGTACACAGGGGCATATGAACTCTGCAAACCGCCAACAGGATCCCCCTCTGAGGAAGCCACATGGTATCGGCAGGCCTTCAGAGGCTCCCAGGATCCCCCAGCTTAACCGTTGACCACACACACAATCCTCCGCCACCACAGAGTGACCAGGAATGAAGAGTAAACACATCACCCGGGAAAAAAAACACAACCATGTTGCATTCTAAGATTGCTGCGGTTTACCTCAAAAACGCTCCTCTCTGGCACTGGGGGGAAAAAAAAGTAGTAGTGCTAATGGACTGCAGAGGGAAATTAAGACAGCAGGATATTGATTGACTTTACTGTGATTTATTTATTTTTTCTTTCTGGGAAGAAGTCACACAATAAACCCTGTGGGTTTCACTGACTCCTACAGCAATTTTTCTTTCGTACGTCATTTGCTCATTACCTTTCATTACTTTTTATGTTTTTTTCAGTTTCATGTGCAGAAAACACTACAAAAACCAAGGGAAACTTGGACAAAACCATGCAGAGTTAAATGAGAGTGCCTCTATCAGGATCACTTATCACTTAGAAACTCAAGTACAGCGACTAAGGATTCACTGGGTCTTGTGCAAGTGTTACGGACAGTTAATTGGCTGGTTTTATCTGGGGATTCAGATGGCCCGGTCTGGTGAAGAGTGGGAAGAAAGAGAGAGAGAGAGAGAGAGAGAGAGTGAGAGAGAGACTGAGACAGAGAAGCAGAAAGACAGAGAGACAGAGAGAGAGGAAGGGACATGGACAAAGACAGAGACAGAAAAACAGAAAGACAGACAGTCACGGTGAAAGACAGAAAGACAGGCCCAGACCCGGGAGGAGAGGGATATCCTGCCTGGGCTGCGCTCCCACTCAAGTTCCCTTTCTTTAGGCTAAGCCAAATTTTCAGGGCTGGGGTCAGTGCCTGGTTCAATTCAATACAGTCCTCAGCGCTGTACCCCCACTAGCCAACAGACTGGAGGAAGAAAGCCGAGAGATAGAGACGCGAAAGCTCAGCGCCAAACTAATGCGGAGTAAACATGACGGGAACCACACCCTCGGCCTTTATGCTAATGCTGTTTTGCTGCCCAGACTTAAAAAAGGATTGGATGCAATCAGTAGTTGGCCCTAGATGAGGCACAGTACTTAACAGGACAGTTCAAAAGGGGTGATGTCAGGTCTGAATATGCTATCGTACGACCTGACAGAGTGAGATGGCTCTGTTTATTACTTTCTAAGGCTTTAGAGAAGTTTTGTGTTATGCATTCCCCTAATTTGGCTGAGGCACGTATTGTTGCTGAAAATCAAGTTTAATACGTTTAAACACATCCAGACATGACATCAGTTCCTATTGTCGTCATACACAGTGTCCAAATGTCAGCGCTGTGGCCACGTGCGGCTGAAATCTCTATTAGCTGTTCTGTGTTTACTGCATATCATATGTATCACAGCCCATCTGCTGAAGCTGTTGACATACAGTATGTTCAATAGCAACACCTGCTTTGTGTGCAGTCAGCTGTTAGCACACCGTCGGTGTAATCTGAGGAGGAGCGGGACTTACCGTACTCAGCGTCGTTAAAGGTCCCCGCCAGCGTCTTACAAGACGAGTTGTCCCCGCCACACACCCCGCACTTGTCATTCCTGGCCTTCGAGTTGAGCACATGGTCACAGCCCGCTTGCTGCAGGAGCACAGATGAGGAGAAGATTGAACGGTGTGATTTATCATAATAGCAATATGACAAACTCTCTAGCCATACTGTTGTTCCAACAATTTGTTTGTTTAGCTGTGCATTTGTCAGCACTGTTTCACCTGGACACACTGCAGCTGCACGGACATGTACTTGGCAGATAAAGGTGTTTCTGATTGTGATCTATAAACATTTCACAGAAAATTCAAGCTTCATTCTTTCCAACTATTACAAAATGCGAATGATGTGAAGGCCAGAGAAGGCTGAGAGTGCAAGTTTGTATTTTTGCTTCAGCATCATTATCATTTCTCATCAGAGAAAATGTCGTTTTGACACGGATAAACATAAGTGACACTCCAGATCATAATAGTGTGAGAGTGAGCGAAGGTTGAAAGCTGACATTGATGTTGAAGGGTGTATGTGTGTGTGTGTGTGTGTGTGTGTGTTGGTGTGTGTGAATGAGTAAGTGTGTAAGAGAAAGAGAGACAGAGAAATATACCCGGCAGAGGCCTTGAACACAGATGTCGTAAGTGTCTGGTCCGCACGGCGTGCCGTCGATGACACGGTCCTTTAGCTGATAGTATGCCATGGTCCCAGCAACCTGGCAGAAGAGCTTACACCGATCCTTCATTAGTACTGCATGGAGAAAGAACATAAACTTTGGAAAAAGCTGGGCCATAGCTCATTGAGTTAATAAGATATAGACTTAGGAAAATAAAAATCAAGAACAAAAACAAGATGAAATGCCTAGAGAAGAGCTGATCGTGCCACTTAAATAAAATAAAACAAAACACTTCACATTTTTGATCATAAGGCTATTTACATTTTTTTTTTTTTTTCGCTAGAATAGCCAAAATTGTATCAGTTGTTTGGAAAAATCACTTTGTATTTGACAGCGTACTGGCTCCAGGGCTTGGCCTGTTTGCTTGTATAGCATCAATTAAATGAATGAATCGCTTGCAGTAACTTAGACATGGTGGTCTTTGCCAGATGGTAATCTCATGTAGCTGAGCAAGCCATCCCAGTAAGGAATGAGATACTCCTACAAGAGGGCAAGCAGCCAGGGAGTTCATATGGATGGAAGGGCTGTGTGCTGCTTTAATGTTGCTGTTGTTCAGTGTAATCCAAAGATTTACCCGTGCTCCTTCCTATCATGGCTATGCAAACTATGACAAAGGAAAGACACGCTGACAGAAACAGCATCTGCCGAGCCAAGAGCAGAAAGCAGAAATTGTCTTTGGACGGAATGTGGGATGGAGAAGTCAGAAGTAGAAGGGGATTCATGTTTTATATCATCTTATCTCATGTCTTTACATTAAGAAAATAGACTGTAGATAAGCAGGTCATAACTTTACATGCTCTGACATCCATATCCATCCATTCCCCAACATGCATTTTATATCTGTTCACCTCATGTCTTTATATTGAGTGCTCTAGATGCAAGTGCAGTAGATAAAAGCATGTTGCAATTCTGCATGCTTTGCCCTGTATTCCTCTCCAATCCTCAATGTGGATTTAATATCTTATGGAAAGTGTACAAAAGCACACTTGAGAGTAAACAATGAATGATTAAGGCACAGACAAAAAACAATCTCAAAGGGAAACATTTTAAACAAAACAATTTAAGTTACATTCACCAAATGTATCACTGACTTCAAAGCAAACTGTATGGCTGGATGTAAATAGTAGCCATCTTTGATGTACCAGCCCAAATTACCACAAGACATTCTATGCATTCTAATTATATGCTTTAGGATTACAGTGGTGTACTCACTGCCACTGTACTTGGGGACCCAGCGGACGGTGGGAGGTAGACCGTTGATGTTGAAGTGCTTGCCGTCAAAATGAGAGCACTGCTCTTCGCGGAAATCTTTCTGTCCTCGCGGACATGGCTCAGTGTTGCAAGAGCGGAACTTCATCCTGCGACCCACGCAGAACTTACCACCATTTCTGGGCCTGGTGTAAAACATTACAGAACACTAAATCATGTAGATGTAGTCATTTGTGGAATTCATTTTAAATTTAAAGTCTTAGCTTGCTTAAATTTGACTGGTGTTGACGGCTTTATGAGTTCAAACCAAGGTTGTTTCCCTTTAAACTTGCACTAAGTCCAGAGTAAGGAAACAAACTTTGCCGGACTACCACTTAAGGTCAGATTGAGGCTCATTGAATTTGACTTACAGGCCTGTTACTCACTCAGACTTGTTTATGACTCTTATTCAGGCACAGCCTTGTTTTGACTGTTGCTGCTATTGGTTTGCAGTCTCACTCAAGGTGTGTAACTGACTGACAGTTATGACTGGTGTGTAACGTCTGTTTTGTGACTGATTCTTTCTTACTCAGGCTTGTTGCAGTCTCTGCTGTTGCTCCGGGTTCCTCCACCACAGGTCCTGGAGCAAACGCTATAGGGCCCCCAGGGGCCCCACTCCCCATGGACCGGCCGCAGGTCCAACTCCTTGTTCACACACATCCCGTGTCTGCAGTACTGCAATGGAAGATCACACATGCACACACACAGACAGAGACACACACATACACGCACGCGTACGCGCACACATACATGGATCCTGTTAAAAGAGTGTGGCACCACTCAGCTATGATTGCAACTCAACAGTCCAGAAGACAAACACAGATTGTGTCGAGCGCAGCTCTAGTGCAGATTTAGTGCACGCACAGCTGGGACTGTTGTTTCTCCTTGCCTTCTTAATCCCCTGTTTAGATGTAAAACTATATTTTAAAAGAAACGCTAATCCTGCTATCGTTTACCCTCAAGGAATGCATCCAACTCCCCAGCTGTGGAGAGGATGAGAGAAATGGGAGAGTGAGGGAGAGAGACAGACAGAGAGACAGAAACAGAGAGAGAAAGTGAGAGGGAGATAGATGACAGTGTCAATGAGAAGAACCAGAGGCAGCGCTATATATGCTACGACGATTCTGTGATGTCAGTCTTCATTACATCATGGATTGACCAAAGGGGCAGCAAATAACATCTTCAAATGCAGTTGGGGGGCTTTCTTTTCTAAAGGAGCCAAGTCAAGTAACAGTTAAATTCCTCCTCTGCTGGTGTCACATTCCCCCATCAACACTTCATGGAATCAAAACTGGCCCACACAGGAGATTTAATACTAACCGTGGCAATCAACACTCACAACGTATTGCTACTCTTATAAGCCTTTCTTTTTTCTACAGATTCATACCTTTTTTCACCTGGCCACTCTGTTTCCCATATAATAACCATGGTGGGACATGATCTCATGTTCTTTGACATTATTCTAGATTTCAACGCACAATTATTTCAACTATGATAAGTCTACAGATGAAAATTAGATCAACAGTATAGCATTCATACCTTGGATAATGATAGACAGTGTTATCCTTTGATATGCCATAGACAACTGGAAAAAATCCAGACATTTTTTTCTTAAATCATCTTTGGCTTGGATTCGATCATAAATACAAACTTTGTGGACAGGGATCTTTCATAAAGGAGGCCCAATATGACATGGAGAATAAGGCGCCTGGTATCAAACAGGGTGTACCCACCAACCAACCTGTGCCAAGAAGTGCTAACAGTGCTTTCATAAGCAAAGCATGGCAGGGCCATTTCCCTTTGTGTGAAACCAAATCCCCTTCTCAGTGGCTAAGATAGCGGAGGGTCCTGTTCACTGAAAGAATGCAGGACAAGACGGCGTCTGTCTGGGTACGTAGCCCGCCGTCCGGGCACACAGGCACGGGGAGCGGTGGCACCGTGATAAGGAAACTCTAGAGTTGTGATAACAAGAGGAACAAAGTTCATTACTGGCTTGACATCAGGAAGTCTCTTCTCTTCTCCCGTGTTCAGATACACAGCTTTAAACCTATAACCTGAAAAGAGGATGCTCTTTGTGGACAACACAGTGTGTTCAAATGGATTATCACTATGTTTCAGTGTTTAGTCTGTGATGTTGACGAACAAGTTGAGTTGTTACCTCCACTGCCAGCTCTTTCCAGATGAGAAATTCAACTACTATCATTTCAACTGGCCACACGCCCATTCCACTACAAGACATTCAATCCCTTACTTCTGAGGAAAATCTGAGACTGCCTGTTCTGAAGACTGTGCACACCCACACCCCCTGTTGAACAGAGAACAGAACAGTGTGAGATCCTTCAGTGGATTTTCACAATTAGACTATTAAGCCAGGGAGGATATCAATCAAAGTCACATACTGGACAATGGCCAATTTGGCCAGTGTCTGCCTGAGCATAAATGCACAACAATTGTGGCCATGACCTTAGGACAACATCTGCGAAATGCAGAACTGCAACCACATACACACAAACACATGCAAACATATAAAGAATTTGGCACTGCTGTCTCTGCTGTCCTGGGCTAGAGTATGCTAGAGCATTTGTGTTTAACACACTTGCAGGTCTAATGATGGAGTGTAAAGTCCATGCTCAATGACAGACAGGTGTTAACAGCTGCAGGCTATGGACTAAACAAGCCACAAACATTTCCATAATGCAGACTTGGCTTGAGTAATGACCTGGGCCTTTTTCCTTTCTGACTCCGCTGTAAGTGCAAACCGAGGGCACCGATCATTTTCTATGAGTGTTAGCAATGAATTCGGAGAACAATTCAAATAAAAGGCACAAAAAGGAATGTGATAAAAAAAAAAAAAAAACAGTGGTTGGAAATGGTTTCCATATGGTGATAAGGCATACAGTCCTTGGTCCTTTGTGTTGAGCAAACTCCTTAGGACTAAAAGAGTTCTGCTCAAAAATTGGAGACTTAATGGGAATTGGCATGAGACACATTTTGAGGCACTTTTCGGAGACCTGAGGCACAACAGAGCTAGGCAGGATGACTTTTATGCCAAATCCAGTTTAATTTTCAACAGAAATAAGTGTTTCCCTCCCCTGACAGCTCTTGCATCCCCTTCCCCCACCTCAGCTTAGGGACTGTCAGCCAAGACCTGAGCGTCCCTTCTATACCTCCCTCCCACTGCCACCCATCCCCCTATATCCCCCTATGGGAGATTGCAAGGGCCAGGCAGGGCCCACCGCAGTGCAGCCAGGCGGCGGGACCTGAGGAACTGTCAAACACAAGGCGGACTGGCTGTCAGAGAGGACCAAAGCCCCTGTAAGCCTTTAAGGCATTCCACTCCCCCCGCTGGCACCCCGTGTTTACAACCGTTTTGTTTGGCTTGAAAAGGTGATGTGGGTGAAAAGAAGAAAGAAAGAAGGGGGAGAGGAAGGAAAAAAACATCTGTGTGGGATGTTGTGTGTGTGTGTGTGTGTGTGTGTGTATGTGTGAGAGAGGGGGTGATTGCTCAGAGTCTGGAGGCATCTGGGGGCCACGCTCAATTCCAATTAGCCCCTCTCTCCGAAGTGCTCAAATACAGCCTTGGAAAACGCTGACGTGAAAGGCAATCTTTGCAAAGCTCAAACAAGCATTAAGGACTTAAGGCAGACCCTTTCCTAAAAAGATTGTCAGAATTTGCCCTCAACTGAGAATGTGGTGAGACATTTGAAGGCCTTGTGAGAGAAACCTGTCCAGCTGTCACTCGCATGTGTTTCAAATTAGGAATTTCACAAAGACACACACGCTGACTCACCAACACATACCAAGACATGCATATGTGCACGTGTGCATACACACACACATCACACACATGCATTTGCACACATACACACACAAGCACGTACGCATGCACACACACATACATGCACAATACCCTCACCTCCTCATGCTCAAATCACACACCATTACACCACCAACAAACACTCCCTGCTAAACAAAGTTTGACCAACTCAGTGATACAGCTACAGAGAATAGTTCCCCAGCAGTCATAGTGGGAAAAAGTGTCTAAGGACAGCAGCATCTGCTCTGAGGTCTTCGGCTGGCTGGTTTGGAAGTTAGCGCCCTGTAATTGGCAGGAAGCTGTTGCAGAGAGCACCTCATTTCTGAACCCAAGCCATACATCACCGCAGGAATGAGAGGGCAGGGGATTGATTTAAAAAGCCCTCCGCTCTTTCATTTTAACATGGCCATTTCCAAAAGGCATCACCTTTCATGTCGCGGTGTCTTTCTCACAGCTCTGGGTTCGGAGTTCAATTTGGCCGCACCCTGCTGGGGTCTGAGTCTTTGTCTCTGATGATTGACCCTGAGACGCCTGCCCTCTCTCCACTGCACAATCAAAACAGACTCCTGTCCTATAAAAATCCGAAACATCTGGGGTCACTTCTCACAGCGACACTACATCGGACCACCGTCGTTGATTTTCAATAAGGCATCATTACACATACGTCTAATAACTTGAACAGAGTGAAGGTGAAGGGATGGATGTTCCATTGCGATCGGCAAACAGAGGTGAGAGGTGAGAGAGACCCCATGAAGCTACAGTTAGGGATCTTTAAAGGGCTGGGCGGGCTGAGGACTGGAAACAAGTCAAATGACAGTTGTTATTACAGACCTGATTTACACCAACTCATTTTTTTCACTCAGCCAAGGCATGCATATTTTCCCTGTCAGTTCCATATTTCCTCTTTTCCTTGGGTTTAAAGGGTGTGAAGACAGGAGGAAGAGAAATGACAGGAAGGAGATAGAGGCAAAATGATGCAACCCTCAACTGTGACCCCAAGCCCCCTCTCCTACCCTATCTCCTATCCTTACTTTGTTTCCTATCCTCTCACATGCTCTCTGTCCCACTTTTCTGCGCTCCTTCCTTCCCCCACATCTCTCTAAACCGTGTAAAGGTTGTCATTAGAGTGAATGAGTGGTTTGGCCCCATCAGCTGTTCCATTCACCTGTACTTCAGAGACACTTTTACCTTTGGTCTTCCTCACTCATCATCATCATCATCATCTCCACACAACTGCACTCTTTCAAGACACAGATACCTCTTCTAATCTTTTCACCATTGTCTTCTTGGGATTATTTAACACATTTGGGAATTTTCTGATGTACTATATACCACATATAATAATTTGATTTTGACAACTGAATAACAATGGATTAGTTGCTTGTCACAATTTTGACATCATACTATGCAGACCAATCTTCCTCCCTCCACCAATCTACAGTGCCAGCAATGAAAGCTCCACTCACTAGCTACCGGACACAGTAATTCCATCAGCAAACTACATGAATGCTAAAACAACAATCCTCTTGTTAGCCCAAATCCACAGATATGTCTGTGATGATGGCAAATCAAAGTGGCAACATCCTGCAAATATCCAGAGATTAGCTGAGAGTGACATTGATACCAGTCTCACAATCCACAGCTCCAGTGCAGGCACACACACACACACATACACACACCATCCCTGCATCGTACGACAAGTCTGTCAGGCTGCCAGGAGGCCCCAGCCAACACTCGCCGCCTCAGCCAACAAACTCCATTCTGCCCTGGCTTCGCTTTTCAAGACCTCACTATCTCACTCTAATTGGCTGAAACCAGAGCAGGTCGCCATTCTGTTCCGAAGAATGTTCTGTAAATCAAAAAACGTCCCGTTTCCTCACTTACACGAACCATTCAATTAAGCCCCTATTAAGAAAGTCTGGGAAAGTCTTACGCGTATTAAAAAAAGCTCAGTGTGCGGTCATAACATTGAACAAAATCGAAAACACTTGAATGTTTAATTTTCCATTTTGCACCTAATTGCAGAAAAAGCACCTCAAGGGAGCCTTCTGTCAAGACCACACTCAAGCTGATATTCAGACAGACACAACTGAGAACAATGAGAACATCAACAACAAAATATCTCGGTTTATTCAAGTTCAGCCGCCACTCTTCCCGCGCCACCCACAGAGCGACGACGTGATGAGAAGCAGCGCAGGGAGCTTCAAAGGGACGGCCTGTGGATCCAGGGCCAAGCTGCCCCTGGTTTTGGCTTGACAGGTCCTGATTGACCACGCTGGCTGGCCCCTAATCTACACACACACACACACACACACACACACACACACACACGCACACGCCTGCGTCTGTGTTTGTGCCCTCACACAAAATGCAGAAAATTCATCAGGCATATGCATAAAACACACACAAGAGCATATACACACGCACGTACAGAACCACCCACTCACACACACATACACGTACAAATGACACCCGCCTCACACACACACACACACACACACACACACACACACACACACACACGCGCGCGCGCGCACAGGCAGGGTTCTTTTGAAGAGTGAGAGGGAGCAAAAAGGGGGTAGGGGAGAAAGAAGAGGAGAAGAAGGGGAGGAGGAGGAGGGGAGGGAGGATGGTGGCGGTATTTATAGACAACAAGTGATGGGATGCCCTCGTTAGTGCACGGCCCACTGGGCCAGATGACAGACGCGCCGCCAAGAGGTCATGTTACCACATTACTCACTCCAGCGCCCCGTGAGGGGGCCCGCCAGGCAACAGAGAGAGAGGGAGAGGGAGAGGGAGGGAAGGAGAGAGAGAGAGAGAGAGAGAGAGGCAAAGAGGAGAAACAGAGTCAGAAGAGAGAGGAACGGAGGGGAAAAAACTACCCATGAACCCCACAGTGCCCGTTGCCCTATTTCAACCAAGCTGTATACAAACAAACTTTTTTTTCACTCTTCATTTTGGGGACGCCTCCCTCTCCCACTTTTTGGGTGCTGCCCTCATTTACCCGATGAGATCACAACTTAGTTTCGTAACTCGCTCTAAACAAAGAACTTCCGCCAAAAAGACACAGACAGAGAAGGTGACAGCCATTTACAAAATTTCTCAAGACATAATTACGAGAGATGACGTTTCCCGTGTAATGGTTTGGAATGACATGGCAGGCCTCGGCCTAATGATAGGCTGGTAGAGGGCTCTTAAAGGGGAAGCTCTGGTTACTAAGACAATACCTGCTGCTAGTTTCCCCCTATAGAGGCCATAGCCCTAATCCTCCAGATCTGACGCCTCCCCCTCAGGGCCCTGCAGACACCTCAGAGCCAGGATCCCGACCCCAGACCCTGTAAACCCCTGGACCCGAACCTCATGACTTCTGGCAGGAAGAAAGAGAGAGGGATCCAGAGGTATTAGGAAGGGGTCAGAAGGAGAAGAGGTGAGAGGGTGTGATGAATAAGGCAGATTATAAAATGTCTATGAAAGGAGATAGAGAGAGGGAGGGAGGGAGGGAGGGAGGAAACAAGAGAGAAGTAGAGAAAGGCAGAGAAACAGATCAACAGAGAGAGAGAAATATAAAGAGACAGAAGAGAAAGAGGGAAGGAGAAAAAGGCAACGAGTCCGCCGACGCTCTGACTTTTGAGCATGAGGATGAACACACAAACACACAGCACAGAAAGCTCTCTGCTTGTGTTGCCACATAAAAGAGCTCTGTACGGGCAGGTGAGTGTCGGTGCAGGGTCCCCCTCTCTTTCAACTGGCTCTACTTCAAACAGCCCCCTGCCTGGAGATGACATCGGGCCCTCAGCACTACAAACAAAGGTGGTGCCACTACACACACACAGAGGGAAAAGGGGAAAAAGGAAGAAAAACTATCCTCCTAATTGCATTCAAGTTCATGAAGCAAACATCAATCACTAAAAGATCAGATACGATTGTTTAAATGAGGCCAGGGGAGTGATGGGAGAAATGAAAAATGTCTTCAATAGATAGAATCTGAATACTTTCCTATAAAGCTGAGCTATTCTATGCTATTCTAGTCAAGTCGGGTCGAATTGGGTTTAGGTTTTGTAGCTTATTAAAGCAAATCACTTGCCGTAACCAAACTAACACCATCTCTCCTCAAGCGTTTCTCCCACACACCGGCTGAGAGCGGAATGGGAGCTGCTATCCCAGGACCATTACCCTATAGTCCGGTTGTTGTAGTTGGATTAAGATGTTAGCTATTCCCTGTTAACCTCTCTTCACTAGAGCGGGTTGATCTGGGACCTAACATGGTGAGGAAGGAGATGGAGCCAGATGAAGGGATATAAGGGATATAAGGCTTACATGGGCCCACACTGCAAGAGACTCCTTGAGGGCAGAAGGTTAAGGAGAGAAGGGAGGGAGAGAACCTCCCCCTTCTCCTTCTCCTTCTCTCTCTCTCTCTCATGCATGTTCCGAATGCTAAACACCAGCCCACCATATCTCTCATCCCACTGTACCTCCTCCTCCCTCTCCTCCCTCCTCCTGCTCTGCAGAATCACTGATGTGAGGTCTTTTGTGTGAGCGCTGGCTGGCCTCAGCCCTGGGCTCCGTTACGGCCTGACCACTGACCCACTCACCCGCCTTTTAAAGAGGTTTTAGGGTCATGGGTTCACAACAAGGTGACTCAACTGTGAACGGCGGGCGGCATCCTCTTTCAAAGGGCCCACGTCTTCACCTTTCCCTCTCAAGACTCTCTCTCTCTTTTTCTCTCCCGCTCTGTCTTTCTCTGTCTCTGTCTCTCTCCCTCTCTCTCTCTGCCCCCCTCCCCTCCAGCCCTTCTCCCCCTGTATCCTCAGTGGCCGACCCGCCGTCTCAGCCGTCTAATTAGCATAGCATCCCAGAGCGAGGAGAACATGAAGGCTAATGGGGGTTGGGGCCCCGCAACAAGACTGAGGCTAAAGCTTCAGGTTTCTAACTAGGGCCATCACCTGACCACATTTACATGGGTTGCTGCGACCAGAATGCGGGCAGAGAGTAATGCATGTTAAGTTATTCCTTTCTCTTGGCAGAGGAAGTGAACTAGAAGGGAAAGGCATCAGGATTCAAAGGACTGCACGGGAGGTTTGGCTTGTGTCAATAATGTGTTTTGTCTACATACCAATGAGGCCGGCTTTAACAATAATGCTGATTAGAGAGCGGAAGGAAGCACATTCAGTGTAGAAGCACGTTGAACTGAAACAATTATTTAAATCTAACCCATATTTGTAACCTGATCTGGTTCAATAGTAGCTGCAAGTAATTCTTAGCATTTTTCTTAACACTGCTTTGAGTACCAGATGGCTTTACTGCATCAGGATATCTATGCAGTAGTATCTATCATCTATCTGAAAATCGCTGTGTTATGTAGACATACAAACTTCACCAGTGTTTCAACTGACATGAGGGTGAGTACCAAAAGTACCAAAAGTGCATACAAGTTTAGCATGGGTGGCCCCACTGGGAATCAAACTCCTATGATCTACTCATTGAGCAACACAATGCAACAGCTGACTACTTCGACTACACAGGACCACTGCTTAGATTTACGACTTACCATTCCATGTCCACAGTCCGTCCCATCAGCCAGTGGCATGTGCTGTGTGCGACATCCTTTATGGTCCCCCTCTGCACTCGTGCACCACAGCCTCTTGCACTGTTTCTGTGGAAATGCATCAAATAACGTGACATCACCCACTGTACAAAAGCTTACCGCATTATCCCCCGCCTTAAAGAAAACCATTTATAGATCTCCCATGCTAACACGATACTGTACTTTATGGTGAAATGAGTGTGTAACTGACTTTATGGACAGTGCAGTAAAGCAGAAAACCAGACACTAACTTTTATATCCACCTGGGCGGCTGGAACTAGTGCTGGGAGATTAGCCACACTTTACTCTGAAAATCTGTAGCTAGCAGCCACAGTAAAATGAACTCAATAGAGACCATGAGTGGCGGGGGAGTCGTTTTCTCTGCCTTTTGCCTTTGAGGATGTTCAACAATGTCTTCGCCTTGACAGTTTGTTAAAGCTGAACAAAGCTAATTGGCTTGTAAAATGTCCCCCGAGCTGTCGGTCATCCAGGTTGCTTATTAAAAACAGCAGACGTCGTTGTGTGTATGACTTCACCATGCAAAGCCTCATCATAGAGGAAAAGCACCTAAGAGATGCATGACGCCATGCGCTATAGGGCTGGATTTGAGATGTGGTTACAGTGAGTCATATGAGATGTCTAAACACGTTGCTTTAAAAGGTGTAAAGTGCCACACAAAAATTGAGTCCAGATGGTACAAAGAAAGCTGTAGAACCATGCTATGCCAAAACCCTTTGGAATGAAGGTTAGTTAGGATTCAAGTTAAACTGAGATTCTTGAAATTACTTTGAAATACCAATCAAGAAATGCTTCAAAATATTTAAAAAAAAATGCATGTGCATGTTTTTAAACACCCTGCACAGGAATTTGCAGATTCAATTCTTTCCACTCTACATTAAAAGAAAGAGCCTTCAAACCAACATGGGCATATGCAACTAAGTGAATACAGTTTCATACCTTTGCATACAGTATTCAGAAGGCCTGTTTGGCTAACTGGTCTGTTCAAATTCCTGAGGGTTCATAAAAAAGTTTGTACTGTATCTAAGCGGCTTCTGGGCAGAAGAGAACCATCTCAACTCTACTTCCACCTGGAGCCTTAATTCTTCACTATTTGCAATGTGGTTTTGCTCGCTTTGATGGCAGGCCAACTTACCATGTAAGGGCAAACTTGGGAACCGGGTCCAAACATCAGTTCACACTGTCTGTTGGCATTGTAGATTTGACCAGGGAGGAGTGTGGGCAGCTCGTACGTCCTGCCTACAGGCTCGTCCAGCAGGCACTCTCCATAGCCGGTGCTAAATAAGGTAAGAGTGTGTGTACAGTAAATGAAAAGGAAAGTACAAAACCATACAGGTGGGCACGTGTATGCACAAACAGACACATGCACAATGCACATATACACGTGTGCACGCTCACACACATGTGCACAGGGCAAACCTTCATTTCTCAAGATAACCTAGTATTTTCTAGCCCTTCTTAATCATAAAAATACCTGTGTGGACCGAGTGTCAACATATGTCATCTCTTTCATAAGAGCAAGGTAAACATCTCTATGTCACTGTCTATGGATGATCATCCTCAGATGTGTTTTTCCCCTGTGGGTGGTCTGTAAAGTTACCTAACAGTGAGACTGACACCAACTTCCCCTCAGTGGCCTGTTAGTAAACGCTGTCACTATGAAACTGGAGTCAGGCGCCATAGACTGAATAAAGCAGCATTTTCATACAGACTGAAAAGGATCTGAAGGCTGACCACATTTTTATCCAAGGTGTATTTCTCTGTGCTGAAAGTAAACAAGAGAATTTGGAATCATAAAGCACCTTGATTAAGTTACATAAATCGGGGCCAGCGCCAACATCGCAGTATAATGACAGACTGTATGTCAGCCACACCCTGAACCCCGACACAGTAACAGAGACAACAAAAGCACAGCTGGACTGAATGTATATGCCAATAGCCTAAATCGCCAGACTTCACAGTTGTGAAAAGGTTAGCTAACCCTAACCCTAGTTCCCAAAAGCCTAGTCAAATACCATCAGCCAGAGTAATCCCAGCCTCAAAGGATTTCTTCCTTTTTTTGTTTACTTTTGAAACACGAAAAAGGGGTGGATGAGACATGTATAGATGTGTAATTACACAACAGGTCTGCACCGCTCTTACAAATTTCGTCCCGGACTGAGTTGCTAAAACACCTGCTCCATACAGCGCCAGCTGATGTGACAAGGCCAATAATTACACAGGATTATCCTGAGTTACCATCACTTTGTCTTTTTTTTTCCTTTCGTTTCCACTCATAATGTAAGAGACCTTGTTTCAGCAAAAAAGGCTCACGAGTGCCTGGTGGTAGGGGAATGACGGTGTAAGAACAATAAACCAGCAGTGGAAGATACTGTCGATGAAAGCTATGAACTAGCCTGTCAAGGATTCATAAAGACAGTCCCATATTACAGCGTCTTTCACCAGTTGGTCATCTGTCTAATCAGTGTCCAGGAACCTAATGGGATGATTATTAAAACCAGGACAGACAGACAGAGAGAGGAGGGGTCAATGTGGTCATTTTTTTTTTATTAGACATCTGCTTTTTTAAGAAGATCAGCTGTGTGGAGACAAGACAGTAGTCCAACTCCCCTCCCCTAGCACTGGAGGAGATTCCACACCTGGCAGCCATTGGGAGACTTCTTGAAAGTGAGTTTATTTAGAAAATGATATATAGTTACTGTTGTATGTTTGTCATGTGAAGCTACACAGTAATAGATTCCATGAAGACTTTACTGGGTTTCCCCTAAGCTGATAGTGCCAGGAGTCTACTCATGTATCAGATTTATGATTTGTGCAGAGGATTGAATGACTGTATCTCTCAAGAGGATTGCACCACTGTATAATGTTTGATCAAACAGTGCCAAGCAGACTGTAGCAATGCTGCCATGTCACAGTTTTGTCCCTGACAGCATGTACCAATTACTGTACATCCAGATATCAAAGAACATAATGTCATATAGCTTCGGGTGAATTCTACCCAACATGTGCATACATCCATCTTGATTTTATCAAGAAAAAAGGGCAGATATAAAAAAAACGCATTTAGAGAATAGATTTCACATGGGAATGTTTAAGGGGGCCATATACTTTGCTGTTTGTGTGGTTAGGCTAATTCGTGAAGTGTGGGTCTAGGCAACGCAATGGAAAATGATAGGGCTTGCCCACTACTAATGATTATGTGGTTTCAACACCGAGCGTACATAACAATTAGTGGGTGGCAACAGTCAAAGATTTGCATTTTATTTTTATATTAGGGTTCTGTGGCTTAAATCAAGTGGCAGGGAGCCAGGGCTGGAATGAATGGTTGCTTTATGTGGCGGTTGACACATAATAACACTGCACAACACTAGGACACTTTTCATCGGCTTTCAGGTGTGGGAGTTCAGTTCACATTATTACAGCGATAGTGAGATGAGAGGAGAAGGAGGGGGATCCTTCGGCTTCTGAAAAGGGAAGCGGTGTTTGAGAGGCGGCGCGGCCCTCCATCTTTTAAAGTGACAGGAGAGCGGTGCAGGTTGGAGTGCTCTCCAGGGAGAATGGGCAGTCAAAACACTGACGTACTTGACCAGGTCAGCCCACTGAGAAGGAGCGCTGGAAGTGCTAGTTTGAATCAATGCTCCTCATTGTTGGCTGGAGACAGACTTCAAAAGCAGTTGGGCTACACTCTCAAGAGCCTTTCCCACCGCTGCGGCTCCCACACTGAACCTGCTGCTGCTTTACTCTCTTCATACCTGCACTGTTTATAAATATCTCATATGTTTAACTAATGGCCATTCCTTGGAACACACAGAACATTCAGCTCACAGACACTGACATTTACCTCACGCGCATACTTTCAGCAGGACAGACAATCAGCCAAATACATCAGACCAACACAGCTGACACGGGCCATCCCAAATAATAAAGAGATTCATGGAGATCCTCTTCGTCCTTAGCTGAATGTTCCAACCACTCAAAGTTGAGCTCATCGCTGCCTGGAAACTATGCGAATAACCTTAAAGCCCTATATGAGGCGTCGCCAAGCACTGCTCTCCCGAGATGCATCTGGTCAACAAGGCAGCTCTTTGTGGAGGATCCACAATCAACAGAGGAGGGGAGGCAAAGATCAAAGGGTCATGTCCAGGGAAGATCTAATTATAACTGACATTTCCCAACTTAAAGGGAAGCCCTTCACCAGGGTCGGTGGCCATCGCGCAGCTTGGGAGCCGCTGAATGAGCCGTTGCCCTGTGTTACGGGTTTTGGTTGGGAAAGCACGCCAGTGACTACATGACTGTTTGCCCAGCATCTTGAGAGCAGGGTTCTGGCTGAGTGGCGAGACAGCGGAGGGGCGAAGAAGATCAATCGCTCAGGTCAGCCGAGGAAGACCCCCGGATTCAAACAGGAAATACTGTCTCAACACCAGGCAATAACAACTCAACACAGTTTACATTGTGCTGACCTATCTACTCAGCACTCTGAGAGAGGTAGCAGCGGTTTGTTTAGCTGGTTACGTAACTAAAGACAAAATGCACAATTAAAAAGTGGATGTGAGAATATTGAAGATTGGAATGGAATTGGAGTAGCATTACTTTTTCTTCTGTTTGTGAGAAAAGCCCATATCTAGCACAGTGAACTAAATATGTCCGAATGATTGGTCAGTTAAACATTGGAAAGTAGAGTTGGAGTTGGAGTCAGGGTTGGGACCCTAAAAGGAGGTACCTACTCCAGAAACTGGGTGATGTATTTGCGGCTGCACTTGGACCAGGACCAGGGACTGGTGTCATAGTTGAGGGTGGGCGCCATGACATGATACTGGTGCTTCATGCCTGCCTCCCGGCACTTAGGGTTGTCGTCATGCGGCATGTTGAACCTGGTGGAGAGAGGCATGAAAGAAAGGAGGAGGAGAGGGATAGGGGGAACACACACAAAGCGATTATCGACTGCTTAATGGATCAGTCGTAGCAAGGAGGATAAATGTCAGAAGATTTATATTCAGCCACTTTTAACAAGGGATCACCCCGCACCACCCCAGTGGACCGCCGCACACAGATGCAGGCATCTACACACACACGGCCACACACACACATCTGTGAATAATGGCACACACTCTGCACCATTCTCTCCGGCCTCTGTCTCTCACACCCAGACACACACACACTCCATCTTCATGCTATCACCCAAATGTTTTCAAATGCCTCGATAGGCTTCAGTGAAACTCCACCTGGCCGGTAGGTGGTAGGACATTTTACATAACACGTCTCTCTCTATCTGTCTGTCTGACCAGCATATCCCCTCCACCACCGAAGCCCACATGCTAGTGAGAACCACCTCCAGCTCACCTCTGAGAGGTCAAGGGTCACCATCTCACATTCTCAAAGAGCTTAATGCTGAGGGAAAGGTTGGGGCAGCACACCATGCACATCAACACACACATATGCTTATCACATATGCTGCTCCGATGTAAGAAATATAGGAGTAAAAGACAGACTTATATAGAAATCTTAACAAATGACGAATTGAGGAGTTGACAGAAGAACAGCTGTATAAAGTGAGATACACAGCACGGCATCTGCAAATTAATGAATTCATCCAGGCTGTCTTGAGTTGGCAGTCTCATAAAGCAAGTTGTCTTTTTCATGTCCAGAATAGTGCCGTCCAATGCGGATGTCCTGTTTTGTGCTGTGGTCTGGCGTATACCCATAAATACATTCATGTGGGCACGCGCATACACACACACAGCTGTATGATGTTTATGGTGTTTACAACAGGATGTGGGCCAGTGCTGGGCTCTGGGCTGGGGCTGAGGGTCAAACCATACCACCACACAAACAAGGCTCAGCATGGCTGGCATAGGGCCCACCCCACAGGAGCCAGGGGCCTGAGGGCATTCACCCAGGGACTAATTGAGCCACGGTCTGCCTCTGGCACGGTAATGAGCTCCTCACACACAAACCGAGCTGCTGGTTGATACTGACAAAAGCATAAAACCTGGGTCAAGCAGTATTTGCAAATAATTCTTACTGTTTGGTTTAACGTAGCAGATAAGTGGGGTTTACAGCATCAGAATGATTCAGATAGTAGCAGGTCAATCGGCAATCACAGAAAAGTACACTAAATTGACTATTGAGTACTTTGCTGTAACTATCTAAACTTTCTGGTACTTATTATCTTGTGATATGTGACAAGCCCCACCCAATTTGTACTCCGAACAGGCTAAAACAAACGCTAATGATTTATTTAACCCAGATTTGAAAAGCATGCATGAGGATACTGGCTTGAAATCCTTTTAGTGTGATTAGGCTGTAAATCAGGCAGCTTTGTGGCTCGCTGCTTGGCAGCCTCGGGGAATATACTGATGCAGATCAATAGAGAGTCAATTTCATTGGGAGAGGGCACAGCGAGTACTGCAGAGTTGCATTCTCACCATCCACCATTCACATTATTTAAAGAGTGTGTGTCCTCTCTTTCAGCTGATGCTTTCAACAAAACAAACTGCTTTGCTCTCAGCACGTCACACCCTCATATCCCGCTCATTAAAATGATTTCTGCACTGAAATGCCCATAAATAACTGTGAGAGTAGGACGTGCTGCTGGAGCAATGAAGACCTGATTGGGAATTCCTGCAGATAGGCCGTACATAAATAAGTCACAGCCAGCAGTGAAGTCTGCAGGAACAGCCTTCGTCAGCACTTCTAGAGAGAGAGAGAGCTCAGAGACATCAGAGAGCACCCACTGCTGGGAAAAAAAAAGTAGGAGCCACCACACAAACTGAAGACTAATGAAGTTAGCGCCTCGTGATGGATTGCTACATCGTCAGAGGATTAGCCATCTCAGCTCCTCCAAATTTATTGCCCCGCGATAGAAACCATCTTTGACAACCCCAGTGATTTCATCCTCCCAGCCAGCCTGCTTGGGCCATGTGTGTTCAGGATACTGAAATGCCAGTGAAGTTTTGTGGTGTAGTCTTTCAACTATATTTCTTAAGATGTTAAAAAAGAAAGTCTGTTTACTGCCGTGGGCCCTAATGACATATCAAAATGTCAGACAGAATTATTTGTGATCTAAGAAGACTTTGAAGGTTTGAAGACTTGGCAACATGTATTGACCAACTTGATTAAGCTTTACAATATATGTGTCACCTTTGAACAGCTATCAAGTGACTCCGCCTCGCCTGAAAATCCCCATGATGGCTATTAGTAATCACACGTCCTCGCAGTCATCTGAGAAAGGCCTCCCATCCATTAGTCTAAATCTTTCTTTAATCTGCAACGCTCTCGAGTGGCTCCCACTACCTGACACTGGCTTTCCCGGAGTGCTAAACACTCTTGAGAGCTCACGCTTGTGAACGCAGCGATTAACCACGCCAAGAGGCAGAGCCAACTGGCCCTCCAGCTGCTTGAACTTTAGCATAAACAGATCCACACGGGATGCAAGGGGAAAGGGGGGTGGTGGGGGGTGCATTCCCCTTCCCTAGGCCCATGGACCCGTCCATCTGGCTGCTCTGGTCCGATGTCTCTCCACTGGAAGAATGTGTGAGCGGGACAGTGGAGGAAGCAGAATAACTTTCATTCTTGCCCAGTGGCTCACAGGCTCACACTGACACTGGGCCTATTTACTACCCAGCACAAATGGGCAGAGCGGACCGGAAAGTAAAACTGCCATTCAGTTTCACATTTACACCCTGCGAGGGAGGTGGGCAGGAAGAAGAAAAGAACAGACAGAGAGAAAGTTTTGCCAATCTTAACACATAATATGTCCATTCTGCCATGATGGATTGAGTGTGTTGAGAGGGAAAGGGGGATGTTTTGTGTGAAAGGAGAAGCACTGGTGTGTAATGCACTTAAACCTGATCTTATGCCAATAATTCAACTGAATTAAATTAACTTAATTGAATTGAATTGAAAGAGATAAATATATAGACAGGGAGAGGGAGATGTGTGATCTTTCATAAATCATATTCCAACTCTTCTGCCTGTGATGGATGGGCCTCACTGTTTAGAATACACAGAGCCTCATATGAGAGATTCAGTCACACATATGTTGAGACTTGGTCATCTGACCACAAAGCAGGTCATTCATACGAATCCTTTTTCTAGTTCACACATGTTGCAACATTTGCTTGTTGTGGAAACAGTTCCTGGCAGGGAGGCGTGTCATGATAACACAGCCATTACACGCCAACAACACGGTAGAGTATGACGACACTGTGACATCTTCAGGTTGTGTTATCAGTCTTTCGGGGTGATATTTGGAAGAGGGCTGGGAACAAGTCAGCTCCTGAATACTAAACAGAATATTCAGCCTTGTACTGTCTGATAAAATCCCGTGGGTCTATTCACTGTATTAAGCAACAACCTCCGAATCAGTGGAACTCTAGAGGGTTTCTTCCACCACATCGGTGCTGACTTTCAGCTGAGCCCGTCCTCCTCCCGGGACAAAGACCCCTGACACCCAGAGGGTTAACTCCCTGAGCCGTACAGTAAGGTATTAAGGCTGGCATGTTATTAAAACCCCCGTTTTTCACTTTATTATGTTTTGCACCTGTGTCTGCTGCACCCTACGTCTCTTGATAAGAGGGCTTTTGTTGGTCAAGGCTTGGTGTGTGTATGTGTGTGTGTGTGTGTGTGTGTGTGGGGGGGGGGTCTCCAGGGGACGGGGGACGGGGGAGGGGGGGGTCATAGGCTCAAGGTTCAGTACTGCTACTTACACATGGCCCAGCTCATGAGCGATGGTGAAGGAGGCGCTGAGTCCATTTTCCTCACTGATGGAGCAGCTCCGGTACGGGTCGCACATGGTCCCCAGCTCCGCCAGCCCTACAGGATCACACACACACACACACACACACATACACATATGCACACACACATGCACACATACAGACACACATGGCTACTTGAAAAAAAAAACCCAGCTGCCCGAGTGTTAAAGGCGATTAAACCATCAAAACTTCGGTTCCGTAAGAGAGATTAGCGCCGCCAGCGACTCCCTCCATCCTCCCTCCCTCCTCCCCTTTCTACCACTCTGTTCTGTCACTATAATATTATTAGCTGACAGCTTGCCATAAACTCATTACTGCACAGTTTATGAGCTGTGGTTAACGGAGTGGAAAGTTAATTGAAAGGAATTGGAGGTGGAGATATTTTTGAAAAGAAAAAGGCAATGGTTTACCTAACGTGTCACATTTGTCTTTCGCTCGGCAGATGTCTTCCCTGAAAAAAAAACATAAATAAAGCACAACATTGTAACCCGTCTCAAAACAAGATATGAAGTTTGCTTGAGTTAGGGCATCTTGACTTTGCGTTCAGAGTGAGGGTGGGAGGTGAGTGTGTACCTGGTGATGAGGAGCGCAGTGTCATGGTGAGAGGGATGGCTGTCATCCTGGACGTTTTGGCTCTGCTGCCAGACGCAGAAGTTGTGGAGGGTCGTAGCAGCATTGAAGTTCACTGTTGGCCCTTCCTGTGTTGGGTGACAGAAACAGGCAACTGAGCATATAGTTGTGCTGAAATTTGAAATTGACACATGTGAGTCTCAAAGCCTCTCCAGACTGTCAAAACAGTCTCATGTTAAAGGTAATTTCCAGTGATTTAGCATTAGCAAAGCAAAGCACAGCGAGCCTCCTCAGCCCTTACTCATTTGCAGGTGGCTAGCTGGCCTACTATGGTATCATTTTTTTCCAAGGAGACCTCTCTTGAGACTTGAGACTGACAAGGCAGGCAGTGTCCTCTCAAACAGGCCCCATGCAGAAAGGGCCAGGCCAGGGACACCTGCACTGACGTCAGCCATATTGGAGACCTGGCTGCGGTGAGCGTTCAAGACCCTGCACTCACCTGTTCATTGTGGACGATGACTAGCTTGACAATCATGATGTTGATGAGGTTGCCTACACTGGGGTCCCTGTACACCGCTGCTACCTGTAACAAGACAAAACACACAGACAAAAAATGCAAACCTCCACTAACCTGAGCCAAAGCACAGATAGTGATAAAATGAAAGCTAGGCTACTTCTTAACTCAATACTTGGAATGGGAGAATAAGCCTCGCCAATTGCTATTACTATTTTGACTAAGCTCTGTGGGGTTTAATCAAAATAGCAACAGTTCACTGAAGGCAAAAGAAAGAAAAAAATGTCTCCAGTCCTTCGGGGGAAGTTTAATCAACAGGGTATTAAAAGCAATTACAATTCCCCTACAGACCTTAGCAAGGGAAAAAAATGAAATAAAACCTGGACCCATGCAGCAACAAATGTGAAACTTCAGCAAAGCTGGAGCTCAGTACCCCTCTGTGGGGACAACAAAACATTCCCTCTGTATTTTTTTCCTCTCTCGTTTTTCTCGTTCACCCCTGTCACAGTCGGTCAGCGGGGTCCTGGGGCCGTGTGCGGCCTCCTGACAGGAACTCATTAGCCCACTATAAACATTTAGCTTGTCTTAGCCTGGGGGGGCAGACGTGGAGCCCCACTCTGGACAGGCCCGGGCTCAGCGGGACAGCAGGGAGACACAGCGAGACGGGCAAAGGGAGCTTGTCTTTGCGTGCTCTTTGTCCAAACGTGACACTGGATCTTCCTCTGCATGCTCTCTTCATAGGGCTGGGCGGTATATTGTATAATATCGATATTGTGATATGAGATTTTGGTTATCATAATATTGTGAAATAACTTAAATGATACTTCTTCCTGGTCTTAAAGGTTGCGTTACAGTAAAGTGATACAATTTTCTGAACTTATTAGCCTCTTCTGGCTGAGTAAACTGAACAATGATTGGCTATGCCTGCTCATCATATCCATATTACTTATTAGTGATTACATATTACTGATTAATAATGATCATTACTAATTTTTAAAATGTTCTTGTCTGTAAATATCTTATGAAAGCACGAATACTCATTCCCCTAAAATATCGCCACATTATCGATATCGAGGTATTCGGTCTAAAATATAGGGATATTTTATTTTTTTCAATATCGCCCAGCGGTACTCTTGCTCCAGGTGAATCGCATGATCGGTGGTTCAAAGAACTAGAAGTGAGGTGGGCTGCAGCCTGTACTGAGCAGTCACAGTCTCACACAGCGAGGTAGCCACTAACAAGCTCTGAAAGTCCAAAGGAATGTCAGCAACACACACACACGCACGCACACACACACACACACACACTCTTTTCCTTTCTTTCATTCCCTCTCTCTTTCTGACTCCCTCTCTTCCTCTCTCTCTCTCTCTCACTCTCCCCTTTTCAGTGGTCAGTGTAAACAAAATGACTTCATCATATTAGAGAACTAAAAGGCTGTCCATTAGCCCGGCCAAGACCGAAAACCCTCACTGGCTGTCACCATGACAACAATGGATCAGGCTCGGTTGATTTGTCCGTTCTGCTTAAAATAGCTCCGTCGGATTTCTCTTGGTTTGGTTGAATTGTGGCTAAAGCCGAGTGATTGAGAGTTGAGAGACTGCCAGGAATAATGAGTGTGTGTGTGTGTGTGTGTGTGTGTGTGTGTGTTCGTACATAAGCATGGCAGGACTAACGTTGTGACTTCCAAGTTGGCGATGGTAATGGGTGGCACATTGCTATTTAACGTTCACTGTACCCTGTCAACCTTACTTAAGGATAGCACTCACACTGACAATCATTACTCCTTTATAAGTTAATGAGTGCCGTGAACATACTGTCTGCCATACTAGTGAGAGACAGGGGAAGGTACAGTTCAGTACAGCTGATAACCTATCATGTTTTGACACAGACACTCACCCAACACTCTTACTCTAATGTGTGCACAGACCGTCAAACAGACTGGTGGTTGTTTAGCTTCTCAGGACGTTATTGGTTAGATTACAAGCCGGCTCTCCCAGTCTAATATGGGGCTCATAAAGACGTCAGGGTGCTGAGTCCGATGTTTATCAACTTATTGGCCCACTTTAGTCGATGTGGCAGCATGCTAGGGTCACATCAGGGTTTACAACCAAAATACAGCACAGTAAAATCAGCGGGTAGAAACACACAGACTTGGGCTGTAGCCAAGACTGGACACATGAGGGATTCACATCTCAAAATAAATACTGATGAACTGTACGTACATGCTGCATGTATAAAAATGAAACACAAGCACAAACAAATGGCGTGCATGCATACACATGTATACATTCACCCCCACCTCTAATAATACTGTACAGAATAAAGAAAATATACACTACCAGTCAAAAGTTTGGACACACGCATGTTTATTTCTTTTTGCCATTTTTCACATTTTGGAATAATAGTAAAGACATCAACACTATGAAATAACACAAATGGATCTGATGGACAAACTATCTTATATTTTAGATTCTTTAAAGTAGCCGCCTTTTGCCTTGATGGAAAGGCAAAGGCTTTGGAAAGAAATTCATACATAGGCATCAACTTCACTATTTATATTTGTCTAAGAAACAAATTTCAAGCATTTAAGCATAAGCCTTTAGATCAAAATGGCTTTAAGATCATGAAAAAGACAGTTCATTCAATCAGGTGTGTCCAAACTTTTGACTGGTAGTATATCTTCAAGATTAAGACCAAGTAATAATTTTTAGAAACATTATTTTACTTACTACTGACATGATTGTTAGGATGTAGTGCTCGAGGTTGCGTCCATGGTGACGCACCATTTTGACATCCGCCGTCACCATCAGCTCAACATAGCGGGGGTAGGAGAGGAAACGCTTGCGTCTGCTTGGGTGTGCGCTGGTGGAGTTGGTGTGTGTTTCATGGTCGATGTGGCGTTCTTCTATCGTGGCTCTAAGAGAGTCCAGCTCCTCTCCCACACTCCTGCTGTCCTCAAAAGCGACCGGCCTCTTAGTCTCCTCTGTTTTGAGAAAGAAAAGTGATGGTCGTTAAAGGTATGTGGAGAGAAATAGACGTTTGCAACTCATTCATAACAAAAAACCTGACGCTTTGCCTATATGGCTTTTAATAAACTTACAGAGAAGTTGAGTGAGGCATTCACACATATGGAGCCAAGCCAGAATTGGACTATAAATTACTCAAATTATTCCATATGGGACACCCACCACTTTATGTTATGAGGGCATTTCTTGAGAGAGCATGGTACATCTACAGTTAAGGCCGAGGGTTTTGGCTTAGCTGCATTCCAATGACATAACAGCAGCACACTGGACTTTGGCGAAAAGTATTTATGTGGAATGACACATAAATAATTGTGTCATTCCAACGCTCGGGAAAACAGTTGTACCAAGTGACACGGGGTCACTGGCGAGCTTTGAGGCTAAGAGTTTTCAGGTCAGGCGAGCTGCACTCCCCTATGGCCGAGTGCAACCCACACAAACAAGGAAAATCCTATGACGACTTTTTTACCGACTGTGCCCCCGAGCCACAGAGGGACTGGCCCCAGTATGCACTCCATATGGGGATATAAAATTCCTCAACCTATCCCGCCGTTGTTAACCCCTGCCACTATATTATGTGAAATTAAAGAGAATGTGGACAATCATGTTGAAATGCAACAAATCAAACATTCATAACTCATAACAGACTGATACGATTCTATTTATGGGTCAAGGGTGAATGCCTTTAACAACAGACTGAGGTACAAAAAAAAAAAGAAAAGGAAAGACAGCCATATACTATGCAGGGTTAACTGGCATCCATTTCAACCTTTTTCTCTCTTTCAGATGGACCTCAGCTGAACCGCACGTGTCGAGCAAAGCCGACTGGGCTATGAGTGATGGATTCCTTCACCATGACAGAGTGAAGTTAAGAGAGAGAGAGAGAGAGAAGGAAAGCTAGAGGGGCTTGTTTCATTGGAGGAAAGGAAGAAAAGAAAAGTGCCCCGAGGAGAACCTGCAAAGGTTAAGGGAGAGGAGGACTTAATTACACGTGCTGCTTATACTGTCTGTGAGCGGGGATGTTTCCTGAGACTGTAGCCTGGGAAAGAGCCACAGGTCGGGGAGGGGAGGGAGCCTTCCACTTTCCACTCAGGCAAGCTTCAAGCCGCCCGATAAGAAGGTCATATTGTTTAGGAGACACTACAGCTGCAGAGTATTCCTATTCCTGCACAGCAAACCACCCCCATACTTTAAACTAACTAATGGATGCTATCAATCTCTGTCAAGAAAAAAAAACTTCATCATCATCATCGTTCAAGCCAATAACAAACACGTCATCAAAAACCTTTCCAGCGCATAGTCTGAAATACTGAGATGTTTCAGCCAAGATCAATAATTTATTAGCATGGGATGGATTTCCAGAGTTATTTTGTGTTGAAAAGGCCCATTTGAGGACATAAGCATAAGCATGCAGGCGATCCTGCTCTCCAGGTCTGCGCTGATGTATAGCCACATGTGATGATACGTTGGAAAGAGCGCTTGCAATATTTTCTACTGTCTCACAGCTGGGGGAAGATGGATTTCACCAGCCACCAGACAATGCACCCAATCAGTGTAGAAGGAAAGAAGGGTAAATCATGCAAAAACACAGACACAAGCAGCTGGCGAAGGAACAATCAGCAATTTCTTTGACCATTTCTTATTCCATCGTAACTCAAAGCACAAATGTATACTTTACTCCAATGTTTGCAAATACTAAAATCAAAAACGTTTTACTATATGAAAATACATTTAGAGCTCATGGATAGCTGACACATACTGTCAGTTCTTGTATAAAAAGGTTAGACAATAAATTTCAGAGTGAAACAATATCTTGTAAGTCAACAGTCATTAGGGTAACTTTCTGCAATGTTTTTGAAGTGCGCCCATCTTTTGGAAAGGAAAACCGTGCAGACAAAACAACTAATGATTTAGAGGCACGAACCATATAAAACAAACATAAAAGGACTTTCAATAAACATGAAATGATTTTCAGTGGTTACGAGCCAAGCATACTTTGGAGTTCGTCATCCTAAACAACCTCCTCTTTTCACCTTTGGATAACCCGATTGTAGTGAAGTGTCCCATTGTCTTCTGAACACTCAGTCTTTCCACAGAGTCGGACAGAGAGAGACTGTGTGTAACTGTTAGGTCAGAGAAAAACAGGAAAGCAAAAAAGGAAAACTCGAAAAGCGCTCCGAGATTATTCAAGCGATGCCCCCAGCGGGCACACGAGGCGGAGCGTGACTCGCTGGCACAACGGCACACGGCTCCTGCCGCCGTGAGGCCCAGCCCCGTGCCAGCGCCAGCATCCGAGTCAGCGCCAAGCCTGTCTGTGCCCATGCACACAGCCCGGGCAGCTGGGCCAGAACTGAGCCTTGTATTTTCCAGGAAAAACCTCTTTGGGGCCAAACTTCACTCTAAACCCCTGAAACAGACTCATCACTGCAGACAGTCTGACATCAAAGGGATTATCAAAGCATAGAAAAGACTCTGGTGCATCTACAGTACTTAGTGTTAAGTCTCAGAGAGAGGGTGCGAGTTGAAAAAAGAGGAGAGGAGGAGGAGGAGGTGGAAATATGGCCACTGTAATAATAGCCTTTAAATCAGCTCAGATTAGCCACACACAACCTTTCCCAAATCGCCTTAGGTTCAAATCCCCCTCTCACTGGGTAGTGAGCTGCTACTTACACCATGAGAAGACAGGGGTGACTGCCCTGACCCGCCAGACACACAGAGACATGACATCACCCACTTTGCACTGGGCACCAAGTCAACATCACTAGCACATCTACATCTCTGGGTTTTACATTTTAGAATTTTTTGCCAAGATACTCAAAACATCAAAATGCAATCCATTTAATTATTCTTGAAACTAGCAAAAATTTCATGAGCATGAGCCTGTAAAACTCTGCTCCAAGTCAGCAGTTCAGTGTAACAGAGTACAATAAAGTAAGCCCTGGCGGTTAAGCATCTATAAATGTTGCAGTTTGGTTGGCACCAGTTTGCACGTAGACCCTAACCACACTCACTTTTCTGGTCCAACGCCTACCAGACTTGTAAACTTGTGAAAGTATTTTACCATAACACCATTAAATGATTTAACATAACAAAATATTGTAAATAATGTTTATGTCTCCACTCAATAGTGTGTTTTACTGCACACCAAGCACTCCAGAAACACAGTTTCATACAAGGTCTTTGAAGATCCCCAGAAAACATTTCGTTGGGGTTGAATGCATTCATATGTTTGCACTCAATCACAAACACAAAGCTATGGAAAACATTTCCGTGCTTGGTTATCATCCTCCTAAGCTTTTTGTTTGAGTCCATGCATGTACAATGAGACTCTCCCAAATGATCTCATTGAGATTTCCATCTAGATTAAAGAGTTTGCTCTCTGACCCTCCATCAGCTCTCTGTCAAAAGTATCAATGCCAGGAGCCCAACAATGGGGAACATACATTTCATTGTTGAGCTAATTAACATTCTTTTACAATCGCCCGCTGAGAGTTGAAGCACTCTATCCCCTGGGTGCCAATTAAATAGACAGTGTACTTTACATTAAGTATAGGTAATGCCTCGGTCCTATACAAGGTCAGAGACTGCTTACCGCAGTTTAGCAGACAGTACAACATTAAGCAGGAAAAAAATGTTGAAACTCCTCCAGACAGAAGCACAATTAAGTGCAATTCTGTGGCTAGACAGGGAGCAGTGAAGGCAGCTAATTGTTGCTGCTGGAGAAGGCTTTTAAATGTGAAGTGGCATGACTTTTGACCCCATTGGAAGAAGGTGGGCTTTGTACACTTACAGTACTCTCAGAGCTCTCTTGTTATTTTGAGTCCAGAGACTTGCTGAAGGCAGCATGGTGGGTCAGTTGGAGAATGTGTTTGACTACCAGGCCTCCTCAGAGGAGACAGAACGCTACTTATGGCTCTGGATTCCTAATTGATGGACAGGGGCCCAGAGTTTTGTTTTTGTTGTTTTTTTTCAAGTTGGGAGTCTTTTGACAGCCAGATTTTAAGAATTTCATTCTAATGAGATATTCACTATTTGGAAGAAACTCTTCCAAAACATAGCACATAAAACTAAAACTAATGCTTTTTAAAGGATAGCAGATGAGGTAAGTCCTTGGCTGACACAATGATAAAATTTTTACAGATTGGATGCTTTGTATTTTAGATATTGATGAACTTCAGGTGCTGCTTTTTTTCCAGGCAAGTTCTGTATGTCTATTGCGTATGCACTCCACTGTGAGAGAGTGAGTTATGGTCTACAGTGTGCAGTTACGGTGAGAGGCTGCTGAAAACCACAGTGTCATAAAACCAAGGTACTGAAACAATTAACATAGCATCTGTCTTTGGCTTCTAATGAAGATATGAGGAGGGGAACTTAGTGCATAATGTACAGTACATATCCCACTGAAGTGTGTGAACACAGATAAAATGGGAAACTATCCACTACAGATCAATACACCCATTCCTTATGATGATGATAAAATGGTGAATGGTGAGTAATGAGCACAAGAGACTGAAAGAAAAGCTTTAGTACATTTATACAGAGTAATTCAATGACATAAACAAAGCGAGCCTACAGTTTTGAATTACGGCTGGCCTCTCAGATGACGGACAGCCAGAGCCACAGGCGATGACACTGATGATTCACCAGCCAGGTCCCAGTGCAGCCGCTGCCAAGGCCACCTCGGTGGGGACCTGTCCCTCACCTGTCACCACCTCTCACCTCTGACTGTCACCCATGCCACCATATAGTCACTGTCACTCAAGCTGCTCTGACCGTTCCAATCAGCCCCCGTCTGTCTAGAATACCCAGACAGTAGACAGTGGCAGAAAATAGCCCCAGCTGGAATTTGTCACGGGAACTCCCGAGACAACACAACGCTTTGGGTTCAACAGGGCTGAGGCTTCGGAGGCAGGCAGACACATGGCAGCTATTAGAGTTATAGACTGTCTATAGCTGCCCGGCCCTGCCCGGCCCTGTCCAGGCTATCTGCTATCATTAAATCAGATGACAATGAGCGCAATGAGCTGTATTATTAGCTGCTTGTGTAATTCTGTCTGCAATGTTATGAAGTTTGAGGCAATGAGGGGACAGAGTCTCATGCCCGAAAAAGAAAATCACACATAAAGTAAGACTCGTAATCACAACCATTACATGATGGCAAAATGCAAAAAAAACTTTCAACTCATTTCACAATATAGAACAACTTTATCAACCTGCTGTTCCTGTCTAAAGCAAACGTTGTTGCCATTCATAAGGACAATCAAAAGACAGGAATTCACAGTCTGTTGTATGTAGGCCAATGGCAATGCAGTGGGTGAGAAGGCTACTTTAGAGAAGCAGGTGTAAAAGAAGAAAGGCGGGCAGTGGGAGCTCTGGAACAGGCTGGGGCCGCTGCCAAGCTGTGGAGCGAGACCGACAGGCACATGCAGCGCAGGCCAGGACTGCTCACACAGATGAAGAAAGAAGCTCCTTTCCCCATTCCTCTCCACTGCTCGCTCAGCGATTCCCACCACTCAGTGGGACACTTCATCCACTGCTGGGCCAGGGAGATGACATGCACTCAGACACACAGATAACATGGAACTGTGTGTATGCTCAGTGATGGATGCATTGTGCAATCACTAACACGTGTGCACACATACACACACACACACACACACACACAAACAAACCACATTCATGCATGCACACAAAAACCCCAAAACAAACTTTTTTGCCTAGCAACAATAGGTGCTTCCTGGAATGGGGGAGGGTCAGCCTGTCCAGGGGGCAGGAGGGGGCAGGAGGGGGCAGAGAGGGCCTAAGCCTTGTGGAGCCAACTGACATTCAGAAGCCCCCACACCAGCCCAATCCAGACCCTAAAGGTGAGAGAGGTTGTCTGAGTGATCAGCGCCTGTCCATCACACCCTAGCTAGCCACCTTTCCTGACCCCTTTCGAGAGCCAGCGTAAGAGCAAAACAAAGGGCCTAATGCATACATAGCTCCAACCGAGGCCCAGCAAACAAGCCAGCGAGCCCAGTAAACGAGCACCTCTAGGGGGGGAAAGCTCAAGGTCACATGCCCCCGTCCAGTGAGTGACTCCAAACAAAGAGGGAAGTGAGGTCACAATCAACAAGTGCTTCCATTCACATACATGAAAGCGCAAAGGGGGAGCGGGCAGCGATTCAAGTCGGCTAGTTCAAACCCCAGGCGGGGGAGGGCATTTTTCCATGTAAATGAACCCATTGACCAAAGACCTGATGCTAGCATTTGGACTAGCATGTATACACAGTGGGCACCGAGGGGGGAATCCTATATAGCGATTGTGTTGGGGGTCAGGGCTAGGGGGCACAAATGCTATGTGTGCCAAGGATTGTCACATCAAAGCTGTTGCCAGTCACTTCATTGTCCCAGCTGCCCTGCTTCAGTTTGAAAATATGGGTGAGAAGCCCACAAACCAACATTTGAACATAACCTCCTTTACTTAGTATCTTGGTTTTCCACTAGTAATCTGTGTTGTCAAGCTTTCTATATTCACTTCACTGTTCCTTAGTGAAACAAAATATGACACCCAAAAGCCTCAGACTCTCAGCCAATGTTTGTGAGAGAGATACTCTATAACTCTCCTTCGCTTCGTCTCTTGTTTGTCTTCACATGGACTTCAGAAAGCAAAGGGAAGAGAAACAGAAGAATCTGCCCCTATCCGTAGCCACCCTCATTCTAGTGGCTATCTCCATCGGAGGATGACACAGGGATTCACATAGCTCGTAGCTGTGTTGTGATTTGAGCCCGACAAGCTTGTTCCCCGGGGGCTTTTAAAAGCCCGAACCTGGCACAGCAAGACACGCTGTGCCTTTAAAACATTAATCACCCACTCAACAGCTATCCACTCTACAGGTATTCTAAACAGTGGCAAAGCCACCCAGGTTGGCTGCAACAGAGAGAAGACTGGTAGAGTTGCTAGTGTTGAGTCAAGGAGACCTCAGTTCATGGTAAACTGGTTAATCTGTGCTCCTGACACGGCCCTGGGTGTGAAAAAACATGAATCTGGTTAATTTTGGTGCAATTTAGATTCATTTGATATACTTGTGATTGTCTAGTTTGCAATGTTGGTCTGTTGTGATATCAGGCCCAGTTGCTCATTGGAAACTTTGCGTGAAACATTTTTTGCCAACAGCAGAACATGTTTAAAGTCACATCCGTTCAACAATACGTAGAATGATGACATCTTGCTTTATCAACAACAAATGAACACACACGGTGAAGAAAAGCAGCTGAAGACAGGTATATGGCCATGTCACGACTGCTGAAATAACAAACATTATTTTCCATCAAGGTAACACTTTAAAAGCTCTTATCATTACACTTGTCTTTTTAACACTTCACAGGTAGTGACGGCATATGTACGAAAATGTCAAGTATTTGTGTGTGACAAAGATGACAGCACAATAGTGGAAACAAGGCACCCTTAAACATCCTCTTTGTTAACTTCATCTATGTGGAAACATAGCCTTCCTTTCCTTTCAACACATTTCACAAAGGTGTGCAGAGAGAGACTATACAAACTTTGGAAACTCTTACTGCCTTAATGGATACAGTAGGCCCAGTCACTGTACTGACGCTGTATGTAGCATACTGAATGCAGTACCATGAGCCGTCATGTCTGACAGTAAACCTTATCTCTCCAGAGGTATCTCTCTGCTGATACACATTTTGTTTGTGTCCTGGAAGTCCGCTTGATAAAACACAGCCTGTTTTATTGTTGTCTTTTTCAAAAATACATTTCCTTGAAGAGCACAGCAAAGACAAGGGGGGTGAGGGGCAAGAATTCCAGCAAGTGAATGGGCTTGGCAAAACAAATGTCTTTTTTAACAGAGGGGAGAGGGTGGCTGGCCAGCAGACTGGAGCCATTGGAGCAACTGTCTGGCATTTCCATGCGCGTTCTGACCAACTGAGATAGTTGGCAGGTTTTAGACTTACTACCCCTCTAAACCCCCAAACCCCTCCAAAGTCCCAAACCAGCCAACTCCCCTCAGCAATCAAACTCTAGCTACCAACTTTGATTCAAGACAAGACTCCCCGTTCACAGAAACATAAAGTGGAGAGAGAGAGAGAGAGAGAGAGAGAGAGAGAGAGAGAGAGGACCATAAGATCACTGACCCTGACAAAGAGTGCTTTTATACCTCCTCAAGAAGAGAGGACAGGAGTTTGGGAAGACGGGGATCTACCCTCCACTGATACCACAGGTTCTCTACTCTACACGATGTGATAAGATAGATCCAAATCTCAAAGGTGATGTGTTGTTGTTTTTTATAATTGGCTACAAATCAATTGCCTTTTGGTGTTATAATTAAGACTGAACTGAACTGAATCGAACTGTCCACATGTGATGCAAAAGCATTTTTCTATTATATAAGATTAAGATTATTATATATTAGATTGCACCTCACCACCTCTGAATACATTGCCGCTTAGATATCCAGGTCTTAATTTCTCAACTAACCAGCATTCTCCTAGGTGGTCCTGTGTTTCTCGACACTTTTTGCTCTCAGCAATTATACTGTGGTTAGGAGCCCCATATTTAGACATTATTTTAGTCTGATGAGGAACAAAAGGAAGACTAAGGAGACAGACATAAGGTGTAGAGGAGAGTTAGAGGGGTAAGAACAGGGAAGCAGCAAAGATTGTAAGAGACAAAGACAAGGCTACAGTACACAGAGCTACACATCATCTCTGACTAAGATTTAATCAAAATTCAATCCCCGAAAGCAACAGTCTTGAATCATCACCAAACAGAAGCCAGTACAAGAGCAGACAAAATGAGTCAGAATCTAAGACCATGAGTAGCATTGCTAAAACCAAAACCAGAACGACACGCGCCAAGCCAGTGTTTACATGTAACCTGCTAGTAGCAGTGTGTGCTGCACTCCTTCCCATAAAAAGACAGGAGGCCTGTTAGTCTTGGCCCAGTGTGGCCTTCAAAGAACCCATTTATCACCGCATCTGGAAAGGGGCCTATCTGATAAGGCTGAGGAACCGCAGCCCGGGACACCTCATAGTCCTAACCCATCCCAAAAGGCTCTTTTAATCCTCCTGCTCATTGTTTACCTGCTGCCCTTTGATGAAGCCCTGCAGGTGTCTCCTCCGTACACACAGCTATCTCCCCACTATCTCCCTGTGCACGCTGAATGGATTTATTACAAGGAGTTTGGGGTTTGTACTTGAGGTTGTGAGATGAAAACTCACAGATGTATCTCATTTAGGGTTAAGTAGATATTAAAGGATGACTGGATGATAACATTGGATGTTGGTGGGACTTAGTGAGAAGGAAAAAAAAGATGACTGGCTACACCCTCATCAGAAGTCTTTCACCAAGCGCCCGCCCACGGTTCTTAAGGGAGAGCATATTTGAAAGCGGCCCAGAGTGGGGGCTGAGAGACCCTCCAGATTTCTCCCTCTCTGTTTACCACACACAGACTGAGGGAGTGAAAGGGGGAAGCATATTAAGGAGGTATTGGCCTGGCCCATCAGGTCACTCCAACTACTTTAAACCTCTGCCTCACACAATGGCCGCCACCAGGCGACAATGGCCGAGTTCAGACAACAAGCAAATCAAGCGTCCCGCACATAAAAGATTTATTACATCAGGCAACAAAGGCCGCCCACAAAGCTCCCCGCAAGCGGCACTCTAAGGCCTTGCGTCGCGGTGAACTCTACTCGGTCACCCTGATTTCTCTCGAGGGCCTCTCCACCACCCAAAGGCCTCAACCATAAAAATTCAAATGAAACTGGGGGAACATTCAAGCAGCCTCCCAAGCAGAAAACCTCTCCAGTTCTTTTCTTCCCCGACTGCAAACTAAAAAGTAATTATTTCTTCCCTCTGTGCTCCTGCCATGGCCCTGGGTGTGAATGCTCCAGCAAAACATGAGTGAAAACACCAGGCGGTGCTGGAACGCGTTTTGCTTAATTAAGTCGAGGATTTTTCAATAACACCCCTTAATCGAGGCTGAAATCTTCTCGGTAACCTGCAAGCCAAAGATCGTGACTGAGTATAATTTGCGCTTTTAGGGCAGTTTTTACTGCCATGGCTCAGAGAGTGAATGCAGGTCATCAGGAGGTAAGTGTGTAAGGGGAGACAGTGTGTAAGTCAGACAGACAGTGGTTGCGGGCAGTGTAGTTAGGCAGTCTGTAGTCTGTTACCTGAGGCAGCACAGGGCTCAGTGTTGGTGTTGCTGCCAGAGCTGTTCCTCTTTCTGTCATGTCTGTAGACAAGATGAGGTTTGTTGTGCTCTTCGTCATACTCCTCCCCCGCAGCATTCATCAGAGGCTCCAAGAAGTACTCGCCATGTTGTGTTGTAAACGTTCCAATCTGCAACAGAGAAAAGGTGTTATGAGGGCTTTAGTGTGAAGCATGTACTTGCATGTGTGCATATGTGTGTAGATTTATCGCACAGATTATGGCATAGTTTCGTATAAGTAGTTGTTGTCTAACTGCAATCATTCTGCGTTGCCCTTGGGCACTACTGAACACATTATTTCCATGCTTCTGAACAAGTTCTCTTTTTGACAGGTGCACTCGGAAAGAACACGCTGACTCAGAAAGGTCAGAAAATATCGATAAAATGACACTGTCAATCATCACTGGAAGCGTAACTCCATGGGGATAAAGGACAAAATAGGAAAAGGATAAGACATTAGGATTTAGTAAAGCATTTCATACGTTTATGCACAGTCAGTTGAAAGGTAGCGGTTGTTCTGAGGACTCTGAAAATCCATTTTCCCACACAACCTGACTTAAAGGAGCGACAAAAAGACATCTACTGGGAGGAGTGACATCATCATACATGGACAGAGCTGCTGTCAAAGGAATGCTAATATTGATTTGGCAGCTCAGTCCCTCACAAAGCTGCTTAGCTCACTCAGCCATGAGGCACAATGGTGTTTGTATGGTAATTTCATGCGCACACTTAAACAGGATATTGGACACTGGAATGTTATCTTTTGGGCGGCATTATTCCATAACCATCTCCACAAGTGATGGACGTTTGACAATGGAAAACATACAGATCGGATATGGAAAGACCTCCTCTCCGCCTTTCAAACGGCGCAGGATTAGTAGGCATGCCCCATACATCTCTGAAAACGCTACAGGCTTTGAGTGCTATACGTGTTCAGTGCTGCAGTATAATGACTAGCTTGTAATAACACGACACAGGGTAGAAACAACCTCACCGCTGGCAATGGGCCCTGAGAGCCTCAACATTGCACACTATGTCCGCTACCTTGAATGCAGCCCCACACTGCTCCCATCTCTTCAGGACTGGCAAGCCAGTGGGGATGAATGAAACTGCTGCTGCTGCTGTGCTGGCATGGACCAAAGTATTAACAGAATCCAGTTACAATGTGGCATTGTGAGGCATGGCAGCATGTGCTGGGAGTGTTTGTACAAGGCCATCAGCAATTATCTTCTACCTCACAGACAGACAGACAGACAGGCAGATGGGCATGAGGTGCAGGATTGTCCGCCATAGATGACAAAGTTCCACTTCTCACACTCAGGTACTGGACTGTCAGGTCAGAGACTGAGCACACTGTCACACATGCCTTCTTTGGAGAAACTGACTCAGTTCACTAAACAATCTCTGTGGTTTGTCTGAGAGTAGTGCCATTCATTGGAAGTGACTATGCAATGCAGAACAAAGGCAGGTAAAAACTGCCCATTTAATGGAATTCATTCATTCATTCAATTTCTTTGCCCGCGTATTCCTATTCAGGGTCAAGAGGAGTTGGGGCCTATCCCAGCATACATTGGGTGGAAGGCAGGCAAGTAAGGCTAACTCTCACCAACACCGGAAGAATCCTTTAATTAAATATGAGAATGTGCCCTGAGTAATAACTGTGGTAATGGTCTAAACAGAATGATTGATTGAAACAATATCACAACTGGTCGATGTTCACCTGTGTCTGGTAAATCACTATCTATGGTGAAGCAACTTTAATGTTTATGGTTGAGAGTTCTCATGTGGTGTTCACACAAGGTTGAACAGACAAATGCTCTGTCTAGTCAATGGAGGGGCCAGAGTTTCGGGGTTTCCCAGCATTAGCCCAGCAGCAAATCTGGCAAAAGTTTGGACAGACACAATGGTTGCTGTTCAGCAGTGGGTGCTGAACTGGACCTTACAATTGGGGGACTCTGATTCTAAGCAAGGTCAGACTCATGACATGGATGGAAGGACTGTTGGCACACATCTATTGTATCAAAGCCCACAAAGACACTCTCAAGTCCTGCAGCTGCTGAGTCATCCGATGTGACATACAGTAGCAGTCAATCTCTTAAGTTAAATAGGGCATAAAGGTGTCATGACTCTGATCTTTACACAGATGTACATCACTTGGCACTGGAATGAAGAAATAACCCTGCTTCTCAGGACATGGTTGACTCTGCATGCACTTCTATTATGTGAGTGGACTGAGAGAGCAAGCTCCTTTGGGAAGCAACATTTCCCACGGTGTGAGTAATCGAGAAGTTCCTCACAACCTTCATTGGCAGTTGTGTCCTCTTCACAGCATTTTCTCCTCTTTTCTGTCTGTCACAGCTCACTTTGAAAAGGCCAAAAGCCCCTCAACCCCACCCCCCCGTTTACCCCCTGAGGACGGCTTTGGGCAACACTGGATGAGGGGGAACCTGCATTTTCTAGAATGACCCTTTTGTTTTAGGGCTTAATCATTCCTTAATGACCTCATCCCAACAAAATGTGCCTGGCCATTAAGCCCCAGTGATCAGAGACGGACACATTTATGACCCAATAGCCTCTGGTGCTGTCTCCATTGTCCTGTCATTCTCAATGAGTGATGATGCGGATAACCAACAAAGATTGCTTGAAAAAGGATGCAAACATGTTTGGATAAGTGAGTCATACATCAAAGTTGGGAAGAGGGGCAATTAAGGGCTTATTACCCTGATAATTCCAGCATAACTCACATCTTAAATGGCTATACAAATATGAAAGAAACATAACATATTTCAATTAGTGGACACTCTTATCAAAAGCTCCTTGAGTGTATAGACTGGGAATCAAACACCAGTGAACTACATTGCACTATGTTCTTTCGGGCGGTGTGCCAATTTTCAGCAAGAGTACAATCACTTAATGCATTGTGAATGTACCAGTGATGATATACAGCCTAAAACTGCAGCTGATACCTATTCTGTGACATGCTATCCTGGTACTGTACACAGCGCACATATCTAAAATAAGGATTATGTCACTGATAGGGGTTGTTGTGCGACGCACAGAGGGAGACTCCAAGGCTATGGTCCTTCTCTCTCTGTTGCTGTGGCCAGCCAAACACCCCCACTAGAATCCACACCAGAATCCGGCTGGCGCGACTGAGGTCAACCCCCTGCCCCTGTACCAGTAACCTTATCTGACCCATGAAGTCATCCCCTTCAACACTTATCACACTCTCTCACACAGGACTCAGCAAACAAAATCACTTGGGCATCAGGATTCTCCTATGCTGTAATGGGGCTATAAAGTCATTATCACGCAATAATTCCATTACAGCCCTGTAAGATCCCAATGATAAATAAATGGCAATCAAAAAGCATACATCTGGTATTAATGATACTCTTGTTAAGTCTAAAGCAAAGTTACTAATGAGAACACCTGTAGCATTATTACACTTTATTGCTTTACGAAGGTTTAGAGATTAGTTGACTCAAAAGCTTATCTCAAATGGGGTTTGCACTGATCTTGAGGCAATTAGAACTGATGTGAGGAAAAACGGGCTTGATAAAGTAAAAGCACATGCATGATACAAAATCACTGGACAGCAATTTAGCCCTTTAATGTAGCTTGCAATCATAATGAATTATAATTTGATACGTTATTGATGGATAGAGTGCAGGCTCAGCTTCAGAGCAGCACACTGGAGCTGGTAGGGATTCAGTGTCTTGCTCAAAGACACTTCAGCAGGGAGGATGCTTGCTGTCACAGGGGTTTGAACCCCGCTCTCTTACCACTACACCACCCCGCTGCCCAGAATGCCAAGGTGTAGTCCTACACTGTGCAACAGCATCACCCCACAGGCATTGGGATGCAAGGCTGCTCTCCCTCCCAGTAGGCCTATTGGCCAATGACATTTGTCCAGCAACACTTGCTCTTATTACACTCCTATGCACTTCACTTGTGCTGCGGGTTATGGGGGGGATATGCATGGATGGAATCCGTTGAAATGGGAAGAAGCCTGGATGCCTGTCAGCATCGCCTGATAAAAGTATCTAAGTTTAGAGAGGGTGAAAAGTCATACTCACAAGGCCAGTGCACAGACTTAAGACGGCGGTGTATTCGGTCTTGGCGTTGACGTGTCCGCGGAAAAAGCAGTGGCGCATATCGCTGGGGTCTTGGAAGTGGGAGTCCGTGGCGTTGCTGTGCTCCGCTCCCAAGTGTGTCACCGTGTACGAGGGGGCGATGAAGCCGGAGTCTGCGGTCAGATTGAGATGAAAGCGTTCCCCAAATGCATCAATTCTGTAGTGAGCCCGTAAACCCGACAGGTCATCATTTAAACTTCTCCGTCTCCTTCTGTAGTGCAACTTGTGGGGAAATGATTCTCCGAAATCATTTACACGGAGCGGGGTGATGATTTCATAGGATGACAGCTGCTTGATGAAGCTTTCTAAACAAAAACAAAAAAAGGGAGAGAAAGTTGTTATAGTCAGGCGTTCAGGGAAAAGGTAGCGGTATCATATTATCCACGCGTCAGTGTAATAATTTCAAATGCAGCCTGAAGCACTCTAGACATCATTCTCAAACACCACAGGTTACCGTTAAAGCAGTTTCAACATTATCACTTAACCGTGTGATATCCTCATAAATCACAACAAAATACTACCTTGTTTCGGATGCAATCGGTGTTCCAAAGAGTCCCGGACAAGTGCTGACAGATGACACATGAGTCCAACCAGCCAGATTGCAAACTGCATGATTTCCTCCGCGAAGAAACCAAGGCTGTCGTCTCCAAGGCAGTACCCTCTCTCTCTCTCTCTCCCAAGCGGCTCCCCCTCTCCTTTTCCCGGCTTGTCAGCAACAGGTCGTGGGATCTGCTGAGGCTCTCTGCAGCGCAAATCTTGCAAAGTGCACTGGCCTCATCGCATTGCTAAACATGCATCCACTACCCTCTATAAACACGCACTATTTATGATACATTCCTTCCCCCCCAGGAAAAATTGCTGTCTAATGTAAACTGTAGTCTATACAGAAAGGAGGGATCTGTGCCAAGTACGCTTTCCCTTCCATCCATAGAACAGCCCTTGCACCCTAAGCGCTCACCAACTGCAGAAGCAACGCCCCTACAGGCTCCGGAGCCAATAGTGAGTGCGCCTCGACCACCACACATTTGGTGGGGCAGGCTTGTGTGCTGCAGTGGGAGGCTAGGTTGATACCATGGAAATAATCTGTGGTATCAATCTGAATTAATCTGTAAAAAAAAAAAAAAAAAAAAAAAATATATATATATATATATATATATATATATATATATATATAATAAAAAATAAAAGATGACTTCAGGGTTTTAGGTTTGCCATCATATGTGATTAACTTAAATTAGGCCAATGGGAAAATGTGAGTAAGGTTTATATGCAATTACACCCCTGAAACGAAACATCAGTCAAACATTGTTATAATATTCACATAGGGACTAGTGTTTCTGTGGCACTCAATACTGAGTTTATAGAGACCTTGTACTTTATGGTATTTTGTATCTCCTATGGTATCACTGTAATATTCCTATAATATTCCTATAGGACTGTGGTGCTCAATAGTGAGCTTATTGCTCCCTCATCAAAATTGTATTTTGTATCTCTTATCACTATACTATTCCTATAATACTCTTGTGATACTCCTATAGAGACTTGTTTTGCTGTGATTGGTGTATAGTATCCTTCTAAACTTTATTATATGATTACTATGTTATGTATTTGGAAAAGAATACATTATTTCAGTATTTATAATAGGCATTTGGCACTACTTTTTGTTAAGTGATACAATGGGCATTATACCTTTAATAGGCTAATTGATCTGTAAGCACAGTGACTCCTGTGTGGTTGAATTTGCACTTTAACAGTAAATGAACCTAAACTGTATCTCGTGGTTCAACTCATCATTTTATTGCTGTTAGTGTAAGAGAAGAAACACAACATTATAGTTCTTTATCATAAGGTTAAGTATATTACATTATACATTTGGCAACTATAGTATGTAGACCTAATTATAGCTCGTGGGAGAATATTATCAAAGCACAGATAGAAAAAAAAAAAGGTTAGTAGTGACTAGTGAGCATAGACTGTGAGCCATTATTCACTGGGGCCTAATGGAGGAAGTGGACTTCCTTGGCCATGATGTGGTCAGCTTCTCGTTAATCATTTGGGCACGTAAAGTCTAACACACACTTGATGGACGTGTGAAAGGACTCTTGTTTTTCATCTCCTTTGGCCACTAATGTCACAGTATTGTGCGTGATTAGATTCGGTGGGCTCACCGGAAACGCTTTTGGATCCTGTAAGCTCTTCTTCTTTGACTTCACACAAAACATCTAGACTCTCCAAGTCATGGCTATTATTCATTTTAAAAACACACTCTGAAGTTGGTGGCTTTCACGCACTAAAGGGAACATTCAGAGGGAAAAAAACAAGAGTTGGATACAATACAGCTAAAACCACAATTTTGGGGTTAGACTGATATATCGGGGCGATATTGGTCATTTATTGAATACCAGATATCGGTCATGTCATCGATTGATGATATGAAGGAGGTTCTTTCCTGACCACAGTTACATATAACAAACCTGCAATGAAATTCTTTTCTTTGGACATTTTATTTATTCATTTAATTGTTCGATAATATATATTCTACTTAAAGGTATGTATCCCAGAATATCCTCTAGCGTTAATTAGGTGGGGTAGATCCCGTTGCCTTAAAGAGCTTCTAACAAACTTAAAGAATGTCATTACCTACTGTATGGCTTTCAATGGGGAGTTTTTGTGTCCCATAATCTAAATGCTGAGGCTTTCCCACCCTGCCAAGAATTAAGATTCTCAGGGAAACAATGAATGCCTACTTGCAATTTTTTGGCATGGAAATTGCCAAATTTACAGATATTGAATGTAGAAAAAAAAACACTCCCTGTATTACTTTAATATGATTCAAGTCATAAGTGAACAGTGTAAAGCACACCTGGAAACATAGTGGACTCGCTATTAAAACAAGATTCATTTACAACCCATCTTCTCAGTGCATTCCTACATGTGAAGAATAATTGATGGAGTCAATTCAAATGAGCTGTGGGCTCGGTGTCCACGTCAAGCTGCCTAAGCCGCGTCTGAATCTGAGAGCTCCTGAGATGAAGTTATTGTTGTGTTGAGCGAAATCTCTTTACTGTAACTCCTCTGGTGCCTCCCCGATGTGTTATTCATTCATTCTCCAAGCCTCCTGTGAAGCTATTTATTCCACTAAACCACTGTCAGCGTTCTTTCATGATCAAGACCCAAGTGAGAATGTGCAGAAAGAGTTGAATTTGACAAAGAGAAACCAGTTGTGGTCCAATATATTCACTGCGACCTGTGATCTGAAGCCAGTTCTTCATTGTCAATTCACTACACAACTCAACTCATAAGTATAGTCAGGGATGTAGTGGAGGGTAAACCCACCTGAACAGTTTAGTCATCTTTTTATTTGACAAATGAGGTTTACCCCCTTTTTAGGCTGTCTTTATGACAAAAAGGCATATTACTGACATGGATGCAAGCTGCATGAGAATAGAAAACAAAATCATAAATTAATACTATTCTGAAAATAGAGTTGTTTTGTTACATAGATGGTTGGTGGCCTTAAGGCAGTTCACACAGTTCACTCACTTTTGATTTTACCACTACATCTCACAGTATAATGTGTGTGCAATTTGTGAGAGTATAATCCAAGGATTTTTTTTTTCCATTGTCCACAGTTATTTCCACAATGTTATGCCCTACTACACAAAGGCCAATATTTTCCAGAGTTCATATCCTTCTAAAGAAGTCCTGTTCTGGGAGGGGTTCCCATATACTGGCCACAAAGTAAAAAAAAAATGCCATATCTTCAAAAACTGATCTCAAAAATATGCCTTATTTATGGTAGGGGTTAGGCATAGGGGCAACAATGAGGTCGCAGTTAGCTTTTTAGGTGAAAATAATGACAAGTTCCAGACTTGCAGCTTGGCCAGAAAGTAACAACCACTGCAGGGGAGTTAGCGATAGGATCCTGTGCTGCATGCCAAACAGGTGCCAATGCCCCTTCAGCTATCACTTTAGCTTCACCCACCCATCCACTAACTAGCTTTTATTACCTACGGCACATTATTATGCTTTAAAATGAGCCAAATGAATGCACCGGACAGCTTATTTGGGGTTAGCGTAGCTACCCACAAACTCATTAATTCTCCACAGATGCTATGGTTAATGAATGAAACATCCCTCAGTATTTAACTTGTTTCCCCACCAGATGTGCAGAGTCAGGTCTCTGCACATAATGCTTCAGTAACTTCATGTGCCTAACGGTTTTCCCTTTGGCCTCCATATTTTGTGGAATCCTAGAATTTGGAGTGTGCTCAGATTGCAAAAGGCTCAATTTGCCTACACACATTTGTTCATCTGACTCGACAGTAATGGTTGTAAGGGCACAAACACTCATCTGTCACCACAGAGCCAACGATGCTGTCTATTTCTTGTCTGTCTGAAACAAAATGCAGCAGGAAGTTATACCCTCGGTCGCCCCTAATTGTCCACATATTGAGGTCATTGCTCCACAGATCAAATGACAATGACATTAACCAAGTGCCGTTTAGGGGCCTATGGGTTCCACATGTTAACCAGCTCATTGTCTCACATCTGCGGTGATATATTCTTGACTTCTTCGCTCGGCCCTTGGCCAGGATTGACCCTGTGGGGTCAGGGGAAAGGGGAGGTACAGGGGAATTTGGTAGAATGAGGACTGATGGCTGAGGATGAATTTTGAGCCATGTGATGTAATATTGTCCGGAAAAGATCAGGCTCTTACTCTTCGCCAGTATTAAATCTAAGTAATAGAGGAAAAGTTAAGAAAATAGGCTTTATTTCTCCCTGACTCACATTTCATTGTCTGAGCATTGTGGCTAGACAGTTGCACTCCTGACTCTTATGGTTGCAATGTTGTCAATTATGGAGCTGAAGTGTATTCTGATGCTGCACATCGCTGTAAGTCACTCTGGATAAGAGTCTAAGGTACATGACTAAAATGTAAATGTAAGTTTATTTTGTCTTCATGCAGACATTGATTATAGATTGAGCTGTACGCTAATAGCAGTAGTATGAAAAAGGATTTCCAGCCGTGTCCATATGTGAATGATGTGACATAGGGATTGTCTCCTTAGGCAGCAGTCCACTGTGGTTTACCACAAGACATCAATAGAAATCATGAGCATGAGCTTCTGATTTGATGGACTGTGATGCTGACCACAACAGATTTAACAAATGTTTTTTTCTTTTTAATTTAATTCAGACAAAAAATTCAATCATACCACTATCCTCTCATGCATAATGTCTATTTCAAAACATACCAAGTACCTCATTTTGTTGGTTTCTTTTGCAGCTTTCTTCCTTTTCATCTTCTTGAGACGTTTCTCTCATCTTTTGGCAAGTTAAATGAATATATAGCGTTTTTTTTTCTCTGTTTCCCTTGTAGCTTTTGTCTTTTGATCTTTCTCACCTTGGTTGATCATTTACTCCACTCAATATTGTGTTTTGACCCTGATTTACGACATGATAGCAGCGCCATGCTTTTGCCCCATTTTCACTTGAAAATCATGTTATTTTGGCATCATAACTCAGGGAAATGGATTCAAGGAGAAAATACAACTTGTGTGTTGACTTGACAGGGCATTAGAAAGGCGGGATTAGTATTATAATTCAAAAGGAGATTCTTACTATTCCACTTTGGCCCACATGAACACAGTTCAAACAAAAAATAATAATGTTGTTAAGGTATCATATAACATCGAATCAACACAACAAGAATCAATGCCAGATATTCTTGCCAGATATGATTTGGAGCACTCCAAAAGCCGATGCACAAAGCACCACTCAGTCATTCCTACTGTACTCTGTAACTAAAGGCAGCAGTGGGAGCTCTTCCACTGGCGTGTCAGGTGATTTATCATCCAAGGGTTTGACTCCCCCCTCCAGCCTCCTCCAAGCTTGAGCAAAGCCCGGCCTTGAGAGCTCAAACAGCTCCAGAGCTACTCTCCCTCTCATGGTTCAGTGGGTTTGAACTCCCCAGTCATAACAGTGATCTATACCTCCTGATATACATCAGGGCCTAACCCTCACCGGCCACTCCTTGCAGTGTTGCAACCTCTGCTTTCTTTGACCCGTGTTTGCACGTGTAAGAGGTCTCCTTTACAGAGAATGTAACACGATCACAGAGAATGTTTCCTCACAGAGCGTGTAACCAACAACTGCGATACATTACAGCATATTACTGCAGTTGTGTTTGACATTAAGTTCATCGTGACAATCCACAGAGCACAGTGAAATACTTTGTACCACTGGAAAAAAATAACAAGCTGCCCAGTGATTTTATCTTGTTTCCAGAGCTATCAAGCTTATTTCATGATAGTTTTAGTCATATTATCTCACTGCACTGGCAGATAATCTTGCTGGCTTCAATAAATTTCACTTGATACACGCCAAGATGACTTCTTTCAAGAAATCAACATAAAACAATGAAGAAAATCTTGAAACAAGAAACATTCTCCAAGACAATTTCACTTGTACCAAGTAAATGTCCTGAAACAACTGTTACATTATCCTGAAAAAAGTCAAATTTGTCGAAACCAGTAAAATTATCTGCCAGTGCAATCAGATGATTTCACTAAAATAACCCTAAAATAAGCATGATAAGTCTGGTTACAAGATAAAATAACTTCACAAGTTTGTCAGTTTTTGCACTGAGCATATAGCATGCAATGTGTTGCAACATCAAGGTGGAGACTTGAACATTGAATTCCTCATTCTTCATTAATCTGCCCAGTGTTTAATATGCATGGTACCGTGAGTTTGAATCATCTGAAGTTAAATGAAAAGGGCAGTGGGGTGTAGATGAAGGGTTACTGTGTCACTGAGGGAGTTACCACAACATAGTGGCCCCACCTCCCCTCCTATACCTCATCTCCCGCCCACCCCCCCTCCTCTGACCGTTCAGGTGGTTCTCATGGTGCAGTGATCAAGGAGCTCGGCCACCTGAGACCTGTGTTGGCTTGCACTGCAGATTAAACCTCCCCCTCCCCTTAAAGAAGCTTCCGCCCCCCGTTGCCGCAACGAAGCTTCATAAGCCGTTGAATTCCTAGTGCCCTTTAAACACAGTGGTCTGTCAACCTCTTTCCTGCTCCCATTGAGTGAGGCATTGTCTGTCTTAGCCCTGGAGACAGCTTTAAAACACTGTCAAAGCAGCGCTCTCTCACCACTCTCCTTAAGCATTGTCCCGTCAATGACTCATCATATTATGGCAAAATAACAAAAAGATTGACAGAAAACAAAAAGATTCCCATCCGCTTAAAGGAACCAAACAATGAGGCTTTTCATTGTACATTATCGTGATTGTAGTGAAAACAATTGTGTTCTCGCATAAATAAATGATGTGTCCTTGGTGCTTTCACAAATTATAAATCTCGTATTTTGACATCCGCTTTGCCCAACACGGCCAGTGTTTACACTTGAGTATGTGTTGAATGATCCTCAGAGAAGACAAAGAAAGACTCTTGATCATCATTGTGTTGCTGAAGTCATTACATCACAAACAAAAACTAGTTGAGTAGCCCATCAAGGTAATCTTGTACAAAAGGCGATCATCTTTGTCCATATCAGTTCAGATTTTTTCAGGGAAGCATTTGATGTGGAGCCTTTTGTGAGCTGTGAGGAATATAAACACAGAATGCAAAGGCAGTCAATGAATTCTAAATCTTTATTTTTTAGATAGTGTGTTACAGCAACACCAAGGAGCAACATCTATCGTTTGAAAAGAATGGCTCTTAAAGACATGGAGGTGTTACACTGCCCTCTTTTCCCCTCTCCTTCTCTGTCTTTTCTTAATCCCATGCAGGCCAGATTTGGTCCATATGTGAGCTCTATCAGTCAATAAGAGGTTTAACCTGGAAGGCAACAACCTCATTAAATGAAGCCTGTCCTCTGTAAATACGCACTGTTACAAACTCCCCTGTCTCCAGGCTGCGATTTCTCCACTGATCCCCTCTAGGGCCAAACACTTACTTGGCTCTGTTTTCCATACCAGGAACTGTATACATTTCCGCCGCTAATGGGGACCATAGGGAGACAGAGGTGAGAGGAAAGGTGAGACTGGGTATGTGGGGTGTGTGTGTGTGTTTGGACTGGTGGGAGGGATTGGAGGAGGAAAGGCCTGGCTGTCGGTGGAGTGCTCTGTCAAAAATACCAAGTCTGATGCATTACATGAATGTATTTATTACTCCGAGATGGGCGACAAATTAGACTCCCAGCACAGTCAAGCGAAGTGAGATCATGTTTAATGATGAAATTTGCTTTAAAAAGATCTGACACTAAGAGGGGGGTTATAAACCTTAATAAGCAATATGACTCGTAAACGTTACATAGACCGGACGATGATCTAAACAGAAGTTATGCGCGTGCTTCATTGCCCAGGATGTACCCACTATGACTCTACCCACAATGTGACGCCTGCCATATAAGTCATGTGAATGTCTCTGAGTGATCAGGTTTCATTGAGAAACGTAGGCTATTCCCTTCTGCAGCTGTCTGATTTGCAGGCAATCATGTTTCCATCTCTCCTACGATAAAGATGAGAGAGAGTGTGTGCTGTTAAAACAGGTATAGGGTCTTTTCTGACCACTTTCTCACATTTCTTACCACCAAGCATTGAACGCATATTTGCCTTAAGACCCCTTTCTACAAACACTGCCTTTGTCTTCTCCAGAACATGTTGCGTTTTTGGACACACACTTGGTATCCCACTTGATACAGTGGCTGGAGGCAGGTTTACATGGCAGCGTTTCAGTTTGCATAACTTTATTTGGTCCTTGATGTGATGCCAGCTTACAAGAGGAGACAATTTGACATCAAATGCTGCGACTTATGACAGAAATTAATCTGTCATCTGATACGTCTCAATGCCATGATTGAGCACCACACTCCAGGTCACCAACACTCATCATGTTTTACTCAAAGTCTGACCAAAAGGCAAAACGCTGACCGTTTCACTTTGCAGGGCTTTGCATTTTCTTGCGTCACATACTGGGCTAATCCGGTAGTGATAAGTGGCAAAAGCTGTGCCAGGGACAGCTGCCTAGTATTTTGGTTATTAACAGCTGTGAACTTTAAGCTTGCAGTGACTCATGAGATTTGATGACAGTCCAGTAGGGGGTCCTTGGATCTTTCTTTCGGTCCACTTACAGTATGCACAACATCCTGGAAATGGAGACTTGTATGTGAGGTCGTGGGTAAAGATGACCCCGGTCTGAGCTCTGTTCCTCTGTTCTCTTTGTGAATTTTGTTGCTGACAGATGAAAATCTCCAAAAAGTAAGCTTTCCAGGAACTAATAAAAACTAAAAACTATTATCCCATTGATGCCCATGTATTTTTAAACTATAAAATAGGGTTTGGATCCTGTGGTCATGGAACGAATTAAGCACATAAATGCATAAAGGACCATGTAAAGTTTCAGTTCTAAAGTAAAAAAAAAAGAAAAAAAGATAAAACACCAAAATTGGAACTTTCACATGGAAACAGCTAACAGATGTGATAGATATAGATGTGTCTATCGTGGTCCTACATCTGGTGATGGGGAATTAATTAGATTAAGCTTTCCATGTCTCTATCTTCTGCAGTATACTTCATTGAAATGCCTCACTATCTCTCAGCTGTAGCTTTCCTCAACACTCAAACGCGTCTCTCAAACTATCATTTCTCATGTGGACACTCAATCACGTCCTCACTATGAGGTCTCTCCTCTGCCTCACTCTCTCTTTCTCCCTCTCTCTCTCTCAGACACACACACACGAACACACACATATACAAACATACACAGACATGCTAGCCAACTTCTCAATTCAATCAGTCTCAGTATGTCAGGGTCAACAGGTGATGTTTAGATATCCCAGAGCTCAGGGGGAAATTCGTTTACTCTATGCGCTTCCTACTTGATGGCTTCAAGCCTAGAGATGACATACATTCTCTTCACATAGACAAAAGCTCATGCACAAAAACAAGCCTGTATGCGCACCCACACATGCATCCTTACATTTCCTGTTCCCCTGCCTATTAGCTGTCCTATGAGGATTGGCATCTACTAGGGCAAGGCTCAGTTTTCACACCAGAACCAAACCAAACCAAAGTTACCATACACCCACGCACATTTGGCACACAAGTGAACTTTGCATCTACCCATAAGCACTCAGACCCATGATATACATTCATATTTTACAAGTGATTTCCATGTTCTGGAGAAGAAGAAGTAGAAGAAGAAGAAGAAGAAGAAGAAGAAGAAGAAGAAGAAGAAGAAGAAGAAGAAGAATTACTGGATCATGCAATAAATCCCCAAAGGCCACAGGCGGGACAACTGCTGCACTATTTGTGAACTGAAACAAAAATAACAGTGAGGTCACATGGAAATAGATAATACTGCTGCCCAATGACAGTTTGGCATAAGGGGGTCTCTACTTCCATCAAGGATCCCCATAGAAGACAAGCTTAGCCTGGGGGAATGTCCTTGAGTGCTCTCCAAGTAAATTGAGCTCCCTGCTCCGCTGCTAATAGATACACACGACATGCACACACCATTCGGGTACGTCTAAACAGCTAGTGTTGCTGCAAGTATCTCTGTATGGCTGTTAGCATTGCAAAACATATTCATTCTCACCCTTTTACATTCTGTTGACAGCAGAGACAGCCAAATATGTAAGCCAGATGATATCATGAGAGGCTAGGAAATACAAGATAAATGTTTAGATTTGCCTCACAGACAATCTGAAAATACATGGCTTGGATGGGAATTTATGGACATGGACGACTGTCTACCTGCACGAGAAGAAAGACAAATACATGCTCCCACCATGAATAAGACACTGTAAACAGCAAGTAATGTGACATTGAAATGGAGTGGTGGAAAGTAAGAGTGAGGTGGTTGGGGTGGTGGATGGGCGTAACTCTGACAACCCGGGTTCAATTCCTAGCTAGGAGATTTATAACTTGAGTGAAGTTTTCATTTTTAGCAAAAGTTTTATCTTATTTAACCTTTTGCACCCTGGCTTTCCCCTTAAATAAAGTTAGAAAAGACGTTTTTTTCCATACTGTAAGGCAATGTCACATCCATATTCTGTATCTGCTCATTTCAACACTTTCTTGAAGCTCTAGCTGCATATATTGAGTGAAATATTCAAATACAACACTTTTTATGGCTGTACCATTACATGAAATGGAAAAAATCTAGATGTTTGTGCATCATTTTATACACGTTACCCTGTAATTCAGCATGACATATTTGGTATCTTTGGAAACCTTGGGATCTTGACTAGAATTTAAAATAAAGTTCTGTGGGTTTGAGCAAAGCTTGGGTGCGCAACATGCATATGTAATGATGGTCCCGCCGGTGGAATCGGTGGGGTTTTAACAGTTCTATGACCAAAGCCTTTCCCCAGCCTTAACCAAGTTGTTTTAGTTGCCTAAACCTAACTGTAACATTATCTCAAACCTTAAATACAGTTGTTTTAGTTGCCTAACCTTAACCGTAACCCTAACCCTGTAACCTTAAAGGAATAGTTCACCCAAAAATGCAAATTCAGTCATTATCTACTCACCCCCATGCCAGTAGAACAACGGTTATCTTAGTCCATAAAACAGTCCCGGAGATCCCTGGAAGAAGTACAATGCAGCTTTCTCCAAAACAACTGCAGTTATAGACCTGTCTTCAGACCATGCTTCAAACTTCAAAAAATAACAGAAAATAACCATAAAATGGCTCCATGCAGCTCTCCCAAGATAATCCAAGTCTCTTGAAGCCAGCAGACCCCAAACTGACTTGAAAAGACCATTTACACCATTATTTAGCTGTTATTTCAAAATCTGTCAGGTTTGACCGTTTAGCCTTCAAAATAAAAGCGCAAGATTTTAAAATAGGTAGAAATACTGTTTTAAACCAATTACTTTGTATTTAATTGTCAAATTCAATAAGTCAGCTCACCCATATTATTGTTTGATGTCTACTTTACTCTTTGTTCTGAATGTATTCTGCACAGTGTAATACATGCAGCGTTTATAGTTAAAAATGTCACATTTTATGGCATTTGTCATTATCATTATGACATCAAACATTAATATGGGTGTTGACTTATTGAATTTGACGATTAAATACAAAGTCTTACCTATTGAGGCCGGGGTGCAGCAAACCGTATTTTGAAATAGCCTAACAGCTAGAGTGGCGATTTCAGCTAAATAGAGGTGTAAATGTTGAGATCTGCTGGCTTCAAGAGACTTGGATTATCTTGGGAGAGCTGCATGGAGCCATTTTATGGTTATTTTCTGTTATTTTTTTAAGTCTGAACTATGATCTTCCAGGGATCTCAGGGACTGTTTTATGGATTAAGAAACTTTACCCGATTTTCTACTGGCATGGGGGTGACTAGATAATGACTGAATTTTCATTTTTGGGTGAACTATTCCTTTAACCCTAACCTTAACCAACCTTTCGGTGAAAATGGCATGTCCAATTTGTGTTATTGTCACAGAATCCAATTCGTGGCGGAGGAACATAGGCCTAATCTTTGCATCATTTGTGTCCACAGTACATAATCTGCGTTTCAGACTTTGTGCTCATTTCACAAAATTTTATGAGATAATGGTTTTTTTTTTTGCTTCCAGACAGATACAGGCCAGAGGATCCATCGCTATAGCCTGGAACAGTTCTGTGTGAATGTGTATGAACAAGGTTCTTCCAAAGCCACCAGAGAACCAAAGGATCTAATCTATGGTGACATAAAATGCAAAGCTGCATTCTCTAGACATATGATTGAGCTTGTATGTCAAAATGAGAATCATTTCTTAGTATTGCTATGAATACTGAGAAAGAAAATCTTAAAGGAAGTCAATAGATACGGTGCTCGCTGACCCTTCTCACCTCGCCAACTTCCTGCTCAAACTCCTCCCCTCGGGAAGGAGATTTCAAAGTATAAATTGTTCAACTACTTGCCTTAGGAACAATACATAACTGGAGGCTGTTCGGCACCTGAACTCTAGCACTTTACGGGGCCAGTGCAATCATAGCTAGCACTTTATTGAAGGAGCACAATATGGATCAAAATAGAATCATTTGTAGTTGTTGGAGGGTGGTTGTGCAATATTTAGCGTTATCACTTTAAAGGAATTGTATGTTTTTGTATGTATCTGTATTTGAATAAACATCTGATTGTCTTGTTTATATGTGGTTGTCTTGTTGTTTTTAACAAGCAGTAAATTGCAATCAACTCTTTTAACATGCAATAAAGTATTGAATCTTGAATCTTGAGTCACAGACATGTTTTTCACTTTTGCTGTGTTTTTTTTCATGTTGCTGCACATCCCTATGATATCAAAGAGCAAGGGGCATGGTGGGAATCTCTTCTCTTTTTTCAACTATGGGAGACAGTGGTACATCATCAATGGTACAAAGGATATTGTATAAGAATAAGAGGGTGATGGTTTCATTCCTCTTTGAAAAATCCATGCATAAAACATATGCAGATATAGGTGCTTTCCCAAATCTACTTTTGTTATTTCATTCTGGTTTGAGGCTTCACACTTGTGGCTAGTGGCTGGCAAAACTGCCTATGGTAGAAACATTTTCCACTTTTTTTTTTCCTTTTACCTTTTACACCTCACAACACAGATAGGATTTCATTGTGTCAGCTGCTCCCAAATGAAGTGCTTCTCTGAAGACATAATGCCAAAACCCTAGTCATTTCTTCATGTTCATAGCAAAATGACTAGATTCTTGGTAGCTGCAGTGTTTCCTGTTAATGACCACTTCCTAATACGCTATTCCAAAATAGCACCATCACTATTCTAAACTCATGTAGTTACAGACACGCAGAACAGACAGTCTGACACAAAGATACCTATGTGCAGATCTGTAAGCGCTTGCAATTTGTTTAATATTTTGTGCATTTGTGACACTTTATGTGAATTTACTGTAGATTCATTGTAATATCCAACAAAATACAAGTGGTATTTTTCCCCACCTGTTGTTTCGAACGCAGAGAAGAAATCATCAAACAACAGTAGAAGAACTCCAAAGAAATCATCATTGCAGATCTAATGCGATTGCATGTCCAGTAGGTTAGTAGGAATTGACCTCAACAAAAAAAAACATCTGCAACGGGGGATTTAAGGGTGAGTTCACAAGTTGCAAATATTCATATTTACTGTCACAAATGTGTATGATGTTATGATAACAGTATGTTTTAAGAAATACTTTGTTGCATTAAAACAAGTTCAGTTAAAAAGTAGAGCTGAACGGGGAAATATTACAAGAGTTTGATTCTGAAATGAAATATCCACGATCTGCAAAATATGGCACATATTTTTACAAATGATTGTTGGCATGAAAGTAAAACACATTGTGGATTACTGAGGATATTAGTAATTTTTAAGTCTTTGCTTACAAAATAATCAGGCTTTGGTGATAGAATCATTTGCATCTTTGAAATATTGTCTGACTTGAATTTGACTTGAATTTCAAGTAGAGAATAGAGATGGATATATAGTATTTCTTTATTTCTTTCAATGAATACAAGGTAAGATTGGATCAGTTGTCAATATTTAATTTACTTTTACTTATTTTACCCCAGTTCGGCCAAAGCAAGAGGATGCTGACTTTGATCTATTCAATGTTTCTCTGCTTCTTTATGAGGGCCAGCAGCCTCAAGAGTCAATGTGTCACAGGTTTGATGTACTATATTCTACACTGCAGTATAATATGAATGAATATAGCCCAAATTGGATAGATCACTGAAATTGTACTAATTTTGCTTTTTTTGGGCAGAAATTACTAACAGCATGGAGTTTTCAATCAACGTTACCCAACACATTACAGTGGAGTCTGGCGAGTGCATCGTGATCCCATATGAATTTACCTATCCAACAAGGAAAATCTCCATCCCCTACACAAAGATTTGGTTTAAAGGAGATCCACACAACTATGTGAATACAAAAGTTGTCCAGGATCTGGAATCTGACAGGAAAGGTACTTTTAAACTACATGGCCTTCCACAAGGGGAGTATGAGTATGGCTTCAAATTAGAATGGAGATGTAATCAGACGTACATTTTTCCAGAGAGGGTTCGGATCTCAGTATCTGGTGAGTAAAAATTGTATAATTATTTGATGGGGATTGATTTTATTGCATGAAAGTACGAATATAACATCATATGCTGAGAAAAACATGCAATGTTTTACGCTTGGTGCATTATACTGAATGTTGAATATGCCTTAAAGCTTGGTTAAGCCCGGTTTGTCACCACATGTGTTGCAACAAGCATGAGCAAATTGAGTGTTTCTTGATCACAGCAGGTGATAATCTTGTTTTGTTTATTTTCAGCATTAACCCAAAGGCCAGTTGTTGTGGTTCCTCCCCTGATGGAAGGAGAAAATGCCACACTGAGTTGCTCTGCCAGTATTTTATGCACTGGTACAGCAAGGATCCACTGGAAATGGACAAACGCTGACGGGCGCTCTGAGTTGCTTCCCGGCGATTTTCAGTGGCTTACTGGAAATATTTTACACTTTATTCCCCAAGCACATGACCACAGTGCCATCGTCACATGTGTGGCGGTTTACAATTACAGCGTTGTGGAGACAACTTTTACTCTAACAGTAAAATGTAAGTATACTGCAGTATTTGTTTCACTGAGTATCGACAATATTATGTCAGCATGGCATAGCCCCAGTGTGAGCAAGCCATATCTATACGGTACGGATTCGATACGAGAATGTAAACAACAATTTAAAAATCTCATTACAAAGTGCAAATAATATGATTTCGATGGAGGGCTTGTGAAATGTTATTTCTTACTTATTCTTTCCCCTTTTCTTTCTTTTTCCTTTACTTTCCTTCTTTCTAGCTCAACCTAAATTCCTACATGGCTCCCAGTGTATAGTTGAAGGAGAGCTCCTGACCTGTGTGTGCATCAGTCAGGGGTTTCCCTTACCGCCGATCATCTGGCCGGTGGCCTCCCTCACAGAATACTCAGTCAGCAGCTCTAGAGGCGTCCGAACAGTGAGCAGCACCATCGCCATGTCGACTACTGAGTACCACAACACCAGTGTCAAATGCATCAGCAGTAATGAGTTGGGCCATGCGGAGATTGACCTTCCTCTGCAAAACAACACAGCATGTAAGTAGTTTGACATAAGTATAATAACTGAGCAGTGCATAGAAGTTGTCCAGCATCATATTCGTTTTTTTCGACTGCTTTGAGTCAATTTTCACAATTCTAATTCTTAATACAAAATTCTATACTCAAATTTGGTCTCAAAATCCCATATAGAATGCAAAATAAAAACAACTTGAAATGTCAAATGAGGTAGTACATCAATCAAAACGTTTTTACTATCATAACACTGGATTTGTTCCTTTGTTCCTTTTTAAATACAAATTTTCAGTCATTTTTCACTCAACTTCATCATCAAACGTATAATTCTCATTAAAACACTCCCTGTGGTGCTCTATTCAAATATATATGTGGATACACAGAGTCAGACTTTTGTATCAAAATCCTGTATACCACCACAGACTGTACTGTAAAGTGAGAATGGTGGACAGAGGATTTTGATGTAAAAGGATGTTGACCAGTTGCTGATCATGTAAACACAGATTAGAATTCTGATTGAAAGGGTTTTTTAATGGAGTCCAAACTCTACTGAATTTCTATAGACTGGTCAGATTGGAGAAAGAAGCTTGAAGCAGCCCTACCCTGGATAACTGCTGGCCTGTCCTTAAGCCTTAACTTGGCCCTCCTGTCCAGCCTGATCATCATTTGCAAACGGTAAGAGAGCAAAATGACTCTGAATACAAACAAATAAACAACCAAAATCACACTTAAAATCTTAGTAAAATAAGTTGGTAACCTGAAGTAGGCAAAGGGATATCAATATCTCAAAATTGTGTTGTATCTCAAAATTCATAACACATTAAAGCTTAAATCAGGTTCCCACTATGTTCTTTACCAATATTTTTTCTTTCATAAATTTGTAGGGGGAAAAGCAGACAGAAGAAATCTCGTGAAGAAGAGAACACCTATGTTTCTTTGGACAAGGCAGATGTTGAGCAAGAGTACAGTGCTATTTCTCCACAGCCCAGATGAATGCATGTCATAATGTGGTTCCTCTTTGTAGCATTTTGTTTTGCTGACAGTTACATTTTTAGATGTGTGTTTGTGTGTATGTGTGTGTTCGTGTGTGTGGTGAGTTCTTAAGGTGTTTTTAGTCACTTATTTTTTCTGTTTTATTTTGGGCTGCTTCTTTAAAGAACATCAAGACTCTCACGTATGCATATAAAGTATGCAGCTTTGCCTACTACGCTTTTATAGACCCGTTATTAATCCAGATGCTGATTTTATTCTCTTAAAAACTTTTTATATATTACTATTTTCTGCACATTTTTTTTTGTAAATGTTAAAAGTAAGTGTTATACTCGCATTGCTCTTTCAGATACAATTAAAAGGCAATTTTCAGTTGGCAGTTCAGCATTTTGGACTCTTCTGTAGGCTACATCAAACTGGACAATAAAAGATTAAAGATATCATGTACTTTTGTTCATTTATGAGTTGTTTCAGTACTTGATACTGAACATGACATTATGATGAGTGAGAAAAGTGTAAGATAAAACAAGATGCTTGTTGCTGAAGTGAGCATGTCAACAAAATCCTCGGTGTGACGAAATGGACTCAGGTGAGAATGTGAGATTTGGGCTCAAAGCTCTCAGTGAAAAGGTTCTGCCATATTGTATTATAGTGACACACAGCACTCTACTGACGACACCGCCCCACGCCTCAGCCTCACTCTGACTCATCTTGTTGGAGACAGTCAAGCATCTAATGCAAACCACATAAAGGCATGCCTCTATGTTAATTTGGCATTGACCAGATATCGGGCAGACAGTCAAGTCACCAGGTGGGTATTAACATTCAGCTCCAGAGAAAAGACTCCCATGGGGTGCAGACAGTATCTGGACTAAATTAACACAACAGCTTTCTTTAAGGTAGATCCACTAGAAAACAGCAGTGTTGCTCACTCCTCAAAAGATTAAATGCATTATTCATTACCCATTACTCATTACAATTTTCAAAACTAATATTATTTTACTTATTGCTCCCAGGGAGCAGTAATTTGGAATACACTACTGATTATAATACTTTTCACTTTACACCTCAAATATTGGCACTTCTATCCTCTCTTACCTAATCACACCATAATATGTGTGCAGCACTTTGTAACTGTGTTTTAAAAAGTGCTATATAAATAAACCTTTACTGACTTACTTCATCATAACCCCTGATTGAATGAAACATTGCCGTCCTAATTTCAATAAATTCTGTTTTAATAAACATCTAAATGAACTTTGTTCCAAATCAAGATATGCACCATTTGAAAAAGTGGCACCGACTATGATAAAATAACTGCTCGCATGAAGTGTGCAACCATATTTATCTTTTTAGCCATTTCAACACTTTTGACTACAATATAACATTTTTTTTCTCAAAATGGATATAGATTTTTGCTTGACCCAGGACCGTTCGAGACCACCAGTGGCTGTACATGAGGCATGGCAGACCAGTTACAGGCTTTAACAGTGTCAGTCTGTCTAAAGCAGAGCTCATCCCTTTACACACCCACAGAGCAGACTGCTATTCTAAGCTTTCACAAAGGAGCCCTCAGCTTTTCGCCTCATTTCATTCCCTTATGGCAGGATTAGGGCCTTGTAGCACAGAGGTGTTGCATCCACACACACACACACACACACACGCACACACACACACACATTGTGGTCCATCTCTGCCTCAGCTGACCCTGTCAAAGGAGGGTTTCAGTGTGCCAGGGTGTCCCTTGATGAAGACCTGGGTCTCCCCCCGTGAAGCCTGGCAGTTCCCACAGGGTCCGGGGAACTTTCAGCCACAGATAACCTGGCTTCACAGATACTAGCATGTCTAAAATTAGTGTTGTCAGAATGCTCTGCGATAAGACTGCTTGAGATTTCACACTGCACACTGGTAGTCACTTTGTTCAAATCCCACCACTCTGTGAGAGCAAGAGAGAGATAGAGAGAGAAAGACAGAACAGAAATACAGAGACAAAAAGCAGAGAGAGTATGCATGCATATTTGTGTGTGTAAGTCTGTGCACGTGTATGTGTGTGCATATTCACTGTGTCTGTGCCTATGAGTGTGTGTGTGTGTGTGTGTGTGTGTGTGTAGAAGCAGGGGGTTTTCAACAGAAGTTTGATAGATGGCATTACCTGTGCTACATTATTGGACAAAATCCAGGCTTCTCTTTTGCCACTACCTGCACCACAGCAAAGCCAATCGATTCTCTACAGCTTTTGAATCAAGATCGCTCACAGGACGTTGGGGTCTTTTGTGCTTTTTGTTTCCTCTCTCCAGTCCCTGGACAGCCTGTGGCCAGGAGGAAATGGGTGCCACACCGATCGGCTGCCCATTTTTTACCCTATCTTGAGACATGTGTAGACAACCAGTCTCCACGGCCTATTTAATCACGTTATCTGTGTGTGTATGTGTGTGTGTGTGTGTGTGTGTGTGTGTGCGTGTGTGTCCTGTCTGTGTGCGATACAGATGTATGTGATTTACGTGTGGCGTAACAAAGTCAAATCTGACATTATCATTATTGTTCCAGGCCACTATCTCACAAACACAACTTCAAAAGATCCTGTATCCACAAATCTTATCTTCATTAAATACAATTACAGCGAAGACCTCAAGTCTCCATGCATGCGTTTGGCGTTACAATGCTATCAACCACGTAGTAGTCCCGTGATTTGACAGCAGACAGAATTTGGCACAAACCAAATTGATATGAACATGAAACTAGTGCAAATGTGCGACAGAAAGCAGATGCACAATTTCATAATGAGAACCATTTTGCCCTTTTATTGAGCAAAAATTCCAAATCACAAAGCCATCAACACGAACAAATCCAAAGCAGACCCTGGGATTTGAAAGTTTGAATATGAAAACATTATATGATGATAAATTCATCACTCACAATAACAGCCTCCATGGAACACACTGTTCTATATAGTAGAACGTCATGAGCTGTGACCTACGCCAGGTTCATGACATCAGAGACTGGAGACTTGCGAGGAACGGCTCCTTGCCTCCCTCCTCCATCCACCCCAACCAAAACAACTCCCAGGCCTGTTTCAAATCCTCAACTGTGTAAATCCTGTGGCATGAGTCCATGAAGCAGTCTCGAGGAGGAGGATGGTGTTTGGGGGATTAGCCCCAGTCCAGGTGGTCTTCATTTAGCGCCCAACCCCCATCAGGGGGCTGCGAGCTGCTGTAAGAGCCCAGCAAGCGGTCGTCACAACTCCCACACGGTTCTGATCTCCCCTCCGTCCACCTTGGCTCCACTTCCCTATATGCACTACAGCACTATCCACCGAATATTGCAGCTCATAAAACCTTGTTGAATCTCTATTAAGCATGATATGGCCTGTGATGGATTGCGGCTCTCATCATGTTGCCTCTGTTGTGCAGCTGCAGTAACATGGAAATTGCTGCAAAATCAGAGAGATTGACATAGAGGAGGCAAAACAGAAGTGAAGATTGTATGATGACATGTCATGTGAATTAACATGCTTGTGCTGTAAAGCTTTGCTGCATCTTAATGTATTCAGATAGCCTAAGCATCCTAGGGAATAACAAGAATGAGCGTTAAAACTGTAGTAGTGAAGTCCTAACTAACTAAAGAATAAGAGAAAAAGGAAAAATAAGGCAGAAGAAGGCAGAGAGAAAAAGAAGAAGTAGATGTAAGAGAAGAAGAAAATCACAGCAACCATGAAGTCAACGAGAACAAGAGTGGCGATAACAATGAACTGGAAACTGAATACATAAAAACTGAACAAACTCCTTCAAAAGTCCCCCACCACTCCACATCCTCCCCAGCCCCTCAGATGGGTGTTTCAGGTTTTGTCCCTCTGCTTGTTAGAGTTTGAAGTTGTGTAAACAGCTCTAAATGGCAGGGAAGCTGTTGAAGATCTGAGAAAGACTCTGATCAAAGGCACCTTTACATGCAGCCGGTGTCAGCGCTGTGTGTGTATTTGTGTGTGTGTGTGTGTGTGTGTGTCCCACAGTGAGTTGACAGACATAGATCTGTCTGGTGTGGTTCTTCCAGGGGCCCTGTTGCGTTTCCACAGCCTCTGTTTGCACAACACAAGCCGGGGAAAGAGTGCTCACCTGCGCCCAGCCTCGCACAGCACCTCACATGGACTCTGTCCAGTGGACTGAGACCACCATAAGAGCTCAAATAAGTGCAGAGAGGCAGAGCCCATGCTGACGTTTGAAAGAAACATTGCAAACAAATCAATAGAGCAGTGAATGTGCGAATTACATGGCTTCAACTGCAGTAACTGGAAAGGTGGCATGCGAGTGACATACGAATTCTCAGGTAAAAGCTTTGTGAGTTGAAGACACCATTATCCTTGACACCTCTTGAGCAAACAGAGAAAGAGAGGGAAAGGGAGAGAAAAGAGAGGGAGAAAGAGAGAAAAGGGAGGGTTGAGTTCACGACAGCTTCCCTGCTCAGCGAGAGCTGCCTCTGAAAATCCCTTCAACAAAAAGAAACGAGGCAAAGTAAATGTCTTTCCAGGAAGTCCGAACTCTGGAACGTTTTTGCCGATTATTGTTCGAGGTGACATTGCATGAGAGCTCTTTTGGCTGGGCTACTTCCATGCAGTCCAATCCCGAGGTACAGGGACCACCCATCAGCCTTCTCTGAAGAAATGCCCATTCAGTCTCGGCGCCTATTCATAGACCTGCCTGTCTCTCTGGGCTGCTCCTGGCCAGGGATTGGGGTGGGTGGGTGGGTGGTGGAGGGAGGGAGGAGGCGGGGGTCCTGAAGGCAGAGATTTGGGGAATGAACTCTTGGTTGCTGTTGGCTGCCTCTCGATCAGGCTAGAGCAAGCCAGAGTCAAGGGGGAATCCTGCTGTGGGAGAGCCGAACAATCAACAGTTGAACCCCAGGAGCCCGGCTTGGTGAGAGGAAAGGTTAGGCGGTGGGGTGGGCGTATGTCGCGCATGGCGGTGACAGTGACATTGACAGTGATGGGGAGACAATGTGGCGGCAAGCAGCTGTGTGGGAGGTGACAGTGGGGTTGAGGAGAGAGGTTGAGTTTCGGGAGTTTATAGAGTTTTTGGACTGGTGAATACAAGTTGGAGTGAAAGGGGCAGACTTCATTTGTGCAGCTGAGAGTGGGGTGATGGCAGGGTGGGTGTGTAAGGATTCTGTGGCATTTGTCGGGTTCAAGCTGTGTTTGTGTGGCGTCACTACGCTTTGGTGTAATGTGTGTGACTGCAGTATTCATGGGGCCAGGCTGTTTGTTGAGGCAAAGTGTGTAATCTGCAATGAATGTGTATTCATTAATTCCTACGCACTAATTCATTACTGCTTGAATATTAGTCAATTAGGAGAGAACTGTAATGTCTGACTTTATCACTGTCTCTCACATCAGTGTATGTTTGACTTTGAGCTTCTTGACAGAGCCCTCTTGGCTCCAGCAGATGGGATCGGACCCACCTGAGTTCAGTCTCACGTGTCTGCTTCACATTACTGTTCCCAGCATCTGACAATGTGGCTCACATTATGGGAAGCTGAGCAGTACTGCGGTGAGATCGGAAATTGATTCAGATAGTGTGCATTGAAGGGAATGACCTAATTACTTGGCAATTCATCAGTTGTAGCAACCTCCCCAAGAGCGACTCACAAATAGACTCCCGATTGTTTTATTACATTTTAAGGGGTATCCCCAAAAATTGAATTTCCGTTGACAGATTAGAGGCCTTTGTGAGGTTTCCTTTGCTCCAATACCTGACATGAAGCTGAATGGTCCTGTAGTTTTGTGTTACAGCCCGTCCCAGAGTGCAGTGGGCCAAACTGTCAGTTAGTCCTAATTCACTTTCATGATCGATACTGCACCAGGAAAAGGTCCTGAATTAGGAAAGTAATTTCATTTTAAGGAGACATGGCATTAGTAGAGTATGGACTTGCAACAATGACTGTCCTGTTAGGGGAAAACTTGGAAACGGTCAGTACATATAGCTTGGAACCACTTCAAAATGGGCCATAATTGTGTCTTACAGAAAGATTTTTTACCAGTGATTCTTTTTCTAATCCCCCTTTTCTATAGATTTCAATGCTGGGGGTAGAGATTCTTCATATCAGCAGTGCTTTGCCTATCTGACCATATGGTGCAATTTAAACATGCAGGTAAAGTTCATGTTTTGAGTATCGCTATTGTAGCTGATCTTGGTTCTTTTCATGTCACGCCCTCCATCAAAGTAGAGAGGGATAAGCTGTATTAGCGTTCTATGGGAAAGACTGGAAGAAAGAAAATGCTCTCCTTTCGCTGGATGTGGACAGACCAAGGGTGAAAAGGGTGAAAAGCCTTGTCGACAGCGTTAACATTTGCCATTAGATTGGACACACACAGTCATAGACATACAGTATGTACACACAAATGCACGCACACATACACACACAGCGCATACACAGATCACACAGACAGATTAATACTCTTGTGCACTAGGAAAACAATACATCTCAGTGGCAGCGGAAAAGATAATTGCCTGGCAACTCAGAGATTTCAGCATTGCTTCATTCAACCTCAGGGTCAGCGAGTGCGTGTGAATTTAATTTCTGTGTGGCATCTTTAAGCATAAGAGTCACTATATGCCAACACAGCAGAAATACCTTGTTTTAAAACGGTCCGTCTCACCCCAGGAGAGACTCCCAACACAGTCCCCCTCCCTTCTCCTTGAGCTTGACGGGGCCCAGGGAAGGAGCCCCCAGAATGCTGATAAGTCCCCCCACCATTCACCGGCACTCTGGTTCATATTTTTGTGGAGGTCCATTGACTTTCTCCTTTTCAGGCTCCCTTTAATCCCTGGGTCTGTGTCCTCGGTGGCTCTCCACAGAAGGGCTATTATTCAGGGCCTTATTACTGCGCCCCTCGCGGCTTATCTCCTTCCTGGTGACAGTCTTTTCAAGCCTCTCCCTAATGACCTGGGGAAGCTCACATGCTCAACTTCCCAGGGCTGCGGGGCCCCGCTGATGTCAGAGGGGGCGGCCCCCACGCAGGGGCTCCTGGTCCAGCCAAAGAAAGGAGAGAGGCACGGAAAGGTCCTGCCGCGGCCGCCAACGCATCACACATTCACACTTTCCACGCGTCCTCTTCCTCGTTCTCCTCGTCACGCAGGTGTAGAAAGCCAAGCCCAGGTGCAGCGTGGAGGAGGCGTCCTGCAAGAGGCTGGGGCTCCGGGGGACTCGGACCATTCTGATTCAAATGAGTTCAGAAGCTCAGCTCCTCAAAGGTGGCGGCTGAGTTGCCATGGGACGGATGGGGTGTAGATGTGGTACGTTTGTTTGTGATTTTGTTTGTCGTTTAGAGAGAATGAAGTCAGGGCTGGATGTGTCGCATCAAAGTGATGTCAGGAAAGTTTGCTGGCTGTAAAACAGTCCTTCTCGCAGCGTCTTTGCGCAACTCCCAGACAAATCAACTGATGCAATTTCGTTAGAAGTTCCAGACCTCATTGTGATATTCAGGAGTGTTCTGCTGGCCCGCGACGTGATACATTCTGTATTCCTAAGCCTTGATTAAAAGTCTTCTATAGCCAACCATTCATCTTTGTCAAGGAGAGTAAGGGGATTGGATTGCATTTATATGAGTGAATGCTTTTCATTCTGCTTACATGGAATTCCTTGTCCCAGTAAATCAAAAGAATGGATCCCCAGACAGGACCTCTCCTGCTATTCAATCCATAGAACATACTAGATTACCTCCAACAACTCCTTCCAACGTGTACAAAACATTGCATCACAATCTACAGCAAATATCATGCGTGGAGGCTATTGAAGCACAGAAACCTCCAGCTGCTTTTAGCCCGGCTTGCTCATTCAGATGCAATTTCACATCACATGAACGGTATAGGAATCAAGTGAGGAGGAATGAACACTCTTTTTGGTGATTGTGAGTGAACACGGTATCCTACGGGTGCACCTTCTAATTATCATCACAATCTTCCTGCCTAACCCCACAGGGGCCTTGGAGAGGCTCGAATAGGACATGGCTGTCCATTATGCGTTCAATTTGAGATGGGCCCCTGGGTGACAATGAGTGGACCGGCATTTCGGTCATCATAGGAGACATGCCACTGTCTCCCTTACACAGAGATCATGGGAAATGTGACACAGGTGTCTCCTACTGCCTCACATGGCATGCAGGCCTCTGGCCCTGAGGGCATAGAGAAACGACGGTCCTTAGTGTTTGTGTCTCTGAATCGTAAACTACTTAAGACCTTGGGAAAACATGTTGGATTGGTCCAATTAAGAAAGTAATGACTTTAGTGAAGCTATTTACAGCACAAAAGGCTGGAGACATGCAAGGCAAGCCCTGGAGGACATAATGTAGGCTTCTGCTGAGATCTGCCTGCATCCTCCTCCTCCTTCTCCCTATGTCCCCATCTGGTTCATCTTTAGAGCTGTGAGAAAAAAAAACCCTGCACTACTGTACTGTTCTGTGAGTGTGCTATAAAACATCTGAATGGGGAGGGTTAATGGGAGCTTATTAATATCTATGAAAACAAGCATATACGATTTTGTGACATTTGGAAGCAGCTCAAGCAAAGGCGATCAGTTTGGTATGTGTGAAATAACAGTGCAAGTGATTTGGAAGTGAGTGCATGAGAATACATAGCTTAATTTGAAAGTATTAGCATTGTGTGCGATCAGTTTTTGAGGTTCAACCCAAAACCCAGAACGACCACCATCAGCGCTTTAAACACATTAAACTATCATTTCACCCACTGAAAGCTTCCTGTCAGCAGAACTTGTGGAATCTGCAAAGCCTTTTGGTGTGGACCCACCGATGCCCTTTAACCCTTCGCTTTGAGTCTTCGTTGGTGCTTTTAGCCGTGCCTAAACCCGCTTTTAATTACCCCAAAACACTCACCCCCCCGCCCCCCCCCCCCCCCTCCATCAACAAGGTTGCTGAGGGGACAAAAGAATGCACAAGCACAAAAGTGAGGTAACACGGCAAATGCAGCAAGATCTGCTCAGTGAAAGAACAGCCCATCGGTTGAAACCCAATCAACGGCAGCTCAAACCACACACCCAAAACTCCAACAAAGCATCTCCATATTGGTGAAAAGAGAAGGATTATGCTCAGAGTGCTAAACGGGCCGTCAAATTTGGTGGCAATCCATTTACTGGTGGGAATCATTGTAGCCTTGTACAAACTAAGTACCTTTCCCTTTAGATTGTGTAAGTGCCACATTTGTAAGTGCTATTAGTTCAGCCATATGCATCAGTGGTTGCATTTACGAGACGCACAAGACAGTAAAAAGGCTTAAATGTTGAATGAGGCCTCCAATGCCTAAAGGTATTTTCCACCATTTGCAATGACAGTTACATAAATACACAGTAAATAATGCTGTGTTACTATTACAGGAAGAATGTTCAAAACAATGATCCCTTTTGTAGAAAAACCTAAAAAAAAAATCTCACATGGAATACATATAGATTAACATTTTGTTTGTTTATTTCTTTAAAGCGGATTTATATTTAGTGCGAGTAGGAAAAAAATTATCAAAACATCCTCATCATCTTGTCTTTCAGTTATTTATAACTGATTTTCCTGACATGAAAAGCCCAATATGGCACAAAACTGCGGTTTGTTTTCTGTAAATAAACGCAGCCTCTGAAGAACGTGATTATGAATGAAACTTACATATTCTGTTACCTTAATCCTGCCAAGTCAGCAATATATCCTGAGATCAGAGACACATCCAGTCTGTCCCCTGGGATGGACTTAACTGTTGTGGTTATGGATCCTGACAAGTTAGGTTGAGCTAACAAAGGCCTAGGGACTGCGTTCCTGCACTGTAACAACTGGCATCAAAGAAAAGGGGGGAAAGGGAGCGTTGGGAATAATGGAAAGTGTTTTGACATCCAGGTTTAAGTAATTATTGGATTTAGATAAGAGGGGAATTCCATCCGATGTGAGGTAAAACAAACAAAAAAGGAGATTGCACTTTATTCCACCGACAGCAGAAGTCCCCCTCTAGCCAGGGGTGGATGTTGCATGCTCACATTACATCATGGATGTAATCACACAGGGAACAATGGAAAAATGCATGTTGGTACAGTACTGTACAACCTTATAGCCTCCTTGCAGGGTCAGCATCAGGGCACAAGGATTTTATTGCACATGAGAAAAGTATCATTCTGTAATTTGTTACATTTTAACAAAATGTTAGTGTTAGTAACAAAAAAGTTAGTGACTAAACCATGGACTAAACCAATGGACTGTAAGTGAATGAATGTGTAGCCACGCAATGGTCTCTTCCTGACACCAAACCAACTGTGACTCAACTTGTTCCATATCCTCTGTGTCTGTGTGTTCTCTAATTAGAAATCTTAAGGCAAAATGCAACATGTAATCATGGCCTGGGAAGCACTGGTCTTTTTTTCCAGATGCAGGTGGAGACAAATACAAATTCTGTTAAAGCAAACAGTGAGTTTGAACATGCAGCTGCACAAACTGCATGCATGTAACTGAAATGAATGTTGCACTGTGTGAATTACTTTTGTAACATCTAATAGCTGTACTATAACTAATAACACTGTCAACATTATGGTTGGCTTCGCATATGGCCTTCATCCATTCTGCTTCTTTTGCCAATGCTCTGCTTCGCAATGAGCAGAATCTGCACAGCTGGTGCTCTCCCCTCCGACAGCAAGATGTGGGATACATGACCTGCTGCTTTAGTTGAGGTCGGGACGACCCAAACACAGATCAACAAGTAAAGACACTCATCCGGGAAGTAGATAGCTGGAGAATAACATGTATACAAATGGTTGATTCAGGATGATCCATTTTAACCAGTTCAAACGCAAACTATTTACTTTCTTCAAAAAAAGGGGAAAGAATTGCTGTTCTTGGGCAATTCCTCTCTCTATCTCTCTTTCTCTCATGCTCTCTCTCTCTCTCTAACACTGTGTTGTGTCCCCCCTCTGTTTAAACTGCCCAAACTGTGTCTGTCTTCTCCCAGTCCCCAAGCTATCTTTCTTCTCCTCTAGCAATACATCAGTCTATATCTCCAGTCTGGCGCAGAGGGAGACAACAAAGTGTAGTCCGTGCCCTTTGACCCGTCTGAACGGACATCAGAGGTAATGGCCTAATAACACCTCTCCAGACATCACAAGAAATCACTGCTCAGTTATCCACAGACATTATCCCTCACATATGGAACGACCCTCAAACTCTTTCCCCTCCATCCCACCTACAAAAACACACGCTGTGAGCAAACGCACCAACCCCCTCCTTCCATCACACTTAAAATATATGACCCATAAATGCCCTGGTGAGTATCTCTCTCTCCATCGGTTAACTCCGTGTTGATGGCATCTGTCTGAAACACCTCAATTTGTCTTCCTTAGCCCTGAGGACTGGTGTTACGGTTATGTGTTTATGGAGAGAATATAGCTTTACAACTGCCGATGAGTGTCCTTGGGATTATTTATGTACCTCTTGTCAATTATCACTATTTGCGTCAGTGTCCTAGGATAGCTCCTGATTTTGATGATACAGACACTCAGAGCGGCATCAGATGTTTCTTCTTACTTGTGTCGGTGGTCCAGGCTGTCTGCTTGAAACATTGTGTTATCTGGGGCCCAGATCTGGCTCTCCCTCCCTCCCTCCCTCCCTCCCTCCTTCCCTCCTCTGTTGGCTGACTGGCTGTAATGGTCGCAGAGAAAAGGAGGTGTCCAGTGCACCAGAGAGACAGCAAACACAATCTTATCCAGCCTCCTTCAGACCCGGCGGCATGCGTCCCAGATAGCATCTGTACACTATCAATGACAGACAGGGTGTGGTAAATCCAGGGCTTTGGGATGTGTGTGTGTGTGTGTGTGTGTGTCTTGGAGGGGTTGGGGGCTGCTGGACGAACACTCAAGGTGATCTGTCAGGAATGGAATGGAAATGGCCGACCTCAGTTCACCTACACTATTTTTGTGAATGGGACCAGTGATGCTTTCCGAGAAGTCTGAGAGCGCGTGTTGAGACAACTTCTGCAAAATCCCATAACATTGCTTTTCAGATCTTATCACTGTATTAGAGGGGTTTTAGGGCATATGTATACATTGTTATGTCCTGCTGATAATCACAATATGTAAAAATTTGATTGTAAAATACATAAGATGTATAGCTTCAGCTGAGTTGCATTAGGGGCTTGAGTTGCATCAGATCTCATCTGGAATCGTGATAAGAATTCTTACTTCATGAACAACATAACATATTTATAGTAGGCCTATCTAATCTCTAATGTAAATTTATTTGCTACAGGATTACCAATATACGCCACCAAACCAAGATTATTATAGACTCCAAGCCGTGTGTATTGTTAAACTCATTTGCAGATCAGTCGACTCTGAGCAGGATTTGCTTCTCATCCAGTGACTGTTGTAATGATAATCCCAGGCCTATAATCTGTAGGATTCTGTTTCCCAACAGTGTCACAGTCTATACTTGCAGCTCTGTCCGCGCACTGAGCCTGACACTTCTGCTGCAAGCACTTCTGCCTCGACTTTTGATCTACTCTTCAATTACACCGTGTAGCAATCATCTCACATCCCAAAGATGGTGATTGAAGTTAAAAGGATTCACACTGATAATTTGGCAACATACTTGGCTATTTTAGGCGGCTACACATGGGTACACTGAGATTTAAGGGAATTTACAACTTTGTTGTTTCTTGATTCTTTAATGTAATCTGTAATTCTACATACTTAATTTTTCCTGTTACTTTCCCCTGCCTATTAACTGCATTGAGCTACATACAACACAACATGCAATCACATTATGCCTTGTAATAGGCGGTGTTACAGTCCAACACCATGTGCGTTGCCTTATGATGACACCCTTGGATTTACATGACAGCTAAGTACTGGAAAATGGGGCCCCAGTGCTGAACTTCCACAAGCCTCCCTTTATGTGCTAGCTTTTCCAGAGGTGTAAAGGTGAAGCGTGAGTGACTTGAAGCCTATTGAAAGACGCTGACCTTTTCTTGAGGGAAACACTACATGGGTTTAACATACAGACACAGAAAACATGACCGGATTAGCACATTTCTGAGTATTGCATATGAATGATGAAATATGTCAACCTGCCAAGGATCCCCATGTTCAACTTCAAAGCATTACATACATGTTTGTATTTGCCGTTGGACTCTCAGCTGGCCAGAAGTTACACTGGCTGTGCTGTTTTGATCCAACTGTCAGAGAGAACAGACTCCCCATATGGACACACTGGGGGATCAACAGAAAACAGTTTATTGCCATGCCTCTTACACACACACGAACACACACAACCATCCTGTTCACCATTGTTGTGCTGTTTAATCCATAGAGTCAGTCTGTGGTGGATGTGCTCAATCCTCCATATCATCCACAGCCACCATTATTCTCAGCTGTTCTTATTTATAGTCCACTACACATTGCCACCAACGCAGTTTTCCCTATGGATAAAGGATAAGTCTACGGGATTAGGATGACTCAGCATTTTAGGTGCGCTTATAAGAGCTTGCCGGGCGTTAACCCCAAGTGTTAACAATACACAAGAAAAGGCTTTGGTGTTGGGGATTGGGAGGGATGAATCGCGTGATAAACACTCACAATCTTCTCTGCGGTGAATAGAAACTCAATGTTCGTGCCTATAAGGGTCAATTATAAGATTTATGACTTTATTAAATAGACACTCCTGGATGGTTGAGGAGCTGTAGCCTTGATACTAATAATTTCCTGTATATTTATATATATATTTATTTAAGTTTTGACAATGTATTTGTCAGGGCCAGAGAGCATATAGAGTGATTCTAAGACTATGACTGATTTACTATCCACTGAAGGCATTCAGTATTTGTTCATTTTATTTGTTAGTATCAGCACAGAATCATGAACAGTAAACAGTAAGTACAGTGTGTATACAGTAAGACATGTTACTGTAATTGGACAGAGATATCTTGTTCAGTTAAGTGTACAGTACTCTATTGTACAGCACCAGTACTTTAAACAGATGTTTCTGGATAATTTCCAGTCACATTCACCTCACTTTACTGTAGCAGACAGACAACATGTAATTACAAACATTCAATGTGTATCATCAAATGAATACTATGTGTCATAGTATTGTATATTTTGTGTTACACCAAGGAAATTTATTCACACATCATTTCAGACACCAAAAAGCATAGAGGCAAACTTTACCAAGAAAGTTACAGTGTACGTCTTTGTGTCAAGCCCTTCAGTAATCTTCTTTACCCTTCCCTTTGTATAGCTCTTTACCTAATCCATCAACATGTCCTAGCAGGTTTTCAAGAAAAAGTGAGGGACAAATAAGGCGGAGCATTGTTTTATAGTCTGAAGAATAAACCACCTGTGGCTGTCTTTTGTCATTTGTGAGCCGAGCATATTCTCAAGGCCTCAGAGCTGGTTTCTTAGATCTGCTTTGAAGTCTCAGAGAAGCTCATTGTGAGTGATTGGAGTAACCACTCCAATTCACCTTGGGTTATTTATCCAACCAAAGACAGCTATCTTTTCAAAGTATTTACAGGATGACAATGTAAGGCAAAGGAAAAGGGAAAAACCTAGAAAGAGAAAGATTAGAAAACAAACAAATTAGGAATCAGTGAACCATTAAGACAAAAAAAAATCTTTTGTATTTAGTAATGCCAGCAGCTTAGTAGCCCGGCCCACCTGGGGCTGAAACCCCCTTCACATCCTGAAACCTCTCAATGAAGGTTCCTGGTATTCTGGAAACCTCATGAAAACTTGCATGGCACAACGAGTGAGAAAGAAAGGGAGAGACCAACTCAGATGTCAATGACTTGACCCTTGATCTCTCATTGGCCACAGGCAGCCAATCAGAGTCAACCATTGTCAGTGAGGAAAACTACAACTTTTCTTGTCAGCATCTCGGGTCAAAAGATGAATTAACTAACAATCCTGTTTGCTGTGTCTTACATCTTGTGTTGAGGTTCCTTGTTGATGTCAGGGGAATGTTAGCAATTGCAACACATGTGTTGCTGGTCATTTTGCGGCTGTGAAGCTGTGGATTAGCACTGACGAGCGTTGGATTACAGGGTCCCTGCTGGGGTGTCAAGGGCCACGCTGGCTGCTTTCACCTCCGCCCTCAGCAGAGCAAAGCATCAGTGGCAGGGGTTACCTACTATCAATGATTTGCTTAAAGAAGATCAGAAGGCCTTTTCAACATTCGGCGGTCACTATTGACCTGCACCACCCCCCATTCCCATGAATTACGCCCCAGTTATATCTTGGAGAGCCCCTACAAAAGGACGCCCCGTAGAAATCTGACTCCAAACAATGGAGGTTATAGACTCAGCGAGAACCACAATGCATCTCTCTGTAGCTCTGACCCTCAGGAAGTGAGGCATTGTGTACATACAAAAGAAAGTGGCAACTCTCATTATAAAACAGATATATGTTTGTAGCGGCAGGACAGAAAATGAGGCCATGCTCACTTTAAAATAGATCTACCAACCAGTATTACTTTGTACGAGTGTCTAGTGTATCTGTTGCCCATGTCTCTTGCCATGTTGAATTCAGGTGCTTGAGTGCATTTATGATCTCATGGCTTTTTGCCAGACATCCCAGACTACACCAGAGTAACAAGTAGCCGCCAAGCAGTGGAGATGCCAGGGACTCAGGGAGGGTGTTCTTTTTTTTTCATGTTGGTGCGCTCCACTGGACAGATAATTTGGGATTGTGGCCAGAGATTTCTGAGGAAATATGAGAGGGCAACCTCCTGCAATCAGGCAGTGTCGGTGACCACTCGAGTGCAACGTAACAGCGAGCTGCCACTCAAGATGCCGCCAGATCATTCTTTGGAAGCAGACTCCTGATGAGCTGTGCGTTTGTGTGTGTGTGTGTGTGTGTGTGTTGGCATGTGCATGTTGCATAGGCACAGGAAGAAGCCCGTCCACCAAAACAGCTGCTCCAGATGTTTTCCTAGACATGCTACAGTCCACAGAAGAGGACTGGAGAGTTAGTTAGCCTTTACTGCTCATAACCTACTCCAGTTAGTATTTTTTTGAACACACAAGTGACTCTAATTTCTGGTTGTCATATCACCTCACATTACATGAACCCCAGTCATTTTTAAGGTGTAACAGTGTGTTTGTTTTCTAGAAATGCTATTTTTTTGCAATTTCAAATGTTTCTTTTCTTTCATTTGCTATGTAAACTGCTTTCATATTTGACCCATATCTACTTTCCATCATGTCACAGCATAGGTGCTAATTTTGACCACATTGGTCAATTAGAGTTGTTGCAGGCTACTACTGCCCTCTATGTGTCCCATGGGCAACTACAGTTCACTGATGTTTTCTCATTTGAACAAGATCTGCATTACTAAACCCATCGGTACAGTGTGGCAGGCCTCTTAAAAGTGGCAATAAACATTCTGAAGGCATACCAATAAAACACATTCCAAAACAAAAACTAATAAAAATCAATATATTCAAGACGCTGGAGTCTGTGCGCTGGCAGGATTTTTCCATGAAGAAACTACATTCCTGTGGCCAAACAGTGTTCCAGTTTGAGAGGAGACCTCCTGTGGTGAACCCTCAATGTCCGTCAGTGCCACACTGCCAAGGGCCTTGTATGGGCAGACAGCGGGCATACAGGCATACATTGAAGCTCCTCTATTAGCCCCTGCTGCTGTGCCCTTACCCCCTGTTGCTCCTCTCTCTGCCCAAGTGGGTCCTCCCATTCATTTGGCTCATTTGAATTCCAACATGGGAGACCTCTGATGAGCCGGGTGAACTGTTACACTACATGACAAGACTTCTAATTAATCACAGGGACTGTACACATTGCCTCTTTCGGGTTGACTCGTGAACATAAATCTGACCCTTTTTTGCATTAGCGAGTTAGATGCGCCTGTACAAGACTAGTAGCCGCTCAAAGCACCGCATGCAGTCATACAGCATTACAGAGTATTTTGCTTTGTTGTCTTATTTTAGGTGTATATTTATGCATTCAAGCCTCACATGTTAAGCAAAAAAGCTTTATGTGCAGGGGAGAGAAGATGGCAGTGACAAATTCTGCATATTGTTGCTGTCAGGTGAAAACCCTGTATCTCCAAAATGTCAACTTTTCAGGAACTAAGAAAAACAGCCTTGTTTTAGTTTGATCACAATGCATTTTTGACTTAATCCTGTGGATTTTCTCTTGGTTTCATAAGCCCAAGAGGTCAGATAATTTTCTCAACCCACTGAGGAGCATGTAATCCTTGAAACATGAAAATCACCAAAATTGGAGTTGCATGGTTTTCACAGGACAGCAGTGTAGTGACGTTAGCAGCCTTTGTATCTCACCTATAGGGTAGCTAGTACTGTACTTTCCCTCCTGTTTAACCGCTGTGGTTCCCTGGACATCACATGACTTCCTCTGATCACTTCCTCCACCTGCAGAGCTTCTCCCTGCTGATTTAAGCCACTCTGGCACTTCTCTCCCCCCTGACCTTGTTCCCAAACGGCAGGGGATCTCCCTTCTGCTCTCCCTCTCTACCGTCCTCCCCTCCCTCCCTCCCTCCCTCCCTCCCTCCTTTCCTCCCTCCCGGATACCTCCCTATTCCTCCTCTCTCATGGCTATTGTGTATCCCTGTGTTTTGAGAGATAGTCGATTGCTTTTCTCTCTTGTTCCCTCATTGTCTTATTCTCTTAACCTGTCTAGCTGTATCAATCTCTCTCTCTCTCTCTCTCTCTCTCTCTCAGGAGAACCCAAAGCTGGCCTTGCTCCCTGTCTCTGCGTGTGAACTCATGTGTGTGCAGTGTAGGGATCCTTCCACTAAGGTTAGGGGAGGCATACAGGAGACTATTAGACACTTCAAAGAGCCCCCTGTGTGCAGGTGTGAGGGCTGTCCCACACCAGTGCATGCAATGACACACACACACACACACACACACACACACACACACAGCATTAATCTGAGGGCTAGGCGGCTTGTCAGTTGCATGCCCCTGTCAAACGTGGAACTCCTTTGAAGGTCCCTCAGGCACCATGCAATATCTTTACAATACAAACATCACACCTAACTGCTCACAACCTCGGGCTTGTATTTACACACTGATACAGCGCACACACACACACACACACACACACACACACAAATACACACACACACAAGGGGCAGGCACACTTCACAGCTTAGCAAGCACACACAATCACTTTGAGAAACTAACACAGATGCTCACAAATGCACTCACACACACAGTTACACACATAACTGTACACACACACACACTTAGACGCACATTTTTCACAAGAAACAACCCGATGAGCCCCCAGTAAGTTCATAAATTCAGTATTATGTGTTTGTGAAAGCCTGTATCAAACGTCAGGAATAAAGAGGATACACACTTTTGGCCACCACAATTGCACTAATGGCTCTAATTATGCTGTTCCATACAAAATGACTTAATTGCAGTTTGTTTACACATGTGGAGAGGTCTCCTTTTCATGTAATTCAGACCATGTGTATGCTTTGTCAGAAGATATAAAAAGTCCATTAGGGAAAAATGCAGTGTCTCTTAGTTCATGACTCACTAACGCATTAACAATGTGTGTTTATTATAAAGAGTGTCATAGTGTCATCCACCTATCCCAGAAACATAATAAACAAGCCTGTGTGTGACACTTGACTCTTGGTTTAGATTAGCCGTCCTCCGCCCTTTTGCATCAGCATGAACTTAAAAGACATTCAGCTGTCAGCAATCATAGAAAACTGTTGTTTTATCACTTGGACTGATGTTAATGATTTTCCTTCAAATCTGGAATGCCAAAAAAAAAAGATAGTTTTTGTTTTTGTGTGTGTTCTGTGCAGTGTTTGCTTCTGAAATAGTGATGGCCATATGCTTTGGGTCAGTGTTTCCACAGACTTCATTCTGCTCACCATCATTTCCCATATGACACACACACATACACCAGAGATATTATAGTTTTACAATTTCCATCAGTTTAAAATGTTGTTTTATTTTGAAATGTAGTTTAGTTTCAGTTAATTTTTGCTAGTTTTAGTTGCGTTTTGGTTAAAGTGGTCATGTCTGTGTGGAGTGGGTTGGTAGTAGCGGTTTTGTGTAGGCCTACATAATGACAAAAAACTGTCCTTTGATGTGCACAGTAGGCATCAGTGTATTGATCACGTATTGATTGTTGATCAGGACCCATTCGTGACAACAGGACTCTTTCTCCACCTCACTCACAGTAAAGCAACTGGCAAAAGACTCAAATAAATAAATTCATTTTTATTTAATTTCAGTTCGTTTTGGAGGCAAACTTTTTAGTTTCAGTTATTCTTTTCATCAGCCTAGTTTCAGTTTTGGTTTCAGTTCCATTTCGGTTTCAGTTAACTGTAGTATCATTCACACACACACACACACACACACACACACGTGCACAGTTCCATCTTTATGCTGTACCTGGGCCTCTCCATAACCAGCCCCCACAGTGCAAATAGCAACTAACAGACCATAAACAGATCAAGTGTTGCTAGCAAAGACAAAAACTGGCTCTCTAAGCAGGTTAAAAATAATGCTTACAATTATTTGCCGATGCTATTTGACACAGTCTGGTTTGATGAGATTGTTTGTTCCACTACTTGAACATAAAACATACATAAAAACATAAAAACCAGGTGCATGCGGTTGTTGTTGTTTTTTCCCTGTGATGGACAAGAAGTCTCTGCTGCACCAACTTGCATGGTAAGCAATAAACACACAATATCTTCCAATACTTATTTTTTTATGCAGCCAGCTAGGATGCCCAACACACACACCACATGGAACTGATCATAGATCCACATCCAAAAGACCATAAACAAATCAGATACTGCTAATGGAGAGAGAGAGAGAGAGAGAGAGAGAGAGAGAGAGAGAGAGAGAGAGAGAGAGAGAGAGAGAGAGAGAGAGAGAGAGAGAGAGGGGGAGGGAGAGAGAGAAAGAAAGAATATAATGATTAATTTGTTTAGACTTCCAGTTGAGCTGCCAAGCCGCACAATCTCCCCTGTAGTTCTCATTTCATCATGTTTGCTATGGATGTCTGTATTAGTTTAACGAGTAGCTGCAGAATGGAGAATGGGGTACAGCCCTCACCAACTGAATGCAAAATGTGATGAATGACTGTTGGTTGTCCACTAGAGGGCACTGCAATGCTTTAGGCAAATGCACAGGATCTCTCTCTCTCTCTCTGAAATTCAAATTAAAAAATGCTTTATTGGCATGAATGACAATGTCAGTGTTGCCAACGCAATGAGATGTACAAAACAATGTTATATGAGCAACAACAACAATTCAATTTTTATTAAAATAATTGCATATCCAGTGGAGAATCCCTCTCTCTCTCTCTCTCTCTCTCTCTCTCTGACTTGGAGTTTCAAAAGTGGGGCACATGGATTAAACTGTTCCCTTACCTTCATTCACTGAGCATACAGCGCAGAGTGCAGCTTTCAAAATCTCAGTGCAAGTTTATTTCCGCATTGTAGGTGGAGACGTCAGCGGGATGCAGTGTTACGTGTGGGGAAGTTGCCCAATATCGGAAAAAAACACATTTCGCTGGGCTGTGAACATAACAGTACTTTTTATGGGTAGGTGCACTCACTAGAGATAATAAAAACGCCATAACCGCGCGGTGTAATTGATGATATAATGTGTGCGTAGTTGTCAGTAGCAGCTCAACGTGTCGCCGGGCTTTTCTCATATAATGAATAATGCAGTAACGTCCGGTACTTACATTCGCAACCTCAACTATCGTATACGTCGCAAGTTGGCGGACTTTTTGGACCCTCAAGACAGGTGGAGAGATGTTATTGTCTCGATACGGAAGCCCAGTGGGGAGCCGAGGTACTCCCAGCATCATGTCAGGTAGGCGGTCAAACTGGTCACACCCAGACTCATTTCATGCACTATTGCGCTGTTAAGCCATTTTATTGCTTTACTGATCATATAATGAGAATGATGTATCATAATTTCTCTCTCTCTCTCTACTCTCTCTCTCTCTCTCTCTCTCTCTCTCTCTCTCTCCCAATTCAGCTTTATTGGCATGACAAAATTAATAGCTATTCTAAATTCTAAATAAAATTCTCTCTCTCTCTCTCTCTCTCTCTCTCTCCATCTCTCTCTCTCCTCCTCTCTCTCTCTCTCTCACTCTTCTCTCTCTCTCTCTCTCTCTCTCTCTCTCTCTCTCTCTCTCTCTCTGGCCCACAGGAGGTTTGAAGGCCTTGTTGCAGAGGGAAGAAGTCCCACAGTTGAATTACTGAATGACTGGGGGACAACCAACTGTACTGTGGGTGAACTGGTAGACATTTTGAAGAGCCACAAGTTACTGGCCCCCGCTAGTATACTGTTACCTGGTATGTTTCAAACTCACATTTAAAGCATGTGTGACATTTTCACAAATGTATGTGTGTTTACTATACTCTCTATTGCCGGTTGATATAATGATTTAACCTATTAGCCCACACTGGTAGCGGTAGTCTGGTAGGTCTTTACCGGGAAAAATGCTCTTGCACACAGAAAGCGATGTGGTTGATTCTAGCAGCTGCAACAGTGGTTTGTTTGAGATAAATAGAAGAACTGGGTAGTAAGCATGAGCAGCGATAGCCACCATGACTGAATAGACAAAGTAAAGACTACCTTCGTCAACAGAAAATCCAATGAAATAGAATTCATTGTACTGGCCGCGCTGAGTGATGTCACCAAAATAAATTACAAAAAAAACAAAAAACATGAATCTCAGGGATTACCACTTTAAGGATTCAGACCATGCTTTTTATGTAATATGCCTTTTCATTTATTTATTTATTTATTTTTTTATCCAGAAAGTGTGATAGCGCCCGTCTCAGCAGAGACACAGCAGGCCGCTCCAGCGATAGAAACAGACAGTTCCGCTCCAACCAGGGTGCTGGGAGAGACAGACGGACAGACTCCACCAGTCAGCTCTGCTCCGCACCCAGAGCCTCCACCAGAGGACAGTGAACCGGGACACACAGGTGGTTACACTCTTATTGAGGGATATAGTGGAGGGTAAACCCACCCGCGCCCTACTTACCCACCTTTTTATTTGTGAAATGGAGTTTTAATACCCACATTTTTAAGCTGATCTTAATGATATATACTGTACGTTATAGTACACTCTGTGTCATTTTAATACATCTGTACTTTTCAACATAACATATGTTAATGACAGTACATTTTAACACAACATGTGCGTGTGTGTGTGTTGTCCCAAAGAAGACACACATGTGTTAAAAATGACACATCCTCCTTTCTAAGAGTGTATATGTTAAGTGAGAAGTATCAAGGTAATATAGGTTGCATGAAAATAGTGTCTTTAGACTTTATTACCATTTTATTACCAATACCATTATATTGTTAGTTCTCTTTTTTATCCCTATACAGTAGCCCCTAGAGAGGTCGTATGAATGTGACTTTCTATGCAATTAGTGCTACATCTATGCATGAAGGGGAGTTATAAAGTATATGGAATCACAGAAAATCTAGGTCCTTGGTAATGAGTTACCTAGTTGACCAGTAGGTGGCAGCATTGGGACTGTGGCCATAAACCTGTGTGACCCCTTTGCATGTGTCCATGATTAGGCTTTACCAGTTTCTTGTACTATGAGCTGATGAAGATCACGGGCAACTTTGATGATCGTCCAGTGTCAGGCGGCGGGAGCAGACTGGGAGAGGGAGGCTTTGGGACCGTATTCAAAGGTCTCATCAACGACAAACCTGTCGCAGTGAAAAAGCTCAATCCAGTGAGTGACAGTGTTCTTATAACATTTGATCTCCTAGTTTTTGACACATAGATAAATCTCATATCTGTTATAATCACAATATATTCCTTTTAGATGGAGGACACCTCGCTGGACGAGCTGCGAGTTCAGTTCAACCAAGAGATCCAAACTTTGAAGGCGTAAGTTTCTTCTCACTCTGCATGTTGTCCTCTATGCCCTCTATATCCTTGTTATTCAGCAGGCTATTGAATGACTCACAGCCATTACACTATTTCATTAGCCAGAGCGGAGGCGCGTGAGCCGTTTCTTAAGCAGCCATCTAAATCAAAGTAATGGAACTATAGAGAGTTATGGCATTAACAGAGAGTCTGGGAATAGTAGCTCCGTGAGCAGAGTATCACCAAATACCTCTCTGTTTTAGACTGAATGGATACTTTGCCCTCAAACACTGTAGCTATTGTAATGAATTGCGTTTTAAATGGGGTTGTTTGATGCAGACTTTGGTCAAATAGCATATGTAAATACTTCTCATGGGTTGGTTCAGCTTATCCCTGTGTGAGATATGTGTGGTTTGCCACATAGGCAATGCAACAAGTGGCAGAGAGACTGGAGCATCACAGGGAAATAACATATTCATAGTATCCCCATGATGTCACATGCATTTCCAACCAATATGGTGCTTTCCGTAAACATAGCTCATTGGCTGTGGCTGTATAATCACCTGTTAATCGTATAATCACCTATTAATTTATTACAATCGGCTGTTATTTTCCCACCAAGATGGCCATGTGGTGATATAACAGACTACTATGAATATGGAAGTCAAACTAGTACTATTCCTTTGATTGACACTGCTTGAATTGTCTATATGTCCGTAAACCCCACCCACCTGGTGCGCCAAGCAGGTTAAAAAAAAAATGCTAGGGATTATTTGCATGCTGATTGACACAGGTCTGATTTGATAAGACTGTTTGCTCCACAGGTTGAAACATGTGAACTTGGTGGACATGGTTGGCTTTTCCGGTGATGGACAATACCCATGTTTGGTTTACGCCTACATGGCCAATGGTTCTTTGCTAGACCGACTGGCTTGCTCAGTAAGCACTCTCTACACTACACACGCTATCTTCTGGTACATGTGTTCTTCTATACATATATTTCAAGTCTGTGTTTTTTGTCCTTGTAGGAGGAAAGCCCTCCACTGTCCTGGAAACAGAGGTGTTTGATAGCTGTGGGGACAGCGAGAGGCTTGGAGTATCTGCACAGCAACCATCATATCCACAGGGATGTTAAAAGGTACGTTAAGTATGCTGGGATTGTGTTGTTTGTTTCCTCGATAATGATTCCTTGTAAATGATCTCGTCGTGAATTATGAACATGAACCGAGAGAGCATTAGATATGTGAATCAGATCACGCTTGATGTTTCAGTGATCGCCGTTCATATTAATCGCTGTCAAATATTGTTTTCTTCCAGTGCAAATATACTGTTAGATGAAAAGTTTGTGCCAAAGATCTCAGACTTCGGGCTGACGAGAGCGTCGGCCAAGCGGTCGTCGACAACCATGATGACGGAGAGGATTGTGGGGACTCGTGCATACATGGCACCTGAGGCGCTGAGAGGCGAGATCACACCCAGATCCGACGTCTTCAGCTTCGGAGTGGTAGGCCGTCCGCAGACATACACACACACACACACACACACACACACAGAGATGGGGATAAAGTGGTCTATTTAAGGGATGGAGAAACTGCAGCTGTAATGTAAAACACAGAACACAACTCAGCAATTTACTTCTGCAAGGCTCTCCTGAAACTACTGACATGTACATTGTAGGACACAATGATTAAAGTATACACCTCTTCCTTTCTTTTATTAGTAGTATCTTTCATTATTTCCCGTTAAAATATCAGAATTCAGCATCAGTTTGTTTTCTGTTTTCTGTAAAAAAGGTGAGTAGTATTATCCAAACTAAAGATGTCATCGCTGTATGACATCAATCGAATGTTATGATATGAGATCAGCACCCTATATTAAACTGGCTGACCCCACATATCGTACAGTATAGCTTGTATGTCTTATTATGTCAGCTGTGGGAACACTACGGTGTCTGTGAAGCTCGGTGGAGGAATAAGAGGTTTGCTGTTGTCCGGAGCCATGTGATTAACCCCATCTCTCTGTCATCTACAGGTGTTGTTAGAAATATTGTCTGGACTCTCGCCAGCCGATGAAAACCGTGAGCCACAGTTCCTGGTAAGCAGCACAATAGGGGCTTTCACTTTCTATCGCGCCACAGTTTACCATTCTAGCGTATGAATTAAAGACGCCGCATTTCATTGGAGGGTTATTAGTTAGTAATCATCCAAAGTTTTATCAGTGCTATTACGTTTGTCAGCCTGTGTGCTCAAAACTTATGTTGTAGTTTTACTGCAGCAGTTTATGGACCTGATTTGAACTTTTGCATGTTTTATATTTTTTTTATATGAAAGATATTAACCAGTTGCCTCTGCTCCCTCCTGTGTTAACTTCAACAATTGTTAGGGTGGCAATACACAAAGCGTTCTTTTTGGGTAGTGTAGATTGGCAATGGAGATAATAAATGCAATAATGATAAAAGCAATAATTCATCTTGCCCTCCATAGTGTCTTAAAAAGTCGCCCTGTTTAACATCATCATTCAGTTGGCTGTAGTGTGATTTGCCGCTCTTCCCTCCCTCACTCTCCCAGATGGAGCTGAGGTACGATATAGACGATGAGGATGAGGAGCTGACTCTGGAGGACTTCCTGGATAAGAAGATGAGACACTGGGAGCTGAGCCAGGTGGAGAGGATCTACTCCTTGGCCTGCAGCTGTCTCCATGACAGGAAGATCAGACGGCCGCTCGTCAAACAGGTACGGTCAGGAAATACACTATGGAAGTTATAGGTAGAAAATAAGGTCAAATATTTTGGCTATAGATTGCGTTGACAAAATGTTTATGTTGAGGGAGAAATGTTTATTTTTAGGGTTAACAGGGTAGTGTATTGATTAGGGAGAACGTCCTGGAGGTCCCCAGTTCAAGCCCCTACTTCAGTGCCCTTGAGCAAGACACTGAATCCCTAGAAGCTCCAGGAGCGCTAGCAGGGATTCAGTCGCTGGCCCTTTGAATTTCAACGAGGGAATGGCACTTTGCTCAAAATGAGAAACTCTTCTGTAGTCGACCTCTCTGTGGAGGGGGCAAGCAAAAAGACAATTTCCCTGCGAGGATCAATAAAGTATCATATTATTGCTATCATTAAACCGTCCGTCCGTCCGTCTGTTAGCAGGGTATCTCAAAAAGTTGGGGTATCTCAAAAAGTTGGTCATACCCAAGCAAGTTTGGGTATGAGCCAAGGAAGAGGGCATGGGCGTGGCATATCACCAAAACGTGCATAACTGTCTTGCGGGGTGTTGTGGGGTGTTGTCGGCCTTGGCGGAGGTCTGTGCTCTACTGAGCACATTTTCTAGCTGAAAACATAAGTTAAGTCGCTGACTAGGTTGAACTGCCTGGGACAGAGGCCCATGCACATTCTGCAGGACAAAAATCACAAAGGAAATGCCTATGAAAGGATTTGCGTGTTCACTTTGACCCTTCAGTTCAACTGCTGGGCCAGGGATGATGAGAGGAGAGAATAGCAAACACCCAAAAGCTTTGATGTGGAGCGAACAGTGAAGAATTTGAGACAGATAAATACCCCTAGAGCAATGAAGTTGCCTTCTGAATGAAACGCAGGATTTGCCATAGCTTTGATCACACTCCTGTATTTCCTGTATCTGAGTGACATTCTCATTCTCTGTATGAGAAAGATGAGATGAAAAGGCTCATGTGTTGTTGGTTTGTCTATTTCAGTTATTACAATTGAAATCTGCCTTAACAGGTCCTGTCAGAGCTTGAAGAAGTTGTCAGAAGCATTTCACCGGACTCTCAGCCACAGGAGAGTGAAGCATAGCGTGTGTGAGAAGACGCAGGATTTCTGCGCCTGTCCTGAACGCAATGCTGCTTGCACAAGCAAACTGACAAGTGTTGTCATACATTCCTTCTCAACAATGATTTTGATAAAATGGATTTGCTTGTAAACTGTGAGCAATACAAAAAGACAGTATTTTGCACCATCTTTATTTTTCTAATAATAAACTATATATTTATCATGTGGTTGTCTTTGAATTATATACTACATATATTAAGAAGCCTGTAACTCAGTTTTTACTGTTGAGCAGTTGTTACAAAAATACTATGTTGAAAGTTTTTTATGCATTATTAAAGTCATATGGTGTATGGTGCGTAAGATTTTAAAAAGGTTAAATAAATTGTACAAATGCTGCAAAAACAAGTATTTATGTTGACAGTTAAAGGAAACAAGAGGCTAGATGCGTGATTTAAATATTTTATTTTTCTTCTTTAAAAAGAAAGATTTATAAGAAAACAATTAAGACCAAACATGATTTTTTTCATTATATTTCATGGATGTAAAGGGATTTCCCTTCAAACATGAGGTGAGCCAAGTAGTTCGCCTAATATTAATCAGTAGACAAGTGAATGTGGCATACATTTTGATGAAGGTACTAATATTCCCTTTCCTATCCAGTTGCTGGGACTTCCATGTTGTTTGGGAGCCAGCACAGTAAAAGTAGCTTCCTCTTCGTGGAATCTGAGATGTACTGATGTAATATTTCTGGAAGCCCCTGTTCTTTCCACCATGATCTTCACTGACACTGAAGATCACCTGAACAGACAAGACCTTTTTTTTTTTTTTTTTTCCTTTAAATCACAGAGCATCACACAGCTACAGTATGTACATATACAGCACTTGCATAGAAAAATAAGTTTCTCAGCAGATGTGTTTTTTTCATGTAAACCACAGTTATATCAAAAAAGAAGTCGATTTTTTTCCAATATAAAATGCACTGTTAAAATGAATGAATGACACGAGTGGGATAATTCTATCTCTTTTCTGCTTTGGAGCGCCTCAGTCGTGCACACAAAGACGAATGCCTCGACATGTTGGACATGAAAACACATAAATTGACACTGACTTAAGGAATGCAAGTTAAGAATTCAAGCATGTGAACTCATAATGGGGGATTTTTATCACATTGGCACAAATTCACATTAGTTGCACTAACATTTTTTTTTTTTTAAAGTCTCGGAGTCGGCAACAACGAAGTAAAAACCTCTTTGAGCTTGTTTGAGCCTCTTTGAATCATCCTAAAATGCCTCGTGAATGCAGTTACATACATATACTCATACACCTTCCATTTGGCAAGCTACAAATGGAAATTTTTGAAGTGTGTGTCATTGCTCAGTTGTCCTTGGTGTGCATAGTTCGGTCTCTGGGTGGGAATTTGAGGTTGTTGACTGAATTCATTTAAACAAAAGGTTGTGTCAAATATGATTTCCCCCATCACTTGGAATGTTCCATTGTGGAACGCATGTTGGAGGTGGGGGGTGGGGGGGTGGGGGGCTGAGGTCTGTTTAGTCTTCCTCTTCACCCTCTGCGGGGGGTCTGGTGATGCGGCGGCCGCCCCTCTTCCCAGCAGGGCCTTTAGGCTTGGCGAAGGCCTGTTTGTGTGCATGCTGCTTGGGATGGACCTCCTCATACAGGAAGTCACCGGTCAGCTCATCCCCGTTTTCGATCTCCAACTGAGAAAAAGAATATGAGCAGATGAAATGGACGGCTGAAGAAACTTAAACTCACAACTCACAACCTTGAAGAATGTGATGTCATGCTGATGTCAAATAGCAGTTTCACCTGTGTGTCCAGTTGTAGATTATAAAGCAGCAGTAGTAGTAGTAGGTGTTATAAACTACAGTAGCTTTGTATCATCCCTAAATCACTGTAGCACACAAAATACTGAATTCAAAAAGGTGAAACTGAAACCAATCTTCTCGATGCACAAAACAATTTGATCAGAGTTTACTTGCCAAAACGTCAGAGTATTCCTTCAAGACTGTGGTGAAACACATCATGCTTCATATGCTGTTAGCCACAATCTGTCAGCATGATACATTGTTCCTTACCTTTTTCTCAATCTCAATCTGGAGATTGTTTTCCACCATGTCGACCAAGGGATTTTTGCAGCTGGAGTAGAGCATCCTCTCTCGGATGCTGCACTTGTACCCAGGCATGGAATAAATGAAGACTGCGATGGAAAGAAAAAGACCAAGATCGGACGGGACACAAAGTACCATTTAGAGCAACATCGAAGACTTCAGGTGTACAGAAATAATGTGGTGTATCAATTTATTCACCTGTGGACTCCAAGTAGTCGCCTTCGTGGGAATGTTTGTAGAGGAAGAAGTGGTAACGTGCAGCATCTTTGGGGATTCTCTTGGGCAGGTCTTTCACCTCTGTTGGCTCAGTGTTACACAACCTAATCAGCTCCTTTTCAACGTCTACTTCCTGTTGACGAAGGAAGTGGAAAGTTATCCTCAAGGGTGGTGAAGTGTGCTTGTGACTGGAAGGTCACCGCTTTGCATCCCAGACCAACTAGGAAAATCTGGGTGAGGCCAGTGAATAATAAACAGTCTCCCCTCCCTTGCTGAGGTGCCTTTGAGTGAGAAACTTAACCCACAGCAGTGAGCAGTCAACCTTCCCTGGATAAATAAAATAAACATTTCTTTTTTGTGTACTTTAATGAATAGCTTTTAGATGACTGAACAATTAGGACTGTTTAAAAGGGCACTGAGACGAGGCGGCGTCAGATCCAAGTGCCACAATTATTCCTTTGTACTAAAATCTGATCTTGTGACATGAACCCTTTGAATTTCAATGAGGCGAAATGAAACAATGGCACTTTGGACAAAATGAGAAACTCATTGTGTCAGTCCGTAAACAACTCCTGACCAAAAACCCTGTCATTTCTCCGAAGTAGTATCCGATGAAAGGCAGAGAAATGATTTGCTTATTCAAATTATTCACCTAGCAAAGGTTAACGCCTAATGATTCAAGCAGGATTTGCTCCTAAGGACTCACAAGTTGTACATAGTTGAATTTCTTGTCCCTGAAACGTTCGAGTGCTTCGACTGCGTCTCCATGCATGGGGAAGGCCACTCCCTGCAGGGTCTGCTGCTTGGTGTCCACACTGATGTCCGTCTGCACCTGAACACACACACACACACACACACACACACACACACACACACACACACACACACACACACACACACACACACACACACACACACACACACACCACAAAAACAAGAGGCACTTGAGTTGCCTTAATCACCATGACATATTGAACATAACCGCTTATGCTAATGAATTCATTAATTTTAATTAAGTAAATATTTCTGTGTCAACACACTTGTCTTCACATAACACATCGGTGGTATTAATACGAACTCTGTATCTTAAAGCATTCAGGAGCTATAGTAGCTTCAAGAAAATCATTTTTTCTCATTAATATGCAAACGTATGCAGCAAGTTGCTGCAAAATCTAATCAGATCATCTACTCTATAGGGAGAACCCGTGGTGTCAGTATGAAGTTTCTATCATTTATTGTTCTTGAGTTATTGTGTTCACATGAATGTGTCTACACAGACAGAAACGCTGAAAACTGAAACACAGAAACACACAGAAACACACACACACACACACACACACACACACACACACAGACACCAGCATGATGACATAATTGTTCCCCATATCATGTACCATGCTGGCGGAGCATAAACTGTTATGGACCAACCACTTTCAAAATGTTCCCCATTTTACTCTTGAATTCAGCTCAGGTTCTTGAATTCAGCCATGCGAGGGGACAAATCAGTGTTTTGTTCAATGACTATCGGGTTGCCAGTGGTGATCTTTGTATTCAAATGACTTCTGGAAAATCAAAATAGCACATATAACCTTCATCTTAGTGATAATATATTAAAAAAAATAAAAGGTTTACAAGTGCTACAAGCAGCTTGAATGCTGGAGCATGATGATGACAGATGAGGTGCTTGTATCGGAAGTGACAAGGCGCCTCCACAAAATCACGTAGAAAACTGGAAATGCTGGGGGGATTACACTGATGGATTGCATCTATTTTTAGAGTCCTGTTCCCACAAAATGAAATGCCGTGCAAACATGATTGAGCCTCTGATGTAGCTACCTCGCATACCAAAAAGGATTGTGGGTCTTTTATCCATCTGCTTAGTAAAAGGCAGCAGTCTCCAAGGCACAGCAATGATAAATATTTCAAAGCCTCTTTTTCCATGCAAGCGGTACAGATTAATGGTATATTATCTTCCTTCAACAGCTGGTCAAGTGGGAGGAACACAACCCTGACTTCCCGTTTTCTCTGCTGCTTTTAATTGACCATATTTTGGAGAGGGACTCTACTCCTCAAAGCACTTCCTTATATGGTATGGAAGACAGTTCTTGTTTATGTGGCAGACTGGGAGAGCAGCAATTAGAGTAGGCTGTTTCTTGAAAAGAAGAAGAGCTCGTTTGGCTTAGTTTATAGGGATGGACATTCAAAATCTCAAGACTGAAACATCAAAAGCTGCTTTCTTTATTTTCTGTCTAGTGGCTCAAGCCCAACCCGAAAGTCCTTCACATGAGCAAAGTAAACACTGATTGCGTCATTTGCAGCATGCAGCCTAAACCAATGGATCACATTACAGTATTTCCTGGTCTTAGCATTGCAGTCAAGCACAGGCAAAGCACAATGATACTGCCCACCGGTCCGAGTGCACTCCCATGCAGAATCAGTGCCAAGTACCGAGTAATTACTGTGCATCAACTTTTACATTTGGCTCTTCCAACATGCAAGTACAAGATCTGTACATTCCTTAAGAGCTCTTCTTAGAACTTCCTTGCTGCTTAGCTTGAATGGGGTTTAAGGTTGTAAACCACACATTTATAGAGCTAGGGGTATGAGCTGTGCACGCCTAATAGATTCATCTCTGCCAGCATCCTGCTGTTCTAATGCATCAGCATCTTTGTGCTTTGTTGTTAGTGCCGGGCAAGCATATGCACACTTGTACTCCTGCTGACCTTGTGCTGCTTGAGAGGATGCATCACCGGCCTTCATTTATATACAGCACTGTTTCTATAGGATTTTACATCACATACACAGGAGATGCGATTAGGAGGAATACTGCTGTGTGAGCTGATGTAAGCTATTTCTCCCCCCCCCCACACTTAAACCTCAGTCGCCAGGATGACTTGCTTTCATGCCTTTTCAAAACTGAAATAGAGAACAAGCCTAATCCACGCCCACTTGAAGACAATAACACACTGACTTTTAAGCTCCCCTTTTAAACACCCAGAAACTCTGATCCCATTTCTCATTGTTCTATTTAAAAAAACTCATTCTGATTATCAATAGGCAGTGGCATTTGTGTGCATGAACATCCTAAAGTACATTATTTCCTATAAGATAACCTCAAATGAAAATGATTTTCAGTAGACGAAACCTAAGTGACTGTCTGTGAGTTTGTGTGTGTGTGTGTGTTTGTGTGTGTTTGTGTGTGTACCTCACTAAGTTTAATCTGTCTCAGTTCCTCCTCTGCAGCAGTGAGGGGCAGCGGAGCAGCCTGGGAGGTCAGATATTTCTTGTAGCCACTGAGACACAAATCATCCTGGGGGAAGAAAAAAAACCCAGAATCACACCACATAACACCGATGACTGGTGTAGTAATAATAGCTCCAATCATATCAGCTGTCATAAACACATAAGCTTAACTCCATTTTAACGGAGCCTTTTGCAACATTGCATCTGCTGTTGTCTGATCAATCTGACCAACCTTTGTGGTGCCGAAAATCTCATCCTTGATGTGCCCACCTCCAAACTCTTTCTTCAGCGTGGCTCTGGTAGCAGCATATAACATTTTATGTCGCACCTGTTGTCAAGAATATGAAGAAAAAAATTGGAGAATCTTAGGGAATTTATTAGAAAGCTTGAAAATAAGATGCTTGAGGAACATTTATGTTACAAATGTAAAGGCCTTGTGTGATTTCATCAAAAATGTGTTTTTATGATTACTTATTTTCTTGCAGACACTTCACTTGATTTAATGTCCTATCTGAAATTTAGATCAGACTTTGTCTAAACGAGTACCACTGAAAAACACACAAGCCCATTTTCAGCGTTTCAGCCATTTATATCTCTGCAACTTCCAGACAAGCCTGAATCTGAGGCACTCTGCCTGGACCTGTAGGCAGGAATGTTGAGCTCAGCCATGTCTGGTAGAATGGGATTTTGTACTCGATTCGACCGTCCATTAGGCTGTTTGTTAGAGCACTGCAAATTGCCTGCATGGCACGTAGGCCTGGCATTGGTCTCCCTTGCAACATTCCTCCTTCCACTGTCACAGTAGCAACATTTCTATATCTATTTGTCATGCCAATCTTGAATAGCCATGACATTATAGTCCATGTGGTTCAGCAAGTTTCTGTGGAACTGAATGAATACAATGGCTTCGGTGACACTGTCTGAGACACGGACATGCCAAAAGCAAAAGCTACATTTGCACAACAAAACAAAAAACACAACACAATGAGGTAAGCCTACTTCAATTAAACCCACCAAGAGGGAGAATTTCAAGTTAGAGATAGGAGATGTAGCCTTTTTGGAAAGCATCTCCGTAGTCTTTCTCCATTTACACTTCAAGAGGTCTGGTAAGAAATAACAATGATGCTCTTATGTCTAGGTGTATCCAGTATTTCAGCTTTAAACAAGCGTACAATTCATTGTTTTGAACATGGCTGATGGCTGGACAATACCTGAGTTGATTAGTATTTGATTTGTTTTATCCTACTAAGGTGCCAGATGCTTGAGGTTTGTCACATACGACAATATGAGAGCTCAAATGTTTAGACAATCAAAAGAAAACTATTTGTAAGTCCATTTAGCATATTTTTTCTGTGACTAACCGGTTACCTGACGCTACCTGAATCACCCTGGTGTGATAAACCCCACCCATCTGATACCCCAAGCAGAGTAAAATAGATGCTAGGAAGTATCTGAAACCACTCCTTAACCCCAGTCTGGGCTTGAGTTTCTTACAGCAGATTGGTCCGGTGACCAGGCCAGGAAGATCCACTCGTAGCCCTGGTTGTTAGTGGAGTCCAGCCGGTACAGAATATAGCAGGGCAGGTCATCCTCCAGGAGCGGCAGCACTAGGGAATCATACTCTTGGTCCCACTGCTTTGATGCTTGCCTGGTGCCGCCCATCGTCAACTGCTCTGGAAAGTCGATGTGTCAAGGACAAACATTTCAGCGGTGCATTGTGTTTGACATGGATTTGTTACTCATGTTGTCATTCTAAAGGTCAGCCTTAGCAGATTTACACGTTGAGCGTTTTGTTGGCAGAAGAAGTGTTACAGTAAACACACTCTAAGACTTCTAGGGGTACTGCTTACCATCCTCAATCACTATCTTTAAGACTCGATATTGGTCTCCACTCTTGGCACTGGCAAAGACGTCCCTCACATCGTTACCCGCTGAGAAAAGACACAGAAAGGGTCAGTCACTTTGCTGTTGTTTATAAACAGACTTGAGTTGACGCAGCACAGACTAGGAAACACAGTCAATTTAGCCCAGGGGTGTGTATGTTTCAACCTAAAAGCTTCATGGGACAAAATAACCTTTGAAACATCAGCCATTATAGAACATACAATTATCTTCTCATTCAGCGACATATGTAATATCCAACACTGCTGCCTTTGAGCTGACTTTGATTCAAGCAGACTATTTGGGAAGCTCCTCAAGTATTGCACAGCTTCCTACATTTGGCCAACATGGAAAGCAACACAAGCTACTGAACCCACTGTTACTCATGTGATACTTTATTGGTCTCCATAGGGAAAAAAAATCTCATTTTGCATGCCTCTCCAGGAACAGTCTGGGTGCGTGGCCAGATACAGTACAGCACCTCTCTGCAACTGGCTGTGATTTAGGCTAGTGTTTTGCTGAAGGACACCGGCAGGGCGGAGGCTTGTCTAGACAGAGTGTGACTATGTCCAACGGTTGAAGGTTGGTCTCTCTAACCATATAACTACCATGTCACTCTAAAAGTGGTCTCCTTCGAGCCGGATTTGAACCAGCGACCTAAGGATTTCAGCTGCAACACCACTACAGTCCTCCGCTCTACCAACTGAGCTATCGAAGGGACACTTTCCACACGGTGTCGGACAGCCAGCGTAAACGACATAGTCAACAGCTTTGCACCTGCAACGCTGACTATAATTGTGCTTTAGTTAGCAGTCAACTCATAAGCATGACTACAAACTGGCAGACCATTGTTATTAACCAAATGATTATAAACCATAACCTGTCTGTTTCACACTGGGACAGGAACATTTCAAATAAAGATAGGAAACAATTCAACGGCTATGCTGCAAAATACGCCATACGCCCTTCTTAATGCTTTTTTTTTGTAAGACGATAGCCTGTCTGAGCAGGTAGCACTAGGCTCATAGTGAATAACATCGGTTAACAATTTTACCAGGGCAGCAGTTTGTTTAAATGAAGGCGTTGCCCAGTCATTCAGAAGACTCACTACAGAGTAAGGTGTAAAAAGCTTTGGTGCCATCGTAAAAAATAATAGTACAGCCATGGTTTCAACGGCTCGTAAACCAGATAAAGAGTCAACGGATAATGTCACACAGTCCAGTCAAATACAACCAGTGTTAAAGCGGGGTAGCGCTGATCTTACACATCACGTTAGCTCAAGCTAGCTAGGAGTGGCTAGCTAACTTAACGCTAGCTTCCCGTTGCAGTGAATTGCTGCACGTCTTTAAAAGTTGGACAAGAATCACACACTCGCAGTGGCAAAAGAGTCCCAGAAAGGCAACAATAAAAGATGAGAAACGCATCTACCTTGAATGCCCGTTTGATGTGACATTATGTCTTTTTGTCGGATAGGAGACAGATGTAGCTGATCAAGCAAGCCAGGACAGAGAAGCAGGAAGTGGACTACAGCAGCACGATCCGCCCCGAAACGTGTCGTCATCGACATCACCATCACATGCTCAAACATTATTTTCACAAGATTTATTCGGGAAACACTGGGAAACGTTCATTAAAATTTCCTAAACATACACGCATGTATTTGTGAGTAGATATAGGTTGATATTCACACTAAATCACTGACAGAAAGTCTCTGCACTGAAAACCTATAATGCAATCTTGTATTGTAATCAGAGGTGTAGATGTAAATAAAAGAAAAAGGTGAGTCAACTATGACCTCCAGTCTGCTTAAAGATTAATTGAAAATAGAGTCAGTAGTAGTGATAGACTTGATTATCAAGATAACAGGAAATATTTACGATATCCCTATAATTTCCATATACTAGGGGTATATACCCCTACCCCCAGTGCTGTTTGAGCATTGGGGGTAGGGGTTTTCAAACAGCACTGAAGAGCTGTTATATTTAGTTATTTTTTGTTTACTTAATTTTTTCCTAGGCTTTATTTAGATAGGCATATTGTTTAATTCATTGTCTAGGCTATAATATACAATACAATATTGTAATTATTGATAACCTCAATATGTTTAACTTCTGTTGGTTTGTTTTTTACTGTCTATGTCATTCAACTGCTGGCTACCTACAACTGAAGTTTCTTAAATAAAAGTAATTCTATTCTATTCTATTCGTGCTGTATTTCTACAACATCCTTCTAAAAAATACTGAATCACTCTTTGTCGTAAGGGTATGGGTGCTATATCTCACAATAGCTAGGCCTACAATTAGACCTATAGGCCCACGTTTCATTTTGATGTATGTGATGTAAGTGACGAGGAAATATGTCCGCTTCTCATGACAAACAGTCCTATTTGTCGTGAAATCCTGCAACATCTGGAAGCCACCAGGCTTATTTTTTTTTCTAATGCTTCCTGTCTCTGCTGCCTGGCCATCCTTCCCTCAAAATAAATAAATAAATCAGATTTTATAGCAGCAGAATCATCCTGCCGCCAGTGGGATGCTCACATCTGCGTCAAGTTAGCCATATATAGCTAGAGTCATACCGGAAACAAGGTGATTTTGCCTTCAAAATAAAACTGTACATTTTGTCACTAGACAATAAAAGGAGAATCATTCTGTACTGGAGCTAAGCATTGGTACATTAGCCCCTGGAACAAATTATGCGACAGCTATGGGTTAAAAGTGACTTGTTCAAGGTAGCAGAAACTCCTCAAAGTTGTCTGGTATAGAGCTAAATCCTGTGAATGAGTCTTTTAGCCTACGTATTTTAGGCAACACTAGGCTATATATTGTTTTTTTATAGGTCTATATGGCTACGAATGGGTGGTGAAAAGGACACTAAACATTGTATTTCCAATTAGGCTGCTATAGATTCCTCTTTTTTCACTTTGATATTTTGTATTACTCAAAAACTTTTCAACACGTTCATCACCAAGGCTTTTATTTTGAAAGATGTGACCGGACGTCCTATTTTTTTATTCGGTCTGACTTGACACTGGTGAAGCTCAACGTGTTGGTTACATTGCATTGCACTGATGGTATGCGTGCTGTGGGGATACGGTGCTCTCCATCACCAGCCCGGCGCATCTTCATCCAGAGCAGCTGCAGCATCCCAGAAACTCCCCAGTCCAGGGGGGGGGGAACCCGCTGACAAAGCAGCGCCCGGCTGACCTATAGCCCGCCGGTGCATGGCCACCGAGCACAATGGCAGAGGATTTGGGGGTGCCTCTGTCGTATAGCAACAACAGGTCGCATGGATAATCCCCCTCCACTGCCCTCCCATCCCATATCATCTCGTCTTTGGGATGATTAGAGCGCCGCCGTCGGCTTGATGTGGCAGGAGAGCCGTGCGGGAGCGGGGCTGCTCGTCCTGGCTGTCGACTGAAGAGAGCGAAACGCAAAAACGGCGTGGAGCAGGTGCGTGACGTGTTTACTGTTTTACCCGCGCGTCCAAAATAACAGAGATGAGGCATTTGTATGAAGCCCGACCGGCGCGTCCCAGATCTCGTTGTGCACACCAGCGTTGAAGTTGTGTAATCAGATAATTCCAGTCAAGCTTGTGTTATCTCCGAGATACACCGAATGAATGGGCTCGTTTTGCTGTGACATTTGACGGTCTTGTGACATTTGGGAGGGATGCGTGTGTTCACCGACTAATGTGTTTACATGGTAGCCCATTCAGAAAATTCCAGAATTGACACGGACAGGAGGAGACTTTAAAAAACTGGCAGAGCCTCTTCAGTGTATTTCCTGTTGTACTTTGACACTGGTCTTTCTTATTGGCCACTCCATGGCCAAATGTATTTTTTAAGGTGGTCCAGAGGAAAAGGAGAGAGTTAAGAGGATATCCCACGAACCTGATGATAATAATGATGAAGAAGATGAGCATTATAATCATGGTGTAGTCATGGTTCTTAGGTGTTTGCACCTTCTCCCTCTAAATGCACATCCTCATTGCAGAGTCCTATTACTGCCAGAATATTGCCATACTACACCATGCCATAATATAAACAGCAGCCAAGGTGGCACATTTTGACAAGGCAAACATGATGCCTGCGAAATTTAATAGCCACATGGATGTTCCAGTATGCCAGATCTATTTCTGGGGCCATTACATCATTCCAGATGCATGCTGTGGGGTATTTTAGGAATTGGTGTCAGGGCCGGGAACTGGTTTGGGAGGTCCACCCCAGGACAGTCAGACCAGTCATTTGGGGGGGGGGGGGGGAGAGTGAGGGGGCAAGGTGGAGTTCATGGGTGAATAATAGTTGCTGGGTTTTAAAAATACAGCGGGCTGACTGCTGGGAAGTCGCCCAAGCTCTGCCTGGCAGGCGTTCCCTACCAGAGCATCAACATAACGCTGCCACAGTTTTGAGGGGAACACAAAGCAGACAGACTGAGTGGATAAGCCTTTTAAAAGCTAGCGGTTTATAGTTAAGCGCTTCAAGATTCCACCTTATCCAGGTATGACACGCAAACCTTAACTTGCTCTACTGACTGATGAAGTATTTAGTCTTTGAAGAACTTTAGCTTCTGTCCTAGAATAAGTTAATTTCCTTTGAAGAGCAGTTCCTTGTTTAAATTGTGAATTCATAAGACAAGAAACCTCATGTCAACAGCAAACATGTTTTCATGCTGCTGATGCTTTGCTATGTTGGTGGGATCAGGACCTCTCTCTCTCTCATGTGATAATCTCAGCATTGATGGACAACCTGTCCATCAATGCAACCTAACCCTAACCCTACTCTATTATTGGCACCGGCACTGAACTATCTGAGTTGTCTGAATTTAACATAATCCCAATCTGGACCGACCCTCAGTGATATTCCTACCAGTAATCTCAGTCTGAGGGATGTTTTCACTCTAATCTGCCCTGCAGATTTGAGTGTAATGTAATCTGACTGAAAGAAGCTCTCTCTCTCTCTCCCTCTCTCTCTCTCTCTCTCACTCACTCCCAGGTGTTCTGTGGCCGGGGGGCTCAGCAGGATGGAAATAGATGCCCGTTTTCGCTACTATTTCCAGCACCCGTGGTCGCGTCTGATCGTGGCCTACCTAGTCACCTTCTTTAACTTCCTCATCTTTGCCGAGGACCCCATCTCCCACAGTCAGACAGAGGCCCATATGATCGTGGTGGGCAACTGCTTCTCCTTCCTCTTCAACAAGTACCCGGGCGGAGGCTGGAACGTCCTGAAAGTGGTGTGCTGGATACTGGCCATTATCACGGGCCTGTTAGCCGGGAAGTTTATATTCCACCGCCGGCTCTTTGGTAAGTCATGCGCAGAATAATGCTGTGGAATGTGCAGAGTAATGGTTCCACTGAGGCGACCTTCCTTCTGAGTTGTTTTGGTCGTGGCTGTACATCAACGAAAAGCACCTCGCACTCTCCTCCTCTTCCACTTTCTGTGTGTGAGAATGTATTTGAACAGAATTATTATTTCTCCACGCTCGGCTCTCATCTTCCTGTCTATGCTCCTGCAATCATCACACTTTTTCTACCTTTCTTTTCTCATTCGTCAGATCTGGGTCAAATAGTATTTGCAAATAATTCTTAGCCTTTGTTACACCCTGCTATAAGTACCAAATCAGTGGGGTTGACACAAAAGACAGTACAAAGAGCGCTACAAGGTTGAGACATTCAAAGGAAAATATTAGAAAGTCATAGGATATATTGGAGATAAATTGGCTCCAATGTTATCTGTTGCTGCTGTGTATATGCATTATGCATATTGGATCAATGCATTAATGCATTATGCATATTTGAATATTAAACAGGTTTGAAGCCTTTCGGTGTACAGTACAATACTTTCTTTGTTTTTTGGACGATTTTTCTTTTGTTCTCTGCACAGAGCACCTACAGCCAACCGTGTGGTACATATTTGAAAGTCAATATGGTGTGCTTCTCTGTGATTGACAACAAGCAGCTGCTCCTTTCGGTATTCCCAAAAGTTTAAAACAAATGCTAACAATTGCAAGTATTTGACCCAGGTCTGCTTGTTGCTCCCATGCCACTTACTTCCCTCCCCTCTCTCACCTCCTTGCTGCATTTCCTCTTATTTTTCACTCGCCTGCCATCTCTCTCCTCCCTTCTTACCACCTCATCTCTTCTGTCTTGCCAGCTCGCCCCAGCTCACCCCACCTCACCCTCCCCTCACAAGGCTGTGACTCCAATCTCATGAGCCCTTCATTTGTTTAAGCTGTGCAGGGGTTCAGAGTGCTTCCTATGCAACTCACACATTTCATTTCCTACTCACTTCACGACTCACTTAGGCCCAGATATTATTGGCCACCCTGGCAAATCATCCTGGGATGAGCCATTAATGACTATAATTAGTGTGTGTGTGTGTGTGTGTGTGGGCGGGTGGGGCACTATGCGAGTGATCTTTTTGCAGTCTCTTGAGTGACAGGCTCTCTCCTCTGAGCATAAATAGAAGGCCAAGAGTGCGTGATGACATGATACTCTCCATGCGCTCGCTGCAAATATAGAATCCTCACTTAGAGGGGAAATGGAAAATGCCTTTTCTGTACAGGGAGGCCAGTTAGCGGATCTGATAATGCCAGCTGTTCTATCTTCTCAAGTTGCAATCTTTTCATTCAATTCAGTGTTTCCTTATTTAGGATCTATGATATCAAGACACACAATCTTTCGATCACTGAAAAAGAATTTCTGTAGAAAAAAAGCTGTATCCACATGTATTGCCTTTCATATCACAGTCAGCAAAAACATTGCACAGTGATCTTTTTGGTCAATATTGTGCAAGCCTCAAAAACACAGAGTTTCTGAGTCCAGCAGCGTTTTCCCTCTGCTCAGCAGCTTAGTTGCATGATTCTTTCATAATAGTAAGGTAGGTGCTTCATCACATGAACTTCAGTCAGTTCCCAGTGAGGTTTTACTCTAAGGGCCAGTGTATCCAGGTCAGGGCTCTACACTTGCATAGGCCCGAGGGAAGAGAGAGAGAGAGAGAGAGAAAGGGAGAGAGAGCAGCTCATCCTAGAGCCAGGTAGGACTAATGCACTTCAACAAGCCTCAGAACAGATGGTATGTGTGTGTGTGTGTGGGTGTGTGTGTGTGTGTGTGGGTGGGTGTGTGGGTGTATGTGTGTTTGTGTGAGAGAGAGATGTGTGTGTGCGGGCGTGTGCGTGAACGTGTGTGTACACATGTGTGAGCGAACAAGTCCATCTGTGTATGTGTGTGTGTATGTGCTTTAGCGATTGAGCGTGCAAGAAAGGATAGATGGGCAGAATCAGTGAGAGAGAGAGAGAGAGAGAGAGAGAGAGAGAGAAAGAGAGCTGGATGTTGAGAGTTGGAGAGTGGAAGTGTTCCGCGCTACATTTTAGTAAAGCAGTTGCGTAATCGTAAAGTCAGGCTGTGCATAAGAGCTGTACTATAGAACCAGGCCCACTGTAAGACCTGTCATCTATTATAGATCTTTCACACAGGCACAAGCCAGTACGGCCGACCTGCTGCACAACATGGTGCCTCTAGTACACAGCCGCACTATCCACTATCTCCCCTGTTCTCCAGTTTTTTGTTATGTAGGCAGGCTGTGGGAACACTTCAGTATAGAATGTGAACTTTCGCTCAATGTAGTGTATAGTGAAGAGCTCTGAGTACCTGGAAAAGCACTCTACATTCACAATCTATTGCTTTTAAAATTGTCTGCAGTCATGGCCAGGTGTTTTCTGATGCCATTTTACAAATGCAATGCCTTGCATAATTGTGGAGTCTAGTTGTACAAGCTCCTGCTATTTGCAATCATACTTAACTACATATCAATTTGTCACAAAATTGGAACCAGACATTGTTTTGCAAGCTGACATATTCCCTGCATCATTTATCATTTATGATGGCCTAGAAAATCTGAACATTTTACGGTGAATTACACCTCCTCCTCCCTCTGGCAATGTAGTTCTGTACTAAACGCAATATGTGATTTAGCCCACTCAAACATAAATCCATTTGTGACACAATAGGTTGTTTGCAATCCTTATTTATTCCCTTTCATGTTTTTCAAATTCAGATTCAAAGGCGCTTTATTGGCATGAAATACAAAAGCGGGCTACTTATTGCCATATCAAAGTCAATTCAAATGACAATTTAAATTCAAATGATAATAACCAAACTTGACCACAGGGTAGTAACAATAAACAATATAAATGCAATAGATATGTCATCAAATTATTTATCAATCAACCAATTTATCTAAATACATACATTTTGCATTCTCTCTTGGTCATGCATTTTTTTCTTTTTTACATTGTCAATGGTTCTGCTGTCGTTATCCAAGGGAGTAGGCAGATGTACAGTGAGTGTATTGTTGTGCATTTTGCTTCTGTGATAGCAAACCAGATAGAACAAACTCAAGATGATGAATGGCTTGTGACAGATTATGTGGTTTAAGACTGCATTGGAGGTTCAAGGAACAACCTATGTTGTTCCATTCAGCCACTCAAGGCTATGTGTGCTCTCTAATCGAGTGGGCGGTAGCCAATGACTTCTGGTCATTCAGTGGGAGCCTGGCTGTCATTATGCATTTGTATTAAAACGTAGGTCACACAGGGTTTGTGTCTATGTCTAGCTGTCTATTTCAGTTTGCGTGTGGTTTGTTTGCAGTCAGCCATGGATTAGATTAAGGCACCTTTTCAGTTTTTATCACAACAATCTAGGACAATCTTCAGACTCCTTTAGGCCAGTCAGGGGATCAGGGGGATTTGCAACAGAATGTAGATATTTTTCACTAACAAAGGAAAATAAAGTGCTAGCATTTTGAAGAAACATGGGTTTCTGACAAATATACAGGGTCACTTTTAATGCCAATGCAACCTAAACCCCATTAGATGATAACATTTGGTCATCATTTTAAATCCCCCTTTGTGTTTTTTACTCAGATGCCATACAGATACAAGGCCTTGGGTTCCTTAGGAAATACAGATTAGCAGACATTGTGATTTAGTGTGATGAGACTCCAAATGCAAGTAAGTGGGACCAAGACAGGCAACATCAGTCAAAAAGAAGGGAGAGGGAGGGAGGTACAGCCACACCTGAATGCTGACTGGTCTCTAGGCTTCCCAGCAATCCGCAGCGCATCACCTCACAAATCACACTTAATAACACATTCACAGCATGCCATAATAAAGGCAAGTTTATCAAATCAAGTTTATTTCTAAAACACACTTAAAACAACCATCTTACACCAAATTGCTGTACAGAAGATTGAAAAAACTGCATTGAAAAAACACTGCAGACAAGCAACACAAAGCAGAAAGACTAAAATCACTTGCACAAACACACACACAGGCAGATCAATCAGAGTCAAAGGCTAAAAAAATAGAGATAGGTTTTGAGATTAGTTTTGATGAGTCAATAGAAGCAGTAGACCTCAATCTGTTCCACAGAGGCAGCAACAGCGAAGTCACGATCCCCCGTAAGCTTAAATCTAGACGGTGGAACATCCAAGAGCGATAAGCCAAGGGTCCAGGAGGTCAAATGAGGAGGAGGAAGATCAGAGATATATGTAATGCCAAACCCATTCAGAGCCTTAAAAACAAACATCAGAATCTTAAAGTGGTAATCCACAAAATTCAAAAAAATTGTTTTTGTTTTATCCTGGTGACATCTTTGGTGATAAGCAGTCATTGCTGTGGTGTGTTTGCTCTGCACTTCCTAGAGATCACTCAGTGTAACTCAGGGGCGAATTCACAAAAGGATTGCGCGGCTTTTGCTGACGCTAAACCTGTGCAAATAAGACAAAAAGAAACCGTCTAATTCACAAAGCACTCGCAAAGGGTGAAATGCCCCGCTAACTGCGCTGCCACGCAAATAGCGTCTCGGTGCTCCTGTGCTATTTGCACGTATTTAAATTAGGTAATATGCATACATTTGGCGCAAAATTGCCCCCTTTCTATGCAAATGAGCCTCATTGCAAAAACAGTCCAATTCACAAAGCTCGGCGCTAATTGCCACACGCAGTTAGAGTGAAATTATTAGCGTCTTCAGAGAGTTGGTGGTAACTGAAGCATTTATAAGGGGTGTCACGCCCAGACTTTATCACTTGTTGATTTAACTGAGAATTGAATTGAATTGACCTTGCAAATGTCTCTGCAACAATTCCACCTTTGTGTTACCTAAAAAATAAAATTGTCTGTAAATAATATTTTGACATTATTATTATTATTACTATAGAACTTTAACACAGATTGCTTCACCAACAAAAGCAAATAAATCAGTACAACCAAACAATCAATACAACTCAATTTCATTTTCACTTATCTCACTAGTCAGCACAGTGGGCTTTATTTTGGCCTAAAGATTCAGCACCATGGACAGCCCCGCTCAAACTCATTTACAGTATTACCTCCGCCAAGGAGGTTATGTTTTGTTTGTCTGTCTGTCAGCAGGATTACGGAAAAACTACTGGCCCGATTTTCATGAAACTTCGTGGAAGGGTGTAGCATGGGCCAAGGAAGAACCCATTAAATTTTGGAGCGGATCCGTATATTGGTTGCGCTTGCACATTTGCATATCATAGAAGACTGGATTGGCCTTGGCGGAGGTCTGCGCTCGCGAGGGGCCCTTCTAGTTTATTTTGGGATGCAGTGAGATGCAATGACAAACAAAGGATGCAGTGACATGATGCAATTGTGTCATGAAAAATAAATGAATACATTCTCCTTTGTTCTCCGCTTCAAATCATGCCATCTTCTTTTGCAGTCTGAAGGTGCGTTTGGAAACACAGCACTGACAGACTGACAGACTTGGATATTAAATCCCAAATATGGTTTCTCGCAGTCCCGGTTAAATCTCTTGCCTGAAGTTTTGAGGAATGCCTCTGCACCTTGTCCATCAGGACTTGCAGCTCGCCGTCTAAAAATTTCATTTTTCTCTTTCTCTCTGCCATTGTCCTGCCTACTGTGTTCTTCGCGCAAAGGCAACGTTTATACTTTGCCACATTGGTAATTGCAATCAGACGCAAAACAGGGGCAAATTGCGCTCAGCTGCAACAGGTTATGGGCGTGTTTGCGCTGGCATATCATTAGCGCAATATCTTTTGTGAATCGGTCCTTGAGACGGAGCAAATAGCGGGTGCAAATGATGCGCAATTCATGGTGCTATTAGCGGCCGCAATCCATTCTTTGTGAATTCGCCCCTCAGTGTACTGTGACGTCCTCCTTGGATTTTCTTTTGATGAAGTTTGAATTTCTGTAGGTGGCGCTCTCTTCTTTGTCTATTCAGCCATGGTGGCTATCGCTGCGCACGCTAATTACCCAGTTCTTCTTCCATTTATTCCAAACAAACCGCTGTTGCTCCTGTTGGAAACGTGAAAGACATCACTTCCTGTGTGCATCTATTTCCCGGGAAAGACCCACCTGACACTTGGTGTTCAGAACAAAAAAATGTAAAAGCTTCCATGAACTGGGTATAGGTTGAATCACTATTGTGTTGTATCAGCAACCAATAGAGTAGCAAAATAAACATTTATTCATAAAAAAACGTTGCGGATTATTACTTTAAAATCAATTCTGAAACATACTGGGAGTCAGTGAAGAGAAGTCAACAAAAGGGTGATGTTGTTCCTCCTCCTGAAGCCAGTTAGAGGCCCGGCAGCAGTGATCTGAACTATTTGCAGGCAGGACATGGATGACCGACTAATACAATGTACAAGGATTTACAGTAATCCCGGCGGGAGGAGATGAAGGCATGAATTCATTTTGGAGAAAGTTCTAAGCTGAAAAAAGATGGCTTTCACTGAATTGACTTGGCCAAATCAAAAATCACAACAATATTTCTGCCGTAACATCTCTGTAGTTTGACAGAATCTGGGGGTCCAAGTAAAACAGCTGAGAATCACTGTCATTGAGCTGGAGAAATGTTTAGATATAATAATAACAAACTCTCCATCACCTTCTCATTGCTTGTTTTCCCCTCTGCGATGACGCAGCACCGCAGCACTCAGGTTTCCAGTCCGCCTTCACTGTAAATAACTGCCCATCTCCATAATGAGGAAGGCGAACTGCTTCTCGTTCCCTTTTGTGCTGCCTCAGTCCCTACAGTAGATTAACATAATACATTCACCTATCTCTCTCCAAGGCTGTGTGAATTCTAAAAGGTAAATTGAAGGGTAATTTCGAGCCACGTGGAAAGCCATCCTAACCGGATTAGGCCCTACCTCGCATACTATTACTGACACTTACACCGAATCAAACATTGGCCGTTCATCTTTGCCCTCGATGAGTCACTGGAAGCCTCAGAATAGTGTGAACAGAACAAGAGAAGACGACTGTAATGCGAGATTCTGTTTGCTTTGATCACAGAGATGTCCCATCTCTGACATCAGTGGCCCTCCTGCCGAGCTCTGAGTGTGTGTGTGTGTGTGTGTGTGTGTGCGTGAGAGAGAGAGAGAGAGAGAGAGGGAGAGAGAGAGAGAGTGATATCTTTGGTTGTTCTGTAGTTGAGTGCCTCTCCTTGCCTTTCCCTGATCCTGATGATTGTAGCCTGGAGGATGCCATCTGGGTTCTGTCATGTGTTATTACTGTGCTGTGCAAGGGCTGAGATGGCTTATGTATGGCACTGTGGCTAGGGGTTAAAGTTAAGTTTGTGTGTGTGTGTGTGTGTGTGTGTGTGTGTAGGAGTGGGTGGGTGGGTGGATGTGGGGCTGTCTGTGCATGTGTGAATGTGTGTGTTTGTGTGTGCTTGTATTTGTGTGGGAGGCTGTGGGGTGTTTGAGTGTGTGATTGTGTGGCAGTTGAGAGTGCGTGTGGGTATCTTGGCATTTATGCATAAGTGTGTATGGTCGGGACTATTTTCTGTGTCTGTGTGTGTTTTGTGTATAGTGTGTGTATGTAGTGTGTGGTTTGTATGGGGATCAAGCAGTTTCAAATGGAGGCAAAACAAATATCACTCAACTCAGGAATATATGTCAGACACCGCATGTTTAAAACACATTGCACAAATAAATGCACAGGTATTTGTATCTGTAACCTACTATTCAAAAAACATGTAAACTGAATTAACATTTGTGAATAAATATGTGTACTATATTATATTTTCAGTCATATATGCACAATGGACAAATAAATGCAGATGGATTTGTATCTGTAACCCATCATTTGAAAAACATGTAAACTGAGTATATGCTTAACTTTATTTATTTATGCATAAACAGTTTTTAACACTTTTTATATATATATATTAATACTTTCACACAAACAGGTCTATTTGCATTAGCTTAACCATATTCACAGTCCTTAAACTTAATTGCATTTTTAGATTTAAATATACTTGTGAATCTCCATCTATTTGTGTGGATACTTTTGATGCTGTTCCTGACGTTCCTGTTCATGTCGCCAAGGAATTCCAAATGCCAGCTTCAGCTGGACTGATCCAAAGGGCTGATCTCCAAGTATCTGCATGGTTATCTGCCTCATGTGCTGGATGAGAGTCCTGGAGGAGTATTCAGCCTCCTACAACATATGGCACTCTGTAGAGCAGTATGTTTTACACTGTCCATCACGTTGGGCCTCTCCCTTTTAGTTGGCCTCAGAAGCTGCCCCCTCCTCTGTAAATAATAGATATTGCTCTGGTGCCAGGGCCCAGCTTTGCCCCTACAGCTGTAATTTATAGTGCTGCCTCACCACACGGAGCCGCTGTCTAGATGTTGATGTCTTTGATGCATTTCAGTGCAGTGTTGATGTGTGTTTATGTGTGTGGTTGTGTTGCTGTTCGCGAATCCACGGCACTATCCAACACTCCTGCCGTGTCTACAAGATGTTGTTTTGAGTGGGTGTGTATTTCTGCTGTTAGTTAGTTCAAGAGAATTGTAACTGCAGATTTGTTAGTGTCGTGAGTGTCTTCTGTAGCCCCCAATTCAACAGAATTACTTACACAGAGATCCAAACAGCAGTCTGGCTCGATAGGTAATCTCTACCCTACATTTGTTTCACAACCTCAAAGATGTCATTAAACATGGGCTTTGCTCATGGAGTGAACTCCCTGCACTGTCCATCTGCTTGCAATAAAGGATAAAACGCACAGGTGTTTGCAGAGCAGAGAGCGAGACAAAGACAGAGCAATAATGACGAGAGTGGGCAAACAAAGGAAAAGAGCCAAAAGGAAATTGCTTATTTACTTAATATGTATGAGTCCTTTGGTCCGGAGCCAAACCATAAATAACAAAAGGAAATGATTCAACAAGCCGCTGACGGGAACAGGTACAGTGGTTTGGCCCAGTAGCCGGCTCTCTGTGTCTCGCCTCTCCGTGCTGCAGTCTCCCTGTGCAGGGAGTGCTGCTGTCACTTCCCACCTCTGATTTATTATCCAGACACCCAGTTACAGGGGGCTACAGCTCTGGGGACCCTAGCGACCGTCGTCATGGCTATTCCCAAGCCCGCGGTGACGCTGTAGCTCAGCGACACAGCCGGCTGTGTGATGGATGGGGTTGCGGTTGTGTACATGCTAAGATCCAGGCAAAGCCATAGCTCAGGCTCAGGCACTCTGGGTTTGTTTTTGAGAAAGAGGGTTCATTAGGATCCCTAAGGAGTGCCAGTGTGTTCTTATGCTGAAACAGGAAAACAGGATACGGTAGACCTACACATTGGACCCTAAAATGTGTGCTCAACTGCATGGCTGTAATAGAAGGAGGAGTGACTGCGATCGAAAGACAATGATATCAATGGTTCAAGAATCAACATTTGACCAAACAAGAGCCATGTTTTGGTTTTTCAAAGCCCAGTGTTTGCTTCTTTCATCGTGACTGGTTCATTTTGATCACCTTTTTCCATGTCTAGTGTCTGGTTCACTGCACTACAAGCAACATATTTGATCAGGAGGTGTTTGTGGGCTGTTTGTGGGCTGTTTGCAGGGCTGCGATGATAAGACCACAACAGGATTTAATCCCACTGCTGTTGAAAATGAAAAATAGGATGTTGTATTCACTCAGCTATGCTCTTCTCTTATTCCAGAGGTGATTTAAAGTCAGACTTAACCGCACAGGGACCATGAATCAATAAATCAGTACATTCAATCAATAACTTATACTTTTCATCTCAACTGAAACATAAATTGAACTCCATTGGGAAATGATTTTAATCTCTTTTGACAATGACTGTCAATGAGAAGTGGACTGTATACTGATTTCACTATATACAGCTGTAAAAGCATGAATGGGGATGAGACCGCTGCCAATTTTTACTGCTATGGCTACTAACATTGAGTCTGACTTTACCATTGTCAATGTATAAATTCAAATATGAATATCTAAACAGAACAAATGCTATATGTTCATTATAGTGTTCAGTGTGCAATTGTGTGAAGATTTTATTACAATATCAGTAAAATAAAAAGTGTTTTTGTTATGCAAAACATGCAGCGATTTTACCTAGTTTTGGCATTTTTTCAGCTACAGTAATTTCTGTAAATTCCATAATAATACAGTTTACTAGCATATTTTTGGCCAAGATAATTGCACCATTAACATTTGATACCGGCCTATGCCTGATAGTGATACAGCCAAAGGCACTTAAGTTAACAAGTGAAATTAGCTGTAAAATCATGCATCAAATCTACTCAATCACCCAATCACCCCAACCCTCCTGCTGGCTCTGCAGCACATCCTCCTGTACTGGTCTCTTCTCAAGGCCAGCAGCCTCCTCTGGAACTTCTCGCTAGCCAGGATGTACAGCACCGGGTCCAGGCAGCTGCTCACGCTGCATATCGCCTCAAAGAACTCGTAGGAGGCGTAGAGGACGCTGGTGTTCGACGGCGTCACCTGGTCGCGGATCCTCATGAACACCAGGGTGATGATCATGACGTGGTAGGGCACGAAGGAGACCACAAAGACGAGCAGGGCGGCAGTGATGAGCCGCATGGGCTTCCCTCCCGCCCGCTGCTCTCCCCTGCGCCTCCTGCTGCTCGGGAGACGCCTCAGCACACGCACCGTCATCGCGTAAAAAGCCAGCATGACGCTGAAGGGCAGGATGAAGACCACTAATGTTCTGATAATAGTGATGGTCTTGACGTAGACAAAGGGGCCCTGGATGTGGTCCATGCACACAGTGACGTTTCCCGGCCGCCGGATGGCGAAGGTTACAAACAAGTCGGGGATGGAACCCAGGACGAGCACCACCCATGTGCAGGCTGAGCATAACTTGGCTTTTCCCACATCCCACCACCGCAGAGAGCTGATGGGGTGCACGGTCCCAGCGTACCGGTCGAAACTGATGAGAGTGAGGAAGAGGATGCTGCCATATATGTTGATGTTGAAGCAGATCTTCTTGAACTGGCAGAAGATCTGGATGTCTTTGAGGTAGGGCCTCTGCAGGCTGAAGTAGATATTGAAGGGGAGGGTGAGGATCCAGGCGGAGTCGCACAGGGCCAAGTTCAACAGGAAAATATTGCTGGTGCTCGACGTTTTCCTGAAGCAAGTGTAGTTGATTAGTGCTGCTATGTTTCCCAGGATGCCCACAGGCAGGGCGAAGGTGAAGAGGATCAGCAGGACATAGCAATACCACTGGCCATTCTCAAACTGGCTGCAGAACGCCGTCGACTGGTTCAGGTACTCCAGGAATGACTCTGAGATTTGGAGGAAAGGAGAGAGGAACCGATTTTGCTATTACTCTCATTCACGTTTTGAGAAGTAACATTCCAGAAATCCTATTTGACAATTACCACCCAGACCTGAGTCAAATAGAATTGCCATATAGTTCTTAGTGTTTGTTTTATTTTAGTACCAGATGGGGGTGGTTTACAGCATGACAACAATTCAAAAATCAGGCAAGTTGTCAGTAAAAAAAAAAAACATATTCTAAATTGACTTTTTAATACTTTCTGTGATTGTGTGAACCTTCTGGCACTCAATGTAATGTCAGGTTAAAACAAGCACCAAGAATTATTTTCAAATATTGCATGACTCAGTTTTCTTGCCACCTAAAGCCTGATGCCCTCTGTGATGGACTGACATAGATGATGATTATAATAATCTTTTCAGACTCATTATGGTAAGATTGGAAAACAAATACACACTAATTATGTGCAGGTTGTGCACACTATAATGTTATAATGTTATACTGTTATACCTACCTACTGTAATTTAGTTTGTATCAAACACTGTGGATCTTCTGTATCATCTGGCATAAAAAATACATCATCCTTCATTTTTAGTAAGTTTTACTAGTCTGCCATTACGCTGCACTCTCACTAAGAGTATTCTGTTCTGTTCACCCACTCTCTCTCTCCCAGAGCCGTCTGTATTTACAATACAGCCCAAGCTGAGCTGGCTCCATAGTCTCCAAGCATCACCAGTGTCTCCAGGAAGCAAATGCTTGAATGCCTGCTGCGAACAATGAAAGAGCTGGGGCTGTTGATCTATTACCTCCAATACGGCAGCCTCTGTTTGCCCTTAATCAGAGATAGTGCATTCATTTTGCCCAGCTGAGCGAAGGGTAACATTTTCTTTGATCACATTTCAACATAGACTCTGTCTGTTTTTCTGTCTCCCTGCCTGCCTGTCAGCCTCTGCCTATTTGACCAGTGAAAGAGAGAAAATGGAAACTTTTTATATTCTAGTTTGTGATGACGGCATTAATTTGAACATACTCAGCTATTACTGTAAGTAATCATTCTAGAAAGTAAGAGGACACTATGCTGTATACTTATTGTGCTATTGATGCCACAGTTTGACAGTTACACAGTTATACACAGTTGCACTATATGCACTATAATTTTCAAATAGTTTCCTAACAAGTTTATTTTTTTAAATGTATACAAACATTTGATAAGCCATACCTCGTGTAGAACATTGTTACTGTGTGGTCCCTCTGTGTTAAATAAAAACAGGATTTGCTAATTATTATTTCAGGTAGACTGTTCTTACCCCCTTTGGTCACCCCAGAGTGGTTGATGAAATGCGGTATCATGATGAGTAGAGGCAGCGATCGCGTCTCGGCCTCCTTCACTCCACCTCCACCAGCTGTGAGCTTCTCATCTGTCTGGAGCTGTCGGTGCACTGCCTTAACTGTGACTGACACGTGTGTTTGTGTGTGTGTGTTTGTGTGTGTGTGCACGTGGATGTGTATGATACATTAAACACACAATAAGACAAAACTAACATCTGAGATCATACATGTGGGCATATCCACGTGCCTGTGTGTGCATGTATGTTGGTGTGCATGCTGTGTGTGTGTGTGTCTGTCTGTGCTTGTGTTGACACACACACAGACACAGTGACCGATGGCCTGTGCTAGTTTCTACCAAGGTGTGTTTGTATTTCAGCTGTCTGGCACCAAGGCTCCTGTGTGTCAGTGGACTGGATTACTGCTATAAATTCGGTAGATACTGCAATGGCTTTATAGCCCGAGAGTTCCCAGAATCTTATTATCTCATTATTGGTCAGAGAAGCAGGCTTGCAACCGGAAGGTCACCAGTTTGAATCCCCGGATCGCCTGGGAAAATCTGGATGGGGAGGGAATTTGAAAGACTAACTCTTTGACATTACTTAAGAATTACTGTCAAGTTATTCTTGAACAAGGCACTTAACCCCCAGTTGCTCCAGTGGAGATGCTCAGAGGGTCTTGTGACACTAATTGGCTACAGTCCCTGTCCATTTCTGTGTCCTGTCCAGTGTGTGTCCGGTACCATTAGGTGGCTGTTGCCTTATCATGCCATATCTATGTATGCATTTACCAATGTCAAAGTTTTATTGGCTTGTTACCTTTATTTACAAAAAAAAGTGAATTATTGATAGTATAATGCAAATTTTTCAAGACTGCATGCACTCTGACAGCAATACACCATTTGACAGTCTGAATTGTATTGCCTTTTGATCACTGTTTATTAGGGCTGAATGATACTGACAAAAAATCTAATTGTGATTATTTGACAGAATATTGCAATTGTGATTTAAACTGTGATTCATATCATCACTGTAAGTAGGTAAGTTTTTCTTGTCATACATTTTTTAGAACTTAGAAAAGTGATTTTGTAAAAAAAAAAAAATTGATGTCAGTGTGCAGGATTTACTGAGTTTGAGTCTGATGAAAGGTTTTCACTAATATTATACTTGATTCATTGACCAAAGATTACCCAGAGCACTACATCACCTTTTTCAGAAATCCATTTTGGACGCCCCTCTCTATTAAGCAATTAATTGCAGCCTCTACAGTTTGGAAATTGCAGAAGTTTATTGCGATTTCGATCTTTTTTTCGATTAATTGTTCAGCTCTTATCATGTCATTAGGTAGAATGTATTAATGGAATTCATTGATTAATTCAGTATTGTCTCGAAGACATTGTGGATTAGGATTTATACTGAGAACGACAGCAATTATCAATGTGGTCACATGTTGAGATCAGGATAGTAATGATAAGAAAAGTATTATGCTACGTTGATCTAATGCTACGTCTGTGGCCTTGATAGCTATCAAGGCTACATTTACAACCTACATTTACAACCTTGGAAAGAATCCCCAGAGCTGCAGTTTTTTCCAGACATGTAAATAATGGTGACAACATGATTTAATGCTCTCATACAGACTGGGGTTGTATTGGACAGCTCCCAGGTGTGAATATGTGTAACTCTTTGAATTTGAAGTAGGGTGATGCTGAAAAAGAGCATGTGTGCTCAGCAAAACCTTTCCCTGGTTAAAAATTAAAAAAAAAAGGTTTAGGAAAACTTTATTTCAGAAAGTGTGTTATCAGTTTGCAGAAGCTGTAATGCAAAAGCGGCACACTGTATTGACTGTAAAGGCTCTAGTGCTTATCATGGTGTGAAATACATGATGAAATACAACATGATGAAATGTGCTGCTGCCTGTGTGCGTGAGTGTTTGTCTGTGTGTGTGTGTTTGTGTGTGTCTGTCTGTGTGTGTGTGTGTGTGTGTGTGGGTGGGTGGGTGTGTGCTCCTGCTGCATCTCCATAGACCTGCCAGTATGTCAGTGTACCACCACTAGATGGAGACTAGGTTACATGTTTGATTTTCAGGAAACAAGTTGAACGGACATGGACACAATCTGAAGACAAAACAGAAAATCATTGTGCATACCATGGCTTTGGAAGAACAAGACTTATCTGCATTAGTATTCAAAATAAAAGCGTGTTCATCTGCATGATAAATATGAACTGCTCTGTGCATGTGTGTGGGAGAAAGTGAGATAGAGATATATAGAGTGTCTGCCTGCCTGCCTGACCAGTGTGTAGGATACTGTATTTGTGAGTGTGTGTGTGTGTGTGTGTGTGTGGTTGCTCATGTATATTGTTGTTGTCCCCTGCTGGGCTGTGCCTCGTAGTAGAGAGCGCTCATGAATCACTCCTTATCGGGGTGCGCTACAGTGGGGAGGTGCGATGACTCAAGCGGCCTGGCTGAATAGTCTTGAATCACCCCCTAGTTAAATCCTACCCATATGGGCTGTGAGAGGGCTGCCGTGCTCGCTGGCGCAGCTAGTCGCTTTAAAAGTCAGATCTGCCGATACACACTCTGCACCTACATCCAAGCCGAGGCTCATTGGCACTGGAGGCAATTAAGTTCACCCATGCAAGTCAATTCAATTATGCAGCTGTGATGAGCCCTGAAATACCACAGAGCAAGACGTATGGTATGGCTTCGCACAAGGCATGCATACTTGCTGTTGCTACAACTTCAAAAATATCGCTGTTGAATGCCGTTATGGAGGGAATATTCATGTTCGTATTCAGTATAATAAAGTTCTCGATAGGTAAATAACAATAGTTCAAAATGTCACTGCACATCTATTGGTTTCTATGGCGTTAAAGACACATCTATATGATACACTGTGTGCCCATGCTTGAAACTACAACAGGAGGTTGGTATTCATTATGACTGCAGATTAACCCAGCAAAGCTCTTCATCTCCATAGGAATCTCCACATCTTTGTTTTTATGTGCGCTGCAGAAAGACTAAAGTGAGCAAGCTGAGATTGAACAGCATGTAAAACTATTGGAGAGTAAACCGGCCAGGCTGTAATGGGAAAATAAATGGAGCATTCTGCTTTGCTGTCTTTCTGGCTGTGTGTATGTGGACACAAACACAAAGCGCTCTCCCAGGGGCTGTAACTCAAAGGGAGGCTGGCTGAGCTGGAGGAGAGAAAAACAAAGAGTTGTTCCTAGGAAGATGGCTGCTTCTGGCACGGGATCAGGGCTTGCAGAGTTGAAGTGGAGGGAGAGCCTTGAAGTAGACTGTGTGTGAGATACATGTAGCATAGTGGAAGTGGGGTCGAAATAATAGCTGACCTTGGTCAAAGAGGATTTCTTGTTTTTTTCTTAATTCTTAACATTTAATTAAACGTCCTTGGAGATGGGTGGGGTTTACCACAGCAGGATTGCTCAGATTGTGTCAGAAAAGTATAAATTTACCATAAATTGAATACTTGCCTGTACATTTTCTCTCACTCATGCATTGTGCTAAGTGCCAAGGCCCACCCATCTTGTATGTCAAGAAGGTTTGAAAATATATCAAGAATTATTTGAAAACCAAGGTCTGAGTAACGGCGGTGGCAATCTGGGCACAGACTGGAGATTTGGAAAGAGGTCCAACATCATGTGGTAGATTGCTTTTGTTACATGAGCAGTGTGGGAGGTAGATCAAGGACTCTGACAGCTGTTGTGTAATTGATTACGCATTCCTAATTGCATCACATGTGTTATTTTTCACATCTCTCAGTGATTTATACTTATGTAATGCTTTTTCATCTCACTTACCGCACCGTAAAATTTGTGAATTACAGTTACGGAATTTTTTTCTGCTTGTCACTATGAATAATCAAATCAAAATTGATTTGTCATACTGATAGCGAGGCACCGAGGACTCATGCACCTTCAGTAGTCTTTTCAAGGTACAACAAGCTGACAATTGCCTTATAGAACTTGTTGTCTTCATGAGTTTTGCGGAGTGGCGCCGCCGGAGGACAAGCTTGTATGATTATGTATTCTGTGCAGAAGGCTGGGTATCTGAATCAATCTCATGCTCTGCCAGAGAGATTTTTCCCCATAATTTGATTCCAAGCCAGGAGAGTATAAAAAAACACCACAGGTCACAAATGTTTGAATAATCGCTCTAATCATGCTGAACTCACCTCATGAAACACAAGAGAGCATCATTCCAGGGACGGCATGTCCACCAGACGCCTGGAAATAAGTGTGTGTTGAATATTCTCTGTTGGGGTTGGTGAAGATATAGTGATTGTTAGTGTATCAAGCATATACCGCTATGGAAATTGGCCAGGAAAAGAAAATTACCTCGGGGTAGGGAAGTGACACTTCAAAGTGGTCTTTAATCATCATTTCATTGCCTAAAGGGCACGTGTCTGACAGAATAGGACATTATTGATGTGTGCGAGTAACTCATATCCTTTCATCTTCATTTTGTGGCCATGTTAGAAGGTTGACTGCATGCGTGCTGTTGGAGCGGTCGCTGACCAGCAGTGTCCTTGTCATGCCTCCCTACAGGTCGATACCTGCGCCTCAAAATGTTCCGCGAGGATCACGGCTCCTGGATGACCATGTTCTTCAGCACTATCCTCTTCCTCTTCATCTTCTCGCACATCTACAACCTGTTCCTGCTGATAGCCGGAAGCATGGGGTAAGCCGCTCGATCTCTTTTTTCCCCTTTTCCTCATTCTCTGCTTCCATTTGTTAGGGCCACTGTACGCTCCCATTTGGCCGGTGTGATTGATCCAAACGTCTCGCCCGAGCAGAGACTCAATACCAGTCTGATCAATCAACCCAGACCTAAAATCACACATAGGGTAGGCGAGGGGAGGGTGGTTAATCCTGAAAGATCACCTTCAACACCCACACTTATTCTCCCGTGACTTTTTTTTTTTTGACAGTTCTGGCCAAAAACCAAGATGATTCGCCTTGTCTCTCCGTTTCTGTCCTCCTTTTCCCTCCTGTTGCCCCGGATTACCTACTGAGAAACCACCGCGCAGAGCAGAGCTTGACACCCACACATCAAGTCAGTGACAGGAATCCGTTTACACATTTGCAATGTGTCCATCTGGGGGAAGGAAAACATGCCCTTGAAGCCAGCCAGCCAGCCATGAGGTCGCCGGGGGGTGATTTACCTTTTTGTTTGTTTGGGCTGTAAAAAACCAATGTGGCAGGTGTCTGTTCAAGTGCAAGCTGTCAGGAGGGAGGCCGGGGTTGTAATGGGATCTGTCCATATAATGCTTTTTTTTCCATATTAACACCAGGCTTCCACTATCCATAAGGCAGAGGCATATGAAGGCTATTAGCTAGCAGGCAAGGTGTTGTGTTTTTCTACAGCCAGAGGGATGAGTTTGTATAATCAGCCCATCCGTCACTCTGGCCAGCGCTGTGACACCGGCATCCATCTTGTCTGCTCTTTCTGGTCGGCCGAGGAAGGGAAGCGCATGGCTGAGCAGAGGGGCAGGTCCGCCGAGACGATAAATGTTGCTCACTCAGGAAAAAGTTACATTTGCAGTCCCGCCGAGTGGGTCTGTCACAAAGAGGATTCCTTTTTACTTGCTCTCGTTTCTGCTTTGAAATACAGAGAAGGAGCACCTTTTTTGTTCTCTCGCTGCATTTTTAAAATGTCAAGAATGTGTCACTGTATGACATCCAGATATTACTAAGAGGAAAATAATGAGTTACTCTGTCACTTTGAGAGATGCACCATATAATTTATATGCTTCTAACATGCATGAGTCACGCGTTCTCTATTCATATTAGCTGCATCAGTTGTCTAGATGTAGCAAGTCACATCCATAACAACCTATTAAACAATCAAATAGGCTGACATAACAATAAACCCCATCCATAATAATTTGTTCTCGGTGTGTGATGTGCAGTGACATCGGTTATTCGACACTGTAAAGCTCTCCTTGCAAAGACAGATGGTGCTGTTGTAGCAAGCAAGTGAGCCCAGCCTGCCAAGAGACCTGGTAGTTTTCTGCACTCGTTGCCCCTCTTTTCCCCCATCCCTCTTTCCCCGTTGTTTTCTTTCTGCTCCAGTAGTGTGTCCACCGAGGACCCGGGCCCTGCCAAAAACCATTAGTGTTCACATCTCTGTTGAGGGCCGACATGTAAGAGCAATGTTCACACTCTGCCAGGACGCCCCTCAGAAGATGGGCTCCCGGCTGGAATAGCACGGATGCAGCAGAGTTAGCAGAAAGGCAACAGAGGGAGGGGGGGGGGGGAGGGAGGGAGGGGAGGAAGGGAAGAGACGGAGGAAGGTAGGATGGAGAAAAGAAGTACTCCGGCCCTGATGATGCAGTGAAACTTAAGTCTTTTGATCCGTGTCCAAGCCCTTTTTGCACCCCCCCCCACCCGATTCCTTCACCCCACTGTGAGCCTGTTGTAGTTTTCTCTGTGCCACAGCACAAAGGAAAAGTACAATATCCCTTTATGGCAGTAGCCGCCCCTCTGTGGGAATGAATGGTATTTTTTCCTTTTCATCTGTACTGAAAGGACAAGCCACTGCGAGGTATTATTACTGCCAGAGCTTTTTAAAGGGTAGGTATTTTGGCATGGGTTAGCTGAGTTTGACATCCAGCCATGATGGTGCGCTGCGGGGGAGGCCGTTCTGGTGGCTGGTGCCTGGGTGTCCCACACACACTACACATTGTTCATGTCTCACACCCCAAGTTAGCTGTCTGGACATTTATGTGTACGTGTGTGTTTGTGTGTGTGTATGTGTGTGAGAGAGAGATTGTGCGGGTTTTTTGTGTGTCTGTGAGTGGTAGAGAGTGTATATGAGTGTGTGGGTTAGAGAGAAAGTGTGTGCATGTTTGTGTGTGTGTATGTGTGTGTGTGTGTGTGTGTGTGTGTGCGCGCGCCGTCTGTCCCCCTGCTGTCTCCCTGACCTGATGCTGTATGCTGCCCGTGCCCTTCGCTCATTAATATGCTTTCATTTTCTTTGACCTTTCAGTTGGTACTGTGCTTGATTTAATTAAAGCTAGCAATATATTCACAAGGAAAGAAGATAAACTACGCCATTCGTTATCTAGTCTTGACAGTAGTCGGGTAAACAATCATTGATAAGAGATTCAACATGTATAATTTTTTGCGTGACATATTTATTCATGATTAGGCATGGGAAATTGATTCTTCGATGCCATTATCTTTCAATTCAAAGAGATTTCCAGGCTATGTGATCTTACACATGTGCATGATGTATAAGCTAATGTTTAAACAGGCACTTCTAGGTCAACAGCTATCAACCAGCGTGCTACCTAGCTTATGTCATATCAGGAAAAAGCCCGGCCGTTGTGGCTCCCAGGGGGCGGTAATCCACACTTGTTACCAGGCCCTCACATCTGGGCTATTTGCATTTTAATGTAACTGTCAGATTAGGGGGATGTTTGTGTGAAACCAAGGGAGTGTGACCGCCCAGGGAGTTTGACGGCCTTCGCAGACGTTCTGTCACACCACGCAATCCCATTCCAACATCTTACGGCACCATTACCAGCAGAAACCAGCCCCTAATTAGATGGTGTTATTTAATTAAGATGGCCCAATGCGTGGCGTACACATTAATCATGCCTAATTTAGAGAAAGTGGGTGGTAGAGTATGCAAAGTTGGGTGGTGGGGGAGCGTTGTGTGGGGAATATAACAGAGAGCTGTAGTGGGACGGGGGCCAGAAAAGCTGTGTAAGGTGGATGGAAGGATGGTCCATGCTTCTTTTATCCTTACCCAGTAGAGGGATGGATGGATGAATGGATTTCAGTAGTAGAGATAGGACAACAATCAGTATTACTATATGTTGCGATAAAAAACAGTAATGGTTATGACACTATTTTATAACCAAGGCTCTTGTCATTGATGATTTATTTTCCCCAAAGGAGAAGCACTCTAGTAAGCTGTTGTATTCATGTTAAAGTGGATGCAGGACAGTTTAACTTAATTAGAGAGACATTTTACTTTATTTTAGATGCTGTTATTTATATTTTTATTTGTGTTGTTTAAAACTCTCCTTACAGTTTCTATAAGCTAAACCAGTTTCTATAAGCTAAACTTGATATAAGCTCAATTTTGTCAAAATTGAAGAAAAAAGTCAAATGTCTTGTAACTGATATGATAAATTAGTTTTAAGCAACTGAAGCATATTACAGAGGTTTTTTTAATCATTTTTAATAATTATCAAGATAATATCGTATAACGATTGTAATTTTGGTCAAGATAATCGCACTATGAAATGTTCATATTGGCACAAGCCTAGTCAGTAGGATGAAAAGGAGGAACAATTGAGCAAAGGAAGGGGATGGAGGGAGAGATGCAGTTAGTGGATATCTTTGAAGCGGGACGGGTATGACAGAGAAACCCTGAGCAGGATTAGAGCACATGTTAGAGTATTGTCTTTGTTTACCATGATCCCGCTGTGCCACATGCATGCTAGTCCCCCTTGTCTGTCTGTTTGCTTGTCTGGCGTTGAGCTGGGGTAATACCATGGACAAGTGGATTTAGAAGGCTGAATAAATAGCATGGTGTGTAGATTCCTCCTGTTGCACGCAGTCAGAGACGGGACTTCTCGCTGCTTCGAGCAGTACATTTCTAACCGGTGCGAGGATCTGGCCACTCCACAATAACAGACAACATGGGTATTGTGATTGGAATATGGATTGTGATGTGATGGCTTATTCAACATCATTTATTTTTCTATCTCATGTTGGGACAGGGGGGATGTAGGATAATAAGATAATGCTCGGGATTTTCTCTGTGTGAATATATACTGATTTGCCACTCAATTTGCAGGCCAGGTATTCAGAACAACACCAGAATACCTTGCTGAGTAAGCTGTCAGAAAAAGCTTGCCTTTGAGACACAAATTGAAACCTGTCGCGATTTGGAAATTGCAGTACATACGTATTATGTATTGCAATTTCGATTTTGATTAATTGATCTATCTCTGCCTCTCTCACTCTGCCTCGCTCTCATTCACACACTCCCACAGACATTTTCTAAGCATACCTCCTTGTCTTTCACACTCCTACACATGCACATTTAGTTGTAATCTCACAAATGACTCATAATTGAGCAAATTTTAAGTGTGAAGTCGGTGTAATGCCCACTTTCTGATCTCATTTTTGTCTCAAAGAGTTTTCCAGAAACAGATAGTGTGCTATCAGAGTCGGTGAGATCAGTCATTTCCTGTCAGATCACCTTGTCCTGCTGTTTTCTGGGACGGGGGGGGGGGGGGGGTTGCCTCTTCATAGGTCATCTAGAGAGAGACAGCGGCAATTGTAAACAGCAAACATCATAACCTTGACAGCTGTGTGCGTCCACTGGGAATGTATGTATGTACAGTATATAGGATGCAGGAGGTGTGGGTGTGTGCGGCAGCTGAGATGGATTGCTTGTTTGTGTATGTGTGTGTATGTGTTTGTGAGTGTGTGTGTGTGTGTGTGTGTGTGCACGCATCCACACCACCTCCACCACCTCTTCATTATGTTTCACATCAGCCATTAATGTCTTTGATAACATTTGAATATCATTGTTTGGATGCCTAGCGGTTTTGCATGTTGCGTTGCCTTGCTGCATAAACTCTGATTAATGTTGTGTAGCCAATTTTCCATTACAACTGATTCATAAAACTTGTCCTGACATTTCTAAATACCACACGCAGTGCAGAACAAATTTTATTTTCAAGAAAACAAAAAAAACGACTTTTTCAATCTGTATCTGTTTTTGGAGCAATTAATTTTCTTACCACTTGTCTGAAATTATTATGTGTGTGTGTGTGTGTATGTGTATTTGAGTGCCTGTGTGCGCATATACAGTATGTGTGAAAATGAAAAGGGACAAAGAGATTTATAAGGTACTTGCACAAGGAGACTTCATTTTGGACCTTGCCGTTTTAATGGAAAGCTGGAATAGAGGGCCATACAGTGCTGTCCGGGATACTGCCCGATGGTTATTCACTCCCTCCTGAGCCTGGGGAATGATAAGGGGCTAAAGGACTCAATCTCCAGCCAGTTTAATACAATACGTGGGCTGATTCTGTGCTGAGTGATGAATTGAGATTGAGGTTTTAAGTTGCCTTGGGAGATGGCATAGTGATAGTGAAGAGGGTCCGTATTGACAGCTTTATGCGCTCTGGTAACTACTGCTGCTCAGTGCTGTATACTGTAAATACGTTGTTGGGTACTGTAGTGCAGAAGGGGGGAGACAGGCAATGCATTTCAATGCGGAGGCAGCCAAGGACCCAATATAATGTTCTGAATGAGTCCAGCCTTTATAGGGCAGAAGAGGTCACTCAATCACCACCGTCACTAAATCACTGGCTGTCTGACAGAGAAAACAAGCTGACAAAACCCAGTATGGAGGCATATACTGTACCTCCAAGTGGACAGTGAAAAGATGAGGAGGAATGAGGCTTGCAGGTATTTGATGACTCAGAGGAGTGAGTGCTCTCTCAGCATGCTGTTTTAAACCCCTAATTATCAACGCTCCCATGGGCCTTGGAAATCCTTGAAAGTTGCGACTTTGATAAAAAAAATAAAATAAAATTGAGCCATAAATGTTTTTTAAAAATTGATGAATGTATGGAGGTCTAGAAAGTGCTTGGCTTATGGCGAAGTACGACATTGCAAAAGTGTTAATTGGCACTGTGTTGCAGTGTATATTATTGATGAAATGGGACGCTCAAAATTTCAGGGGAATGGCTTTTACAGGTGCTTCAAATATAAATAAAATGTCTAGACAGGGCCACCCGCCCAGACTTCTCCCATTCCAGCACTAACATAATGCAGTGCTGAGAGCCCTCTTGTTTTGCATAGCATCACGTTTGGTGTAGCAGCAGTGTTTTCACATTTAAAGTAATAACCCGTGATGTTTTCATGTAAATAAAATTAGGTTTTGCTACTCTCTATTTCCAATTGATATAACACAGTAGTGACTCAACCTATACCCAGTTCATAAAAGCTTTTATATTTGCTGTACTAAACACCCAAGGTCTGGTAGGTCTTTCAAGGTAAAAATCCTAAGTGATGAGTTTTGCATTACCGGAAGCAGCAACAGCGATTTGTTTGGAATAAATGGAAGAAGAACTGGGTAATTAGCGTGTGCAACGATAGCCACCGTGGCTGAACAGACACAGAAAAGCGCCACCTACAGAAAATCAAACTTCATCAAAAGAAAATTCAAGGAAAAGGACGTAGCAGTACTGGACACTACCAAACTGCAGATTATCACTTTAATCCAACAGTTAAAGTGGACTTTATGTATTGGTTATTGTAAATCAATGTAACATCCAAACTCTAATGCAGCATTTTTTCCCCTTGAATTAGACAGAGCAAGACTTTGAAAGGCATTGAAATGTCCTTGAATATTATGACTGAACGAGTGTGGGAAACCTGATAACATTCCACAGAGGGTTAAAGCTGGCTGAGCCGTGGCGCTGGCATTGACACTGTGACTGGCTCTATGCTTGAGCCACAGGAGCCATTTTGGGGCTGATTATTCATGGTGCTACTGTACTGATGTTCCACTGCACTGAATCCTCTCATTAGGTCATCCGGCTCTAAAGGCCATTAAATTTTCAGTCAGCATGAATAAGTCAGAGAGTGCTGCCTCTGATCATGCAGTGCAAAGAGTCCCCAAACTCATCATAGGTGCTCTGCAAAAAAAAAAAATAAAAAGCAGAAATCCCTCCCTTTCAGAACAGGGGTAACATTTGCTCAATTAAATATGTGAGCAGGGCAGGGGTTGGCGGCAGGGTGGTTTTTTTTTAGATTTAAAGCCTAGCATGTGGAGCCAGACAGCATTTCCAGAAGTATCGATTAGAATTTCGCTGCGGGCAAACGACTCCCAATGGGATCTCCTTGGTAACTGGAGCAGTGCCAAGCCACTGAATGTCTAACTGACTTAATGCAGATATAAATCGCCATTCCAATCAAGGCCATTTTATTTGCGGGCTTGAGCGAGGCAATACGTCACCTGTGGTACTGCACGTTTTCATCAATAAAGTCCTGTCAAAGCCGTTAAATACATGCTGCATTGATAAAATATGATTTATAATCTTCCCTTCCAGGGAAGGGCATTTCTCTCAAGTATTTCTCCCACAATTATAGTATATAGCCACTTGAAAACAATTGGTATTGTGGGTCACCGGCTTGCCACAACTAATCATGATTGTTCTGGATTGCCTGTGAGCATCTATTATGCTTTTCTATTCTGGACTAATAAGAGTTAATGTGAAAAGAGAGAAACAATTAGCATGAATTAAAGATGAACACCTATTAAAGCTGCCTAAGTTGGCTAATAGCATAATAGGATTATCCTCCACTGCTTTTCAAGAGATTGTTTGGTCTTGTCTGACTAAGTCTCATTTTCAAAGTGAACAGCCCACAGATTGGAACTCTTAATGCATATTACAATCAACTAAAATGTAATATAAAAACCTTCAAGGGGAAATATGGAAAATAAACTATACGTTGGCAAGGTTGTATGGTAGGTTTTCCAGGTTTCCCTCTGTGCAATACAAAACAATTTTATTGGCGTTTGCTGGCGGCCAGAAAATGACCGGGGAAAACAAAGACGAATGGAGCCATTGACTTCAAATACGACCCCTTGAAAGCACAGCCAGAGCCCTATCCATCGCCATCTATTATATTCATGAGTGTGACCTGTGGGGGGTGAGAGGGGGCTGAAGGGAGGGGGGGGGGGGGAGGCGATGGGTGCCCACCTGCTCCGCTCAGCCTCTAAGACGCAGGCTGCCAGGAGATCAAACAGGCCTTCTCACTCCCCTTTCTTCTCCTCCTCTCTCCCCGGCTCTAGTCCCATATAGGAGGCGACTGACCCACTTTTCCTCCCTCCCTGTGCTATTACCTGGAGAGAATGGAGTGATGTGTGTGTGTGTGTGTGTGTGTGTGTGTGTTGGGTGGGTGTGGGGGTGGGGTGGGGGGTTTGGGGGGGGGAGTGCTGAACAAAAGCCTCTCATCCTCACCTACTCTAAAGAGACCAAGGCATAACTAGGACTCCAAAGAAAGCATGTCATTTTTCATCAAATACTATTGTATGCAAGATTGTTTCTCTAATGGTGTGTCTTGGTCTGGTCTGTGCTTCGCTTGACGCAGCTGCGGTGTAGCTAACTGCGCTCGCCCAGCTCTGTTGCATCAAAGGGAGACATCTCATTGTTGTGGCAGTGCTGATTTGAAATCACCTAGACATGAGACAAATTTGCCAAACAAATGGATAATTTGCCAAACATTAGGGAGGCAGATAAGGACCGAATGAGAGCGCTGTCGTTGCATAAATTCAATGGCGCCGGCGTAAATTGTTTACAATCCTCGGGGCTTTATGGCAGGTAGAGTCATCGCACACTGTTTTCGCAGGATCAGATTGATATTGATTGACTCTGACACCTAGCATCATGACACTTAGCGGCGGTGACCGTTTTCTCTTTCGCCCTCCACTGACTCTCTCCCTCTGTTGACTCTTTCCGTCAGTCTTCCTGCCTCCTTTCCTTTTCTACCGTCCACTGCCCTCGTAACAAACACACACTCTCTGTGTCCTTTTCTCCCTCGGTCTCGCACTCTCTTGCAGGCCTCACATGGTGACAGAGTACATGGGCATCAGGAATGAGAGTTTTATGAAGATTGCTGCAGTAGGGACGTGGATGGGAGACTTTGTCACCGCTTGGATGGTGAGAGCCCAGCTGTTTTTTGTATCCTCATGATTGCTTGTCATGTGTGCATTGATATAAATAGACACTTTGTCACATACCAAGTGTCCATTTATGAGATGGAGTTTCAAATTTTACTGGTCAAGGTGGGGGTCAATTTAGGAATGAACTCATCAATTCCAATTCAACTGAGGACTTGGAATTGGAACTGAAATTTGAAAAACACAACAACAACAACAAAAACTACAGGAAACAAAATTGGAATTGAATTGGAATTTCAGGAAGTTTAATTTAATTTAAGTTTAAGTTTAATTAAAGTTTATCTGACATATCTGAGATTACACATAGTGTTATATATTATCAATACAAGACAACCTCTCTTAGAAGTGGAATTTCATGGAATTTAATGGAATTCAATTCTGTTTCCTGTCATTCTAATTGAATTCCAATTCAGTTTCCTTAGAGCTGGGTGCAATTCTAATTCCAATTCCAACTCCAGTAATTGAATTGGAATTTACCATCCATTCTCAATTAAATTCATGAATGACCCCAACCTTGCTACTAGTAGTTAAAAATTGTCATGGATTAAATGAGCAATTTCTTTCCAGACCTCAAGTCTTCATTTTAATTACAAGACAAAATCCTTATCTTGGTACATATAAAACCTATCCCAGATAGACTGTGTAGAGGTCATTCACACCCTCATTATCTGATCCCAGGTCAGTTGTATCCCCTCAACTATATGGCAAGGTATAGAGTAATAGCCCTACATGTCGATCCAGTTCAATATGCTCCCAAATCCTTAGGGTAGCACATACGGTAGCGATATAAGGGCGGCCAGAGGAAACAAGGGATGCACAGTGAGGGTACAGAGTAGATTGGATGAGAAGCCTGCCTCCTCTCCTGCCCATGCCTGTTCATTTGTCAACATAAAGAGAAGAGGAGAGCTCCAGCGGGAGTGGACTACCTGTGGTGGGAGAGGTGGGGCTCTGACACCAGCATGCACACAGCGGAGACAACTTGACAAGCTCCCTCACCGCTCACATTAGTATTCTACAGTACATACTGCAGAGAAAGCGAGAGGGTGGGAGGGGAGGAAGGAGAGGGGAGGAGAGAGGTAAGGAGTTAGAAACAGAGGTGAAGGGGAAAGGGAAATGTAGAAGTGTGAGGGAGAAGGGAGAGGGGAAGAGTGGAGAGCGAGAAGGTGAGTCAGGGAGACAGTGATGGAGAGAGAGAGAGAAGAGAGAGAGAGAGAGAGAGAGAGAGTTAGGCCAGGCAAGGCAAAGTGCTGATTCCAGAAATTACTCACAAGGTTTTTTACATTCGATTAATTCAACAAGGCACTTTGAAGACGACCTCTGTGTCTCCTCCGCGCAGCAGATTTGCAATGTGTCTTCACTAGATGAGCGGACAGGAAGTGGCTGTTTTTGCAACGCTGCAATGCTAGAAAAAACTCACCGATTGCCTGATTCAAATCCTTTTTCCAACACGAGCTACAGTCTCTGCAGTGTGGCGCCTTATTGACGATTTGACCTTGCCTCTGAGGCGGATCCCCACAAAAAAAGTGCGGATTTTCATAGCCATGTATTAAAATCCCCTCTGTTACAAGTCTGTACCCATCAAAGAAAATCTACTCTCGATTACTTTTAATGATCGACAGGATCACATACTGTAGGGTCGACAAGATGAAAGCATTATCAACAACTGATTATGTTATTCAATTACTTTTAACCACAGGCAATGACAAGACAGGTACAGTCACACCATTAATAATGAAACACAAGCCAATATTTGTGGAATGTAATCACAGACTAATTTCGATTTAATCATAGATGATGTGTATTCTATCATTTTTCAATATTCACTAACAAAGACTTCTCTTATGTTCTGGTGTTTTGCTGTGCCATTTAGCTTTATTCCAATTTGTTAATACATATATTTTTTTCTTGAAACACCCTATTTTCACATTGCGTATATGTCTGATACTACCTACTGTAATGTATACTAATATATATCATGAAGATTTATATCTGTTTGAAAAGGTGGTTAAACTCTTTTAGGGTTTACCCTCCAAGTGTAAATTCATATGCATTTACCTGCACCACCTGCAGGTGACGGACATGATGCTCCAGGATCAGCACTACCCAGACTGGGGCAAAGCTCCCAGAAGGTTCTGGAAGCAAGGCAACAACAGGATCGTCCTCTTCTGGTATGTACGTATATGTAGATGTGCACAGTTGTGTGTGTCTGTGCACAGCTTTGCATCTATTGTGAGATTCCAGTGCAGCTGCTCTACCTCCCAGCTTGCTAAAGCTATTATATATTCCTACAAGGCTGGATGCGTGCGTGCGTGTGTGCATACGTCATACGTGTGTGTGTGTGTGTGTGTGTGTTATGTGTTCTCTCCAGCCCTTTGCGGGGTTACACACAGTCAATAGCTGTGTTAATCTTCCCTCACTCAGTGTCAGCACCTTTAATTAGGAGAACAGGGGGGAAAATCAATGGACACAGCAAGGTCGCAGGGCCAGCCATAGTCCTGCTTTCTACTTCACATATCACAAGCCGTGACCCTTAAATAACTGCTAAACAAATGCTGCAAAGCATGTCTGATACGGCCATTACTAGACAGCCAAGTAAAACCGTCGCTCGCTGAGATGCATTACACCACTAGTGCATGGTCCCAGTGGTGTTCATTCACCAAAGAGGTTCAGAGCTGTCAGTCAAACAGGATGTGGAATGCTCCTCCACCGGTTCATTTTAGGGTTATAGTGTAATGTGAAGGTCATGCAAAGCCGGGGATGCGGTTGAAACAGTTTGAGATCTGTTTGATATGTACACAGAGAGGCTCAAAACGCAGACATCTCAAACTTCAAAGACAGTTTTCCCGTTGTGTTTAACATTTCCTTTCGCAGAATTGATTTACCATCTATTAGAATGCAAGCAGATGAGCGGTTCTGTGACTTTTTCTGCAACCTTTTGTCTTATTGATGGATGCCTCGACTGCACTGTCAGAATCAATGTCGGATTTGACGAGCTATCATCTGAAATTCAGTGGTCGAAATATGATTGATGAATGTGTTGTTGGGTATATCTTGTCGATATGCGTTGAAGAGTCCTGGCAAATTGTAAACGACAGTGCCAAAAGTCAGCCATGTTGAGGAGAAGAATCCCGCTGTGGAATATTAAATACCCTCAAAATGTATCTCCTAACTGTTGAAATGGGATATGAGTTGGCATTCACTATCTGCAATGCAGCCAGCCGTTGTGGGGTGTGAGAATGCACACAACAGCACAGTAATCAGTGGGTGACATTGAGACAAATACACAGTGGAGAAAAATACTAGCCTTTGCCTCTGTGCCTCTCTTCAGATGGCTGAGAAATTTTCCAGTAAACAGAGTGAATGCAGAATTACAGCAATGTGAGATCAAAAAAAATACAATGTGAAAGAATTGAGAAAAATAACAGCAATCATTGCATGCAGGGAAATCAGATTATTTGGCCCAATTTACATAGCTTAAATATGTAAATACATGAAAATATGTATGTGGTAGGGTTGTGCATTGTATCGTGACTACAACAAACACACACACACACACACAGTTTTCCTTTATGCACATTCATCTTCCTGGGAGCTTTATAAATGGCCATTTTTCAAACCCGGGTAAAATAGTTGTTCTATACATTATGGAGTACTTGAAAGAATTTGAAGAGTGCTTGATTTATCTTTTCTTGCAGGTGATGTGGGTGAGTAAGTGGGGCTGTTTGTCTTCCAGCATTTATCAAGTGCATCTCAGCTAGTTTGAAAATTAGAAATTTTATTCATATAGGTTTTTTTTAAGCTCTGGTATTTTGTAGAAACCCTAATGTGTGGCATTCATAGATCTCTCCTCTCCTCTCCTCCTCTCTCCTTTCTCCTCTCCTCTCCTCTCTCCTCCTGTCCTCTCCTCTCCTTCCTCCTCTCCTCTCCTCTCCTCTCCTCTCCTCTCCTTTCTCCTCCTCTCCTCTCCTTTCTCCTCTCCTCTCCTCTCCTCTCCTTCCTCCTCTCCTCTCCTCTCCTCTCTCCTCCTCTCCTCTCCTCTCCTCTCCTTCCTCCTCTCCTCTCCTCTCCTCTCCTCTCCTCCCCTGCAGGACGGTGCTGATCTCTCTGACGTCAGTGGTGGTTCTGGTCATCAGTACCGACTGGATCAGCTGGGACAACCTGAACCGAGGCTTCCTGCCCAGCGATGAGGTCTCCAGAGCCTTCCTGGCCTCCTTCATCTTGGTCTTTGACCTTCTCATTGTCATGCAGGTAGCCCGCTCCCCAGTGGCCAATTAAAAAAGGGAGCTGGGACGTCTCTTGGCGTACCCCACTACCCGTCTTGCCAGTTCCATTCCCCCCTCCCTCCCTCTTTCGTCAATGGGGCACTGCGGCACAGAGCAGGGAGGGGGGCGTTTGATCACTCTCAGTTGGCATGGACACACACACACACGCACACAAACACACACACAAACTGTTGTTTACTCCTTTATGTCTCCCATCCTTTCGTCCCTCTGTCCCTTCATCCCTCTTTCCCAGACCTCAGCCATGAACTCACCCTCTCCTCCTACTCCCCTGCGAACCTAGTTTATTTTTTTAATGATGACTCATAAGATTGGAGTTTTTCTCACTTTCTTTTTCCCCCTTTTTTTCCACCCAATGTCCTCCCTCCCACAGGAGAGTATACATCAATAAAGCTTGTGTCAGTAGCTCATGAATATGCAAATGTGTTTGTCTGGGCAAAAAACACATAACTGTGTATCAAGGAGAGAGAGGGAGAGAGAGGGAGGGAGATTCTCTCAAGCCACTAGCCAGGAGCCAGAACCGCAGGCCAATCATGTATGTGGTTTGAATGGGAGCCTAATTCAACACAGCTCCTCCAAATGCTTAATGAACATATTTCATTAGGCCTTGTTGGTGGATATTAGAGGACAAGTTGCAAGGCTAATATTTAGTATCCCCTAAATGTACGTTTCTACTCTGTTGATTATGTTAATTACTAAAAGGCTGCTATTGCATGGAAGCACAGTAACAAATACACCACTCCACAGAAGCCTGGCAAGGACACTGTTATAATTCCCATGGTAATACGTGATAAAGTAACTGTACCACCAAAATAGATTCCTTATTTATTGAAACAATTCATTATTTTAAGGAGGTTTTCCCCAGCTGCTCCGGCCAGTAATTACTTCACATAGTGGTATTTCTCTCATTCATTCACCAGGTAATCGTGATTATGCAGATTTAGAAGGAGCTCAGCCTACGTGATGCCGGTGTCTGGCTGAGACCAGCTTATTCGGTTTCCTGCGCCCGTCACCTCCCATCTGCAGCCGCGGAGCTGATGTGACATGAAGTGCACGCTCCGTATTTTGACATCTCCGTTTGACTTCCCGGGCCAGTCTGGACCCACGACTCACTCTCGCTCGGCCGTATATCAGTTCCCTCTCACAGGGATTTGTTTACGATGGGCCCTTCTCATTTTCCACGCAGTGTACAGCAAGCATGTTTACTACCGTTATTTATGAGTTGAGTTAGCCTACGCCGCTACAGAGCCCTTGCACTGGGCCGTCCCTCCACTCCACCAGAGTTAGTCAATAAAAAGTTATCCACCTCGGCTCTCCGAATGGCTTCATTCACCTCCATCTAGGGGCGCTGGGTGCCATAGTTAATCTCTCACCTCCATGAGAAAAGACAGGAGTTTTTGTTCTCAAACTAATTAATGCCCCAATTAGTGACCTGGCTGGATTTGCCTCCCAGCAGTTTTTCAGGGTTTTTTTTTTTTTTTTTTTTTTCATATTGTTTGTGCATAATTGTGCTTTATTACTTTCTTTGCCAAAGAGAATTTCATTATGAGTTCAGTTGAATGCCAGAATTATAGATCCTGTGTGTGTGTGTGTGTGTGTGTGTGTGTGTGTGTGTGTGTGTGTGTGTGTCTGCGCATACACATTTACATATGTAGAGGACACACTGGTATGCACATGTATGTATATCCCCACTGTTTCTCATCTTGCGGAAGGGAGTGTATGGCTTAAATGTCATGCCTGTTAGTGCTATAGGAGTAGATAACTATGGCAGAGGAGTGGAGGCCTTAATTAATATCAAGGGGGCCATCCCCACTTGGTTATGCAGTCCATGGATATTGGCATGGGAAGTTCTGGATCACATGAGGATATGGTGAATTCAGACATGTGGTAATTGCATGCCTTAAAACGCTCTGTGGAAATAACAGGAACCAAGGGGAAACCTAGATGATTAAGTCAGTTCAGCAGAAAGAAACAACTTTAAATCATTTTAGACAATGTTCCTCTCTACACAGGTAGTCTTACCTGTGTGTTTACCATTCTGTGATTGTGTTTTCAGACTTGCAAGGTAACCATTAATCACGATTACTTTAGTTACTGTACTTGAGTAGATTTTTTGAGTAACGCTAGCTTTTTGAGTCCTTTAAAAAATCAGTACTTTTACTTCTAACAGTAGTGAGGAGAATTAGATCGATCCATCTATTATTTACAGTAAAATATAGCAATTCTGGCATTTACCCCCAATAAAAGACATTAGCTTTTTTTAATCGAAGGAACCATCTCCGGTACCAGATGTTAGAAAGGGACTTGCCCTAAAGCTATGCCTGATAATGACCCATTCCATTATTTGCAAGGAACATGCCAAAAAGAAGATGTCAGTTAATATTTGGGGGGACAATTTTAGTCACAGAGTGCTTAAAAACTTTTTAGTGTGCTATCCTTTTAGAGAGCTATTCTTCTACTGTTACCGGAGTGATTTACCAGACATGCACTCTTCAACTGAATTAACAGAATCGATATGTGAGTGAAATATGCAGCATCAGTACTCTTGCCACCACTGTGTGTCTTTATTTCATTTATGCGTCACGTTGTCTCTTTGTTGTTCTGTGTGCAGACCTCAGGAAGAGTGGTGACTGCCTTTTGCAGAAGCCAGTGGGTACCAAATATAACAGCATACTAGCAAAAAGACCAAAGTCACACCACAGGCAGCTTCTAAATGTCAGTTTGGGGTGCCCGCTGATGTGTTTTGACGTGTTGAAATCCCAGTGTGCACTACTATACTCCACAAGCCTGTAAACACACACTGTACTGTAGCTACAGCTCCCAACACCATGTTTGACCTCCAGTGAGTCTATGAGAAATTCCACAGAGATGTAATATGAGTTTATATGAGCAAGTACTGTGCTCAACATCCATTTAAGCATATGGCTGAGATTTGTAATTTCCCCATTCCATCATTCAACGCATTTATTTTAATGAGTTTTAATTTTCTTCAGTTGAAACTATTGCTGCTGCTCAGAAAATGCCATGCTAACTTTGCGTGTGTGTGTGTGTGTGTGTGTGTCTGTGTGTGTGTGTGTGTGTGTGGTTTGAGAAGGGTGTGAATAGTGCATACTTGTGTTGACAGGTGTGTATTCATGTGTGTTTGTGTGATTCTGAGTGTGCCTTACATGCAAGCAAGTAAATCCTATTTCTCATACAAAATGTGTGTGTGTGTGTGTGTGTGTGTTCATGCCTGCCCACTTTCCAGGACTGGGAGTTCCCTCACTTCATGGGCGACCTGGATATGAACCTGCCAGGAATGTCGACCACGCAGGTGAAGGTCAAGCTTCCCGTCTGCAAGCGGGTCTTTAAAGAGGAGTACCACATTCACATCACAGGTATGTGCAGGCACCGGCACAGCTGCTGCACACAAAGAACGGGGTCATCTCACTGTTATATGAGTTCATCCGGTCCATGACAGCAATCCCTCTGCTTTCATTATTACTCTTTAATGGAGTAAACTCAACACTCTTATAATCATGATCGATTAAGTTGCAGAAAGAAGTGAAAATATCCACAAGGGAGACGTTAACTTTAGACGCACTATAGACACACCCTAGTTTTTCTCTGTTTACTGGGGGAAGAGTTTGATGGTTGCACTTTTGTTGCTGATGTGGCACACAGGTGTCTTCACCGCTGTAATTGTGCTTCCGCTTCCTCATATAAGCACCTGTGTTGAGCGAGACACATCTCCACCTCTCGCTGTCTATAAACATATTCTCAGCAAGAGAGTCTATTTCCCATTTAATACCATCCTCTTGGTTTCTCCATTTCGTTCCGCGGCGTGCACACGGCCAGTCACAACCATCAAGGGGAGGCAAAACGAATGTTCCTGTGGTAAATGTTAAGCTGTTCAAACGTTCACTGATTCGCGCAAGGTTGTTAACCCTAATGCATTGCATATCCATTAAGCATTATGGAAATGGCTCCGGCGCGACGTGATTGGTTTAACTAAAAGCTTATTAACAGCATATCTCGGGGAGAGGAAGGGAGCGGTGTCACCTATACCCGGAGAGCCATCTGCCCTGCTATCAGTCAACCTGGGGAGATGGCTGTCTCACGGTAATGTAGTGATCTTGTTAGGAGATACTGTGGAGGAACTAGCACCTGCAAATGCGTCTCAATACATGAGGAATACAGAGTGAGAGGAATTTCTGATGAATTAATGTGACAGAATATGTGTCTGTCTGACTCACTCCCCCCCCCCCCCCCCCCCCCCCCCCCTTAAATCTCATTTTGGAGTAGGCTTGCATTGTATGCCAGTCTGCCTGTCTGTTTAATTGCCTGTACCGGAAGTGTCTCTTCCTTTTGTGCTGTCACCGGTAGCCTAGTTTGATCTGTAAACTAACGGCAGTCATGTATATCTCCGTACAGGTAAGTGGTTCAACTACGGTATCATCTTCCTGGTGCTGATTTTGGACCTGAACATGTGGAAGAACCAGATCTTCTACAAGCCCTACGAGTACGGTCAGTATGTGGGACCCGGCGAGAAGATCTTCACGGTGGAGGAGCCGGAGACGCTCAGCGAGTTCAACCGCAGCACGCTCACCTACGAGTGGCGCTCCACCAACGTCAACCCCGGCACCAACCTGACTTACGTGGAGCGGGACATGTTCCTCCACAGCCGCTACATAGGAGCCAGCCTGGACGTCAAGTGCCTGGCCTTCATCCCGAGCTTGGCGGCGTTCGTCCTCTTCGGGTTCTTTATCTGGCTGCTCGGGCGCTTCCAGGACAGCGAGACCTTCCCGGAGAGCCAGGACAAGACCTACGAGAGGATCAAGAGGAAGTCGCCGTCGGAGTACAGCAAGGAGATGGGCGTGACGCCGGAGGAGGTGCACATAACCATGAGCGACACGCTGAAACGATCGGGAACGCCCATGCTTCTGTCGGTAGACGGGCCGCACTTTGGGACGACGCCCTCTACTAACTCAACCTCACCTGTTTCTACGGAAACCCAAGAGACACATCCGAGTATTGTGATTGACAGCGTAGAGCAGGAGGAACCAGCAGTCTCTTTTGATGTCCACAAACCCTCTCCGTGACCTTATGACCCTTGAGGCTATGAACTACATAACTGCAGAAAAGGTTGAAAACAAGGCCACATTATGTAAAGGCCTTGGAGGGCTCACCTTTTGCAGATATCAAGGTAGTTTGTCTTGTGCATGGCGATCTTGAATTTTTTTTTTTTTTCTGGTAAGATGGCGGAGCAAGCTGTAACACCAGAACCTTCTAGTCGAGATAGATGTTGAACATGACTGATCTTGGGATTCAAGAGGCGGACGAAGAAATGGTACCCGATCAGCCATGACGACCGCCGAGCAAATCTTGACGGCTTCTGTTCCATTGCAGTTGTTTTTTATTTATATATTTTTGTAAAAACAGTCTTTTTAAAGGTCTCTAAAATGGCACCGATTCCAATAACAATGCAGATCTTTTAAAACAGAATGCAAACTCTGCAACTGCAACTTAAATGACATGGTGCTCGCTACATTTTGCGTTTTCCTAATTGAATTTTCTTATCGTAAACTATTTTGGTGCCTATATCAGAAGAGTATTTCTACAGTCATGACACGGTGGTCATGCGGATTTTATTGTATCACAACAGTATTACAGCTACAGTAGTGCCTTGATATTTCATATGTTGAGATACAGACAGAAACCTATTCTGACAGTCTATACTACTATAGGCAGCAAAATGGAAGATGTCCTAGTTTGGTCTGCTATAATTATGTGTGTACGCTTTTATATCACATGGACAATGGTTACCTCATTAGATCCTCAGACTTATGTTATCAGTTTAATTTATTCTCTTGTGATGTCTCCCTTACTCTTTTTTTCACGTGTATCATTCTTGTTGAAAAGACGATGATTATGAACGTCAATGTGCGCTGATAAACTATTCATTTCCCCACTCATAATATCAGTTTGAAAGATAATAAATATAATCAGCTGAGATCAAATAGCAAACCAACAAGTCACCTCATGATTGCTTATGTGGCTGGTGCCCCTGGATTGAATACCAATGAGGTCAGAAAGGTGGTTTTGCCCTTGACATAAACTTACTGTTGATGTGCAGGCAAGAGTTGTGCACCAAAGTTCAGGGCTTCTGTATGTCCAGAAAAACCTGGAAGTTTAAAAAATATCTTTACAGTGGCTCCAAAAAGTATTCACTGTCTTTTTGCATATTTTCTCGTGCTACAAAATTTGCTCAAAATACATTTTTTTGGTCTACAATCTGTGCGTACAGATTTTCATTTCATATGTCCTTGGATCCAATTTTTAGAGAACAGAAACTGCACTGATACTGCACGCTCTGTACTTTTATATATAATGATGGAGGGATGACAGTTGAAACCACTTTGAAACCACAGGAACTGGAATCAAATGCCATCCATAAGTGACAGTATTCACCACTGTCCTCTAGTATTCTGAACACTAAAATCCCATTAAAATGTGAGACATGGGATAACACTTCTAGCAAGGAAGGTAACATCAAGGCATTTTGAAAAGAGAATATATTTAAAATGTCTTACCATTACCTAAAGATGAAGAATGAATAATACATATGCATACATACTATAGCCCAAGTGAGTAAGTGGGTGAGTATTAACTAGATTTTATTTTCACTCTAATAGAAAAGAGTATTAGGCTTTTGCAAGGAGTATTTGCAAAGATTTTAGACCAAAAATCCCAAATAATGTTACTTTTGTTTTTTTATTTTGTAGCATAAGAAAAATTGCAAAAAGTCAAGGGTGCTGAATACTTCATCGCCACAGTGTAATGATATTGTGAGCTGCCGCATCACTCTACATTATGCAGTTTTTCTCAATTGATGTGACATTTTTCTCCGAAAGAAGGTTCATGCTCTCAGAACGGTGAACACAGCCATCGAAACAGACTCTCATTTTGCAAAACAGGCCAATTCCATTCAGATAACATCTTTATTGAAACCAAATATTCACATCAAAACTACATGTTGTCTGTTGATAATTTATTCAGCATGATAAAACTTGTTTACCAAAATGTTCCACAATCCTTTTTTTTCCCATAATCTGATGTTTATGTTTTATTGTGTTTATGTTTATTATTTTATCCATAATTTGTTGCTGAAATGTTTTCCTTTACAGTAAGCAAAATATCTCTCCCCCACAATTCATACCTGACATATTTACATGTTTACATATTTACATGTCTATGTGTGATACAGTAAGGAGATAAAAGTATTGATGAACATATTAAATCACAATTTGCTTCAAAAGAACCCACAAACAAGTTTACTGTTCTTACTGGTAACTACCGATAAATTATGTAGTTTTGTGTGAAAACAATGAAATTGTACAATTAGTTTTGCGAAATTATCAAGGGTTTAAATGGCTGTGTTACTGTAACTGTTTTGAGAGTATGAAGTGTGTCAAAACAATTGAGAAAAACTCTAATATACTCTAATGATAATGATTGACATTATCTAATGATAATGTAATCTAATGACTGCAACATGTTTTGGGGGGGGAGGGGTCACCGTTTGAGGAGGCAAATTGGAAAATATGGACTATTTGCATGACGCTTGCAAGCAAAATAGGAGAGAGAGTGGGATATTTGTATTTGTTAAACATATTGTGACATTTGCTTTCAACCGAAACTATGCTATGTCATTGTAGATTTTTCCAACAAAAGATTTTGCAATGGTCACCTCACTGTGCAGGAATTCCTTGTGTGTGTGCATGTGTGCGTGTGTTTGTGTGTGTGTGTGTGTGTTTGTGTGTTTGTGTGTGTGCCTGTGGCCGTGGGTGTGTGTGTTTGTGAGTGTGTGGCTGTGTGGGCGCATTGTGTGATAAATATGCGTGCATTTGTGTGCGTACGTGTGTAAAGGATGTTTTATACTGTATAGTGCATGTTTGTGTGTGTTTTTGTGTGTGTGTGTATGTGTGTGTGTGTATTTGAACCTTGTTATGTGTGTAGGTCTTTGCAGCTACACTGATTGTTTGTGAGAGAGGCCATTCTGTGAAGAGGTCGATTTACTTAGCATAATTGGTTTGCAATTCTTGGTTCTGTAATCACCCTTTTATACATTACAGGTCTAAGAAGTCATTACAGCTCAGCGTTTTTCATTTTTGGAGATAACACCGGCTGTGCAGCAAGGCAACCCTTTGGTAAATGGGGGAGTGTTTCACCAAAGGGCAGAACCCCTTTGAACTACAGGGGATATAACAACATGTTTTTAATGTATTGTGTGCAGGTTGAAAATGAATGTTTCCCCTATGCTGTTTATTGTGTTGCATAACTGACAGGCACTTGGCATCAGTTTCTGTATGTTTGTGTTTTTTAAAAGCAAAGGATAACTCTTTTCAATGTTTGCTCAGTATACTGTACGTCTGTTGAATCTTGTGTTACCAATAAATTAATACATTTGTTATATACAGAGCTATTTGGTATCGACTGCTTTGTGAGATTGAATAATATCAAGATATTTTAAAAGGAGGTTGCTGATCTTGTTATGTAATTCCCAGTGAGAAAAGTTCTAGTTTACATTTTTCTATATGCTAGGGACACGGTTGCCAAGCAACAGCACAGGTCAACCTCTTGCAGCTGCTGACCCAATTAATATGGGCGATATGAGATAATGATACTATCTTCACAAGGACACTTGAATATGTTGCCTGCATACACATGACACCAGGCTCGGATTAGAATGCCTCTCGCTAGGGGCCTGTCCCCTGTTTGATTTATGCCAGTGAGAAACAATTTGAATTTATTTATTTAATTTTTTTTTTTTTTACAGACCGCCTTTGTTTACAGAACATGTACACGTGTGAATGAGTTACAGATTGGATCGAAAACATGTAATAACTGAACAGCTCACAGGCAGAACTGGTTGACACGAAATGTGCACATGTGAGTGAGCTGTGATAGATATTATCCAAAATCCACTGGGTTGCAGGGTGAAGTAGCGGTTAGAGAGACTGTCCTGTAACCACAATACCACAGGTTTGATCTCTGCAACAGCCAGTCGCCATGGAAATGTCATCGTATCCAAGACACTGAACCCCAATCTGGTCACTCACTGTAAAGAGCATCAGCTAAATGCCTTAAAATGTAAATGTAAAATGTGAATATATTCCGTTTGAAAACTGAGCAGCTATATGAACACCTGAGCTCATGTAGCAAGTTGTTTATGTGGGAAAATATTTCTTATTGCCAGAGAGTATTAGGTGTTCGACTGAGGCCTCCTCCAAGTCTGCCATTGGGCTGAGAAATGAGATATTGATTTTTGGAGGACCATGCAGTAATTGAGAGAGCACATCAAAGCCTGAGTTTCAATAATGTTTGGGTGTTGGAGCCTGGTGCCCACATTGTGTTACTAGCGTATTGACTACTTCCTAAATGCAGTGGCTGCATTTGTGTTGGTAGTATTCGTGATCGATAACATTCTGCTTTGAATCAAATTTTCAGACACTGCTTTTTTCATGCCATTGGGTTCAAACTTTCCAGAGGCATTGTGAAACATTTCACGTTATACACCGTTCATTCTATTTACATAAGATCTTCTACCGCCAAATCAGAAATGACACAAGACTGAATCTAATAAATAAAAGAAAATCTCCCTGGTAGTGTTGTATCTACAGCTAAATATAAAGCAGAAAGCTCCCCCAAAGGAGGCAAGCGACAGCTACAGATCAACTGGGATCTCCTCCACTGTCTTTGAGCTATCTTCCAATTAGATCAGTGTATCATGTCCCGGCATGGCCCATCATTCTGCGCTGACAGCTTTGTGACCCTGGGAGACCCTGTGAAATTTATCAGTGCAGCCTGTCCCAGCCAGCTAGCGGGTCTCCCTCAGTCCCTCAGACCGAGTCGGAGATGGTTTCCGTCCCCAGCGGCCACGTGGGAATCGGGATTCATGACTAATTCCTACGGCAGGTCTGTGATACCTTACAGAGGAACAGGCGGTGCGGACAAATCCCTCAGCACCTCCGACCGACTCGCTTAGAAGACCGACTCCCCAGACCAGGTTTTGTGATAATAACTTTCTATCTTCCTATTCTAATGTGGGGGAAAGGGTTCAGTTTTTATTCAAATTGTTCTGCAGTCCAATCAAGTGCAGGAGTGTATTGGTGAGTATGCATGGCTAACTGCTGCTGAGGTGTTTTGTAGTGGCGTTAGGCTGTGCTGGCGCCTTCTCAAGCACCTCCAGTGGTTTGTACCTCCAGCTGACTTAACAGCCAGTGACCCGGTGCATGACACCTGCTGGGGAGAATCCAATACTGGTGAATGCATCTGGAGTGGCTTTGTAAAAAAAGAAAAAAGGAAAAAAAAACTGCCAGTGAAGGGTTTCCTTAAACTGCACTTGTCCATGAACAATTAATTCTCCTTTACATATAGATGGTAATTGGTGGATTTACCTCACATTGCCTAGTCAGCACTCTTTTAGATTTACATATTAACAAATGTACTTATGAATAAATAATGAATAATTAAAAGCTGCAGCCTCTGCTCTCTTTGACAAATATTGACCAAGTTCCCTGCAGAGATCCCTTTAATATCAGAGTGACCAATTTGAGCTCCTCCTGCATGTCACATAAAAACAAACATGTTACATGCAGATACATTTTTATCAATTTAAGATCTCTAAAGTAAAACTGATGTTTCTCTGTTGCCTTGCCTCACCAGCCATAGCCAATCACAATGATATGTGTGGTCATTAACAATGAATATGGGACAGGCAGTAAAATGGACTCCCTGCGGTTCCAGGCATCTGTTGCCGAGGGTTCAGCACTGCCATGGAAAATTGGACATTTAGGAGCCAGCTGGAGGACCACTCTGCCCCGCTGTGCCACCACTACTCAGGTGCCCACTGGCTCCTTGCCACCACCGGCTAGAAGCCGCTGGACCAAAGCAGGCCAGATGGTGCCCTTGCCAACCCACTAGCAGCCACTGCGAACTGCCCACTGTCCCCTGCTCTCTCATTCAAGTCAGGCACGAGTTTAGAGTCAGGATAACCTGAGGTAAAAAGTTTTTAGGGAGAGATAGATGCAGAAAAAGCTCTAGTGAGAGGGAGCGTGTTGGAATATAAATGGGCCCTATTACATTGTGTGTTTGTTAATGTAAGCAGCTGCGAGGTAGAGCCAGGGAATAAGTTAGTAGGAGAGAGACTGCTCCACAGGGAAATAAAGCCATCTCCAGGCTTAACTCATTGCTCCGTGGCTGTGAACTGATAGAGAGTATGATAATTACATTAGGAGCTCTAAGTGCTCTACTACTGTACGATACAAGTATTACTATTACCTCTAGAGGCACGGGACAAAACAGGGAGGAGTGCAACCTGGGTGGCCCAAGTGGGACAGCCTTTGCTTTGCATCTAAATATGCAAATATGGAAGTGTATTCAACAAATGAAGAGCTTGATTTCAAGTCCAAATGGTGATAGTATAGTTAGGATTGGGATTTGTGAAACCCATAAATTGAATTTGAATTTTCCAAGCTTCAATATCAGCCAGTTAGAGTAGTTAAAATCAAAACCTCTAATCTTAGTAGGTGCCAACAAATATGGATAATCCTCATGATAAACTGCAACAAACTACTACATACTGTATAAAGCATCACCTGTACATTTAGTCAATCTATCAATCCATGCAAGGTGTAAAGATGTTTCCTGACCATTCACTAGTTTATTGAACACATATAAATCACATACATACTGTATACCCAGTGGGGCCAGAAAGCCTGTATCCTCCAGTCGTGCTCATCAATTCTTTTCTGACCAGACAGATACATCCGTTTAATCTCTATAGTTTTAGCACAGCATACGCACCTGTACATATGCCTGTTTTGACAGCACGAGAACACGTGAGAGGTCAGATATGATGAGGATGACGAGTGGACTGCTAATAGGCTGTGAGTGTCGGAGCTGATCTCAACACGCTATCAACACGCTGTCATTACATGACCTCACTGTCACCTCCTTCCTCGCGTCTACCCACAGATTGGCGTGACAAGACGTTTGAAGAAAGGAGGAGAAAGATTGAAAATATTCTATATCCACCATTTGAAAAAAAAAAGGTGACACCTATTCTTAGAAAATGATTGATAGCGCAAAACTAAAAGAAAATATTACTTTTTAAAGGATAGATAGGCTCCTCTATATTTCAGAGATATCGAAAAGATGACTTCGCTCCTATATATATTAAAGCGTTTTGGAAATTAACTTTCCACCTGTAGAGAGAGGAGAGCTTTGAGAATATGTAGATGAGTTGTTTCATTTTATAAGTCTAGATGGTGAAAAGGTGGTAAATGTGGAGTATTTTTTACTAAGGATCAAATATATATACTGTATATAAAAGACACATTGTTGATGTGAAGTGCCCACATTCTTCAGATAATTCAGATAATTAAACAGCCAGTGAAAAGTGTGCTCAGTCTTCAGGCATAAAGACAAAGACAAAGACCCAAAGACAGGCGCCACCACGTATTAAATGTAAATGGAAATACTTTATTTCACCATTACACAATAACAAGCTTGGAAATAAATTACAAAAAAGAGAGTTGGAACAAAATGCTACAAAGCACCACATAATATAGACGACTCTCGTAAATGTGGCAACGGAAACTTACGCTAACTGCCTTATTCTATCTAGGGTATCATCGTTGAGAGTTTAGAAATCAGCAAAAATGTTTGGACATCGAGCACAGTCATGCCAGTAATAGTAATATCTTACAGATCCATGTAGCGATGATTCGGAGTGGGGGGGCGGTGATCCTTAAAGGTTCACGCTGATTGGTGAGGCAGAACAAAGAGTGGGTGTGTGGAAACTGTAGTCCATCATCAGTTTGGTATGATATATGTTCGCATTTGGTATAAAGAGGAGTTGAGGAGGCAGACGTGGGTCAAAGAGTATTTGCAAATAACTCTTAGTGCTTGTTTTAACCTGCTTGGGGTAACAGGTGGGTGGGGTTCACCACACAGGACACACAATGAGAGCTAGAAAGTTTAGATAACCATAGGAAAGTACTTGAAAGTCAGTTTTGTATATTTTTCTGTGATTGACCATGTGACACTATTTTAATTATCCTGATCAGTAACCCCCGTTCATCTGGTACTCGCAGCAGGCTAAAACAAATGCACATACTATTTGACGCAGGTCTGTGAGGACAGTGAAGAGACGTAGGGTGGTGTTATTTTTTACATGGAGAACACTGTACAGGTGCCTTCAGATCTGCCAGGACTAAAGGCACATGGGGTCCACTGAGCAACAGATGTGTCCATTCTAGAAATGAGAGGGAGAAAAAGAAAGGAAAAAAGTATGAGTGGATTACCGTCACACTTTAACCTCAGGCAAACTCTTTTGAGGCTCCACAGATAACATTTTAAGGTGGTGGCGCAGCGCAGCATACAGACTCAGTTTGACATTTAGAATTCCATCGGGTGTCATTTTAGCACCAACTGATGCAAGGCAACGATATTCTACTGAGAATACAAATGTGAATGGTCACAGAGTCATTTTGCTTTTAACTTGGTGGACTGATAAACACTCAGGCCCAGATTCACTACAAATTTGCAGGGGAAGCGCGTGTGCTGGATCACCAAAATGACCAAATCAGAATGCCATGCTGTTCACTAACCGAGCGTAATGAGCGGAACGCCTGCCTTAAAGCGCTGGTCAGAGAATAAAGCCTCCACACGCCTGTCATGTTTATGCATATGTAAATTATATGTAAATCTGATTATTTGCCCAAATAATAATTATTTAGAAGCGAGGTCATGCAAATGGAGATTACACCCAATTCACTGGCACTTTGCAACTCAGAATGGCTGCTATCATTTCTGCAAGACACGGATATCGTTGTCAGCAAGTCAGGCAAGAACTGGAGAGGATATTCCATCCTAGAAACTGAGACCAGATCCAACAACGCTCCAATTATAAAGGGCACTTAACAGTGCCAGCCTAGCCCAATTTGCACTTGCAACTGGTAATGAAGGGGGCTATTTGCTTGTGCAGTGTCATTTTCAAGGATAGTTTTGCGCCACAACTTGATTTGCATAAATTTCTTAGTGAATAAGATGAAAACTCTTGTGCACTCTTAGCTCAATCAACTGAGGCTGTATTTACTAACATGCACACAAAATTAAGGAGCGCAGCCTTCTCCGGTGCAGCGCCTGATTTATTAAGACCACTTATGCAAATCAAGCTAGTTGCAATTTTCCAGTTAGACTACCTGAGGCACAAAGTACTGGGTGCGTGTCGACCAGGTGAAACATGTATGGCAAGCCGTTCTAACATTGCACAGGGGGGAGAGCAGACTGTAGCTGAGCCAGAGGCCAGGAGATGAAGGGCTGCCAGAGGTTTGGTCAGTGCGGGTACGGCATGACTCATCTCGGTCTGAGCTTCCAGTTCATTTTCTATTTTATCAAGCAGTGATAAAACAATATCAACATTATTCTTATTAATAGTAATAAATATGACGTGGCAATCTATAATTTCCTTTAACCTCATCCTCTGACATTTAAAAGAAAGTAATTCTCAAATGGAACACCCTCTCTTTTATTTGTCATCCTCTCTGCCTTTTATGACTTTCAACAAATAACAGCAGCCATGACTTTCTTCAGGGTTAGAAGTTAAGACGTGCTTCTTCTGGGCATTCAATACCAAGCACAATTATGCATGTTTTGGTTTAGTAAATCGATGGGAGTGATCTATTTTTTCACCCCACCATTGCCATTCTTCAACATAGGCTACAAATTGAAAGTCTGATAGTCTCCTGCCAGGTGTCTACCCTATTTCCACTTGCAAAATGCTTGTGTGCACAGGTTAGTAGATCAGAATTGGCACTTTTTACACATGCAACTGCATTAACGCCACTGCTATTGCTTAGTAAATGTGAAAAAAAAAGAAAAAAGGGGAAAAATGTGCCCTCCCAATGCAATCTTAGTGACTCTGGACCTCAGCGTACTGTGTCTATGACCTACAGAGCAGAAAGGCTTTGTGTCTGCCACTGAACTAGCAGAATTGGAATTTGGTATTTCTACGATGCCGCAGGGGTCAGCGCCTCACCTTGCACTGGCACAGGGTGCACTCGGTGCCGTGTTTAACCCAGGACGAGCCACTGAAGCGTGGGATGCTGTGCTCATCCGTGCAGGTCTTGGTGATGTCGTTGCGGATGGTGTCGGCCTGGCAGGGGTCGGTGACACAGCGGGCGCAGCACTCGCCCTCCGGCACCACCGTAAACTCACAGTCCACAGGCGGGCAGGACAGAGGCCAGCAGTCCACCTGCCCCTGCTGTAAAGGTGGAGGGAGGGAGGGAGGAGAGAGAGAGAGAGAGAGAGAGAGAGAGAGAGAGATAGACAGACAGATAGATAGACAGATAGGCAGACACAGAGAGTATTCAAGATAGACAGATAGACAGACAGAGAGAGAGAGAGAGAGAGAGAGAGACATAGAGTGTCAAGTGTCAAGTTTAACACAACAATATGGCATTCCTGCAAATGCACCATTTCATTTTCCATTCCTAACCCAGTTATTCATGCAAATACACATATTTCTCCTGACGCTGTGCATTTGCATGCTAGAGGGATCATCTCATCACCACTTGATGAGAAAAAAAGTTGTTAGGGTACCTAGGAAATATAGATGAGTAGAGCAATCTTCCACCCCAGTCAGCAACATTTTTTTTCCAACTGTGGAGGTAAATGTTCCAGCTTCTTAATTGACTTGTTTCTAGTCCCCCTCGCTCATTGTTGTTCCCATATTAATCTCACAGCAAACTTTCAGCAGAGAAAGCCTTATTGGATTTCTCCTGCTGCCATTTTCAATTGGCCTGAGAAAACAGGTCATATATTTTGGCCAACTTTATAGATCCTGGCCAGGCTATACCATTCTGCCTGACCCACTTCTGCTTACATTTTCATCCTTGAGCTTTTCTGCTTCATACCTTCTTGGGAAATGAAATGTGAGCTTGTGCATACACACATACTATATGTGCACACACACGAGCAGATACACACACACACACACACACACACACACACACATACACACAAAACCTTACAAGAGCAGTATGGCTTGATGCAAGTCTCCCACCGGGGATATTTAATATCACTGAAAATCGTCTGGCTCAGCATTTCAGAAATGTTGTAGTAAATTAGGCAGGCTATAAAGTACAGGCTCATGTGGTGCTAATGCCCACTCCCAGCCTCCGTGTGGTGTGTAAACATTTGAAGTGGGAAATCCCCAGAGTGGCACTCTTTGCCCATAGCCAGAGGGAGGGATTGAATGTAGCCTCGGGTATCTGTTCCACGCTGCGGTAAGGTACACTTGTCATCTTTGGGCAGTTTATGCAGATGTGGCCTGTGATCACAAAGGAGAATGTGATTTACAGTACAATCAGCTTTTGTTTGCAATCCACACAGGAGACTACAGCATTGAAACTTGATCAACCTCCTAAAATTAAAGCCTTTTTATTTTATTTTATTTAAACCTAAATGCTTGTGTCATGCATGTATGTATTGATCTGATGAAGGTCATCATGGCTGAAATGTCATGTTTTTAATACAATAAATAGTCTATATTTTTCTACTGAGCGAGTGTTGCAGGTAACCTTTGTGTTCTCTTTACTGACATTTTTATAGGCGGCACCTCGACTCTGGCTGTTTGAGCACAACTCGGTTAATCTCAATTCATGTGATATTTCATAAATCCATTAATTTAATCTGGCTTTGCATTCAGTTTTCAGGGTCTGTGACAGCAGTTTAATCTCTTTGCCACTCCATAGAAGGATGAGGCTTATGTAAGGCATCCGTATATTATTGCGTGTTACAAAATGCCCACAGGGGATTAAAACTAGTGACATTTATTTCGCATCATCTTTGCCTGGGAATTATCCCGCGACATAGCCAACCTTATATACTTGAACCAGTTCAAACAGTCACATTCCTTATTTTATAATGCCAAGACCTAAAGGAGGACCTAAGGCTAAGCAAAGCACTGCTTCTTTGATCCACTGGCGATTTAACAAGATACCAAATCATAAGTGGCCCGTGTGTGCAAATTCTGCAAGGCCAGATTCTTGATTTCAAATGATTGCATGGGTAGCCGAGAAGGATTCACATCTTGGTCTGGAGAGAGTGCTCTGCCCCTCTGCCTCCTGTCACTGTGTATTTTAAGGCCCCTGCTGAGTCTGTACAGCCGTGGCTCTGCTAAGTGTAGAAGCATTCAAGGTTCATTTCACGTCCCTGTCACGCTACCGGAGCCCCTGTACGGTATCGCACAGCACCATCCTCCCCCTGCCCTTTCAAGTGCTGCACTTTACACTGTTTGGCTGCTGGCCGTTTGCGTGTGTGTATCTGTCTGTGTGCGTCTTTGATTGAGTGTGTCTGTGTCTGTATATGTCTGCACAGATGTGTGGGTGTGGATGTATGTATGCATGCATGAGTATGTTGCTGCTGCGACAGGTGTGCCTGCGTTCTCAAACCTGCGCGCGCGTGTGTGTACATGTGTATGTGCGTATATATCAATGTTTGTATGTGTGTGTACACGTGTGAGTCTGTGTGTGTGCTTGCATATGTGCGTTGCTGCTGCGACAGGCCTGCCTGCATTCTCAAATGTGTTTGTGTCTGCTTGTGTCAACATATATAAGTGCCTACAGTGAGTACAGCCTCAGCAAGAGTGAAGCGGAGCGAGCCCATTTTCAGCCCACTGCGCTTCCCCGCTGCCTCTCAGCCAAACAGTGATTTTCCAGCCCTCCTATAATGGCCTGCTGTAAGAAACCCAAGAAGCAGCCCTCAGGTCCAGGCATCAGGACGCATCACCATGGGGGCAAAATGGCATTGCTGTTGCTCCTCAGACCATGGATCTGTGAGGCTGGAACCAACTTATATCGGCTACAAGTAACGTCTGATCTACAAATGAGAAAATAAAAGGGGAAAAAAATGGTAATGCCCCTCCACCAAAAGAGAAGGGACATGCAAGCTGCCAAACTCACACCGATGTAGGTAAGTGTTTGATCTACGTATGAGTGAGACAGTGGGGGAGAATTTAAAGCATGACATTTGCATATAATAAACATATGTTTATGTGGTGAGGGGCGTCTGAGAGGCGGATCGCGGGCGGAACGATGCATTGTTCTTGTCAGATTTAAGTGGGAAATACTCATGAAATGCCTCCGTGTTGTGTGAACAGCGGGGTTGCGGAAACCTTGGAAAAGGTCGACGCGGCAGACGACGTGAAAGAAAACAAAACAGCGCAGATATATATATAGCTGTGGAAGACTCAAGAGGAGAGCACAAACCTGACAATGTCATTTTGCTTTGTATGAGAAATAGGATTTACCTGTTTGCATGTAAGGCACACTCAGAATCACACAAACACGCATGAATACACACCTATCAACACAAGCATACACTATTCACACCCTTCTCAAACCACAAACACACACACACACACACGCACAAAGACCAGTACACAGACAGAGATACACCCTCCCACTCTCCACACACACACACTTTTTACCTGTTTGCTTCTTAACCTTGAACTCATGCTTCAGTAATACTTATAATTCCATCACAACACCTCGCATAAAGCAGATAACAGCGCAGTGGGACTGCTGAATTCTTAAAATGTCACCAATCATTTCCTTTCTTCCTTTCTGAAAACCAATCTTCATGTTCTCCTCTCTTCAACCTTCCTCTCCACTTCTTAATCAATCCCCTCTCATCCCTACTTAACACCAAAAACTTTTCTCCCTGACTTTCTTTACCTAGGACATCTCTATCGTTCATGAGCATTTCCATGGAGACAGGAGTATGTGTTACATTTATTGTGCTCTCACGGTCAGTGGCTCTGGTTAACAGCGTCAACTAAATTCCTAAAATTTAAATGATGAGGGAACAAGCTCTCCCCTACTCACCAGGCACTGGCACTGCTGGCAGTTCTCCACCCAAGTATCCCCGCTGCCATAGGTGAGCAGGCCATTCTGGTGCAGACACTGGCTGCTCAGCCGCGGGTCGCATTCTGGACAGCAGAACAGGTCGGCGTTGGGGTTGTCGCAGTCGCAAACCATCCTCCGGCACATCACTTGGCCAGCCTGAGCACAGAGCGCAAACCCACGCATAGGCATACAAGGAACACAGGAACACACACACACACAGGCATGCACATATACATACATATACATACATACATACATACATGCATAGACGTGGAGATTTGCAGTCAGTTTAATGTGATCATTAAACTCTTCTGTTGAGAAGAAACGTTGTCATGAAGGCCGTGTAGCCCAGCTGTAGCAATTGTTCTGAAGTTATATTTATATATCATGATTCAGTCTCAGCTAGTAGGTGAGACACTCCACATATATCCAAATATATTTAGCACTGTTGCACAGCAGATCTTTAGGATTTTATGTTCATCATTGCGACATTTGAAGAACTACTACTGGGCCATCCTGGTGGCTCAGTGGGCTACGGTGCATTCTACATGTCTAAACCACTTTATACTGTCTAATAAAAGGCAAAAAATGAATAAATTATTCTCCAAAAAAGAGGACACATGCTACTGTACATGTCAACGGAACAAGACTTGGACCAAATAGTACTTGCAAATAATTCCTATGAGAATGCCATGAGTGCCAGAATGTTTTGCCAATCACAGAAAAGTATTTGATATTGGCAACCCCGCTGACAGCACCTGAGTTTTACCGATGCAGTAAACTCCACCCATCTGCTGCTCAGAGCATATTAAAATAAACACAATGAACCATTTGCATATAGCATGACCCGAGTCTGGACACAACCCAGTCTTCGCTTCTGTGATGTTTGACCTTGGCTTCTCCTGTCACTTAGTCGCAGCTCTCCCTCTCATATCCAGCTGTGTCTACCCTCATCCAAAACAATAACATGTTTACTCCTTTGCTCCCTCAACCGCTCAATACAACTAATTTTGACAGGCACCTCTTCAATCTCTCAAATCAATTAAAATGACTCATTTAATTAGGGGAGCCATTTCTGCCCTGGTCCTTTGTAATCAAATGAATAATTTGCTGCTTGATCATTCACTACCGACACTAATCCACTATAATCACCTTCCACCACAGCCAGACACTTGGCATTAGGTTGAGTGAAACGCTGAATTACAAAGCATGACTGGTCCGTGACCTGATAACCATGGAGAAAAAAAATGTGCTTGGGTTGATAGAACGAGTTTTCCACACCAACTGTTTCCAGATGCCACGTCACTTAGGTGTCAAAAATCAATCAAGACAACTACAACACAACTACACCAAGAGTCACTCTGGTACACCTTAAAAATCTGAATATATACAGTCTATGCACTTTAAGTCAACCAGTCATCACCGTGTCATCACCACTGTCATCAACAGCACCATAACAGAGTTAACATCAATTTATTGAACAGAAGCTTCCATCCACATTCTCTCTTTGCCTCTTTCCATGTCTCTCTATCGCTCTCTCTCTCTCTCGCTCTCTCTCTCTCTCTGAGATAGACATGATATCTCAGACACCACTGATCAGATTTTGACAAAACTTGGTTGGGGGGTAGTGATACATCTCACCGCTGCATTCCAGAATTTACAAAATTACACTAATTGGCCCAACGGGGGCGCTACATAATTTGTTTAATTGTTCATGTGTCATGCGCGATATATCTGACACCACAGATTACATTTTCATGAAATTTGGGAGAATGATGCATTTCGCCACTGCGTCCCGGGATTTTCAAATTTATACTAATTAACCCAAGGGAGGCGCTACATTGTTCCTACATCCATGTGTGAAGTCCCATAGCTCAGACTCTGCTAATGTGATTTGGACAAGACTTGGGGAAATTATGCAATTCACCACTGAGTTTCAGCATTTTCAAAATTTCACTGATTGGTTCAAGGGGAGCACTACAATTATAGGTAATAAATATGCAAGGATACATGGTATGTATGTTTTGGCCTAGAGAGGGACTGCATCATTCGTGGTGATAGATATGTTTACTGTTGCCTTGTTGGTCTTTATTTAGACAGTAGGAAAGTAGGGAGACAGAGTAGACACAGGAGAGAAAGCTCAATCCTAGACCAGTGGGGTCACACATGTGGTTCCACAGAAAGGGAACTTAACCACTCAACCATCTGTGGGCACATTTCCTCTGTTTCTATTGGCCTTGCTGTCTCTTTCATCCTATCCATCTTCCTCTGTTTCTGTCTGTCTCTCTGTTTCTTTCATCCTATCCATCTACCTCTGTTTCTGTTACTGACTCTCTCTCTCTTTCTCTCTCTCTCTCCTCTCTTTCTCTCTCTCCTCTCTTTCTCTAGCTCTCCACTGTCCGTCTCCTTCTGTCTCTCACCTGGCAGGAGCAGACGGAGCACCTATCGCTGTCCAGCACCCAGATCTGCCCGCTGTGCTTGACCTTGTTGTCATGGATACAGTCACCGGTGCAGTTGCGCCCGTGGGGGCACCGGCAGTCGTAGCCCCCCTCCAGGTTGAAGCACACTGTGTCGTTGGCACAGGTGTTCCTCCCCGTCTTGCATTCATTAATATCTGCAGGGAGCAAAAAGAGATGACTTCACGCATATGCTCAACACAGGTCATAGAGTTTATGCATGGCTCGAGGAAATGCGGATTAGTGTTTTTTTTTTAAGAAACAAGGCCGATGATATTTGCTTTAGTAACCTGGTGGCAGGGTGTCCTAGCGGTTAGACCGTCCTGTAACAAAAAAATATAAAGAGAACAGCCACAAGTCCTATCGAAGTGTCCTTGAGCAAGACACCGACCCGCTATCTGCTCACTCATTGTAAGTCGCTCTACAGAAGAGTGTCAGTTAAAACCTAAAAGGTAATTGAAAGCCACCTCTGCAACAATTTTTCAAAACCTAAGGGCATCATACAGTATGATGTACAATTCTAATGTAACCCAGAAACCTACTTTTGGTCAAATTATAACTTTGCCTGGTGAATGCCGACAGGTTCGGCTTTTCTGAGAGTGCCTTTAATGTGCTTTTTTCTGCCTCTCACTACTCCAGCTGACAGCCAAGATGGGGTTGGTGAGTGGAGCAGAACTAGCACTATTGTTACAGGCAAGGCTTCGTTGCTACAGTAGATTGAGGGTTTCCATTTTGACAGCTGACACTTCTCCTGACAGGCTGTATCAGAGAGAATGTTCCAGAAACTGAACAGGCTGCAAAAAGCAAACTGACATTTTAGGAGGAAAACACACCAGTAATGACATATCCAATCATACCATTACTTACACAAGCGTAAAAAACATCTTATGAAACAAAAGTTGTAGAATTTCTGATAGGGTAAGATTTGTATATTTCAGCAAAGTTCTGGCTAATCAAAAGATACTGCTTTCACGGCATGTTTGCGTCTTTTAGGTCTGTATCATATATAAACGCACAACTGGGGTTAAATATGTACACAAATCTTGCTCCTAATATCTGAGAAGAGAAGTCACGATTTTCTTCATTACACTTTTTATAGCATTGTAAGGAAGGAAAAGGTGGGCCAACTCACCTACACATGACTCCCCATTGGCTGAGAACAAGCCGTTGTCATGGTAGCCATCACGACACTCACAGTGGTACCAGCCAGGCAGGTTGACACAAGTGGATTTGCTGTCACACTCGACAAACCCATCCGAACACTCATCAATATCTGGAGGAAGAGAGGAGGGAGTGCATGAGAATGAGAGAAGAGAAGAGAAGAGAAGAGGAGAAGAGAAGAGAAGAGAAGAGAAGAGAAGAGAAGAGAAGAGAAGAGGACATTAAGACATCCACATAAAACATCAGTATCGGCTACACACACTGGTTTCAAAATGTGCACTGCACAGTGAATGGGCTATTGAGCTTCATTCTTGCCTGGTAGGCATTTTCAACATTGACTGATTCATAATTGATATAACAACGTGTCCAGCATTTGAAGGGAGCTAGTCCATAGGCTTTATCGATCAAGCATACTTGCATAGAGAGAAGAACACATGTACCAATAAAAGATGGCTGGGCATGAATGTATCTAATATAACAAACCTATTCTTAGAAGCCAAGAACATACGTGGTTTGTATTTTGAAATGCCAGTAGAAATCCTGTGCAATCTAATCCTCCAACGCACACATGCAGGCACACGCATAAATGCTTATGTGCTACACACACACACACACACACACACACTTTTATTGTGTTTTACTTGGACATAGGAGGTTCCCATGAGTTGAAGTGCAAATAAGCTAAGTAAAGGGCTTTGAGCACGCCTTACAGCCCAGCCTGTGGGTGGCTGTCAATAGATGGAGCTAATGTTTGTTTGCACAGAGCCCCATTTAGCAAAGAGCCCAGCCACAATATCCTTGACTCTGCTTTCTCTTTCACCTCCCGTCTTTTAATATTGAATTCAGATTTTTTCTTTTGTCCGTCTTTTTTGTTCCTCTCTCTACGCTTTTCTCTTTTCTCTCTCTCTTTCTCTCTCTCTCTTCACAGCAAGCCAACTTTCAACCCATTCATTTCAACAAACAACCCTGCGACCATCCCCATTTCCTACAGAAGTTCACTGAGAACAAATCCAATATCACTCTCAACAATGGGATTTATGCCCATGGAGAGACAGATCACTATGATATTTCAACTAAGATTTAATTAAACTAGGGGCCAGGGCCACTCAAGAGTGGAGCTAAAGCTTGTGATTACACAGTAGGGCTAAATGTGGTAGACCCAGACATTTGGGGTGATTAAATGTGTCTGCATAGTCAGTGATGGCTTCTTTATGATTGTGCGTGATGCATGATGCCGCGTACTCATTATGAAAATGGCGGTGTGCCGCGTCTGACCTTCTCCATGACTGCCTGCAATAGGATCCCCCATAGAGCGACAGGCAGACGGGCTCATGGTCCCCCACTGCCTAGGCGGTAATAGGATTAAGATCTATTGGCTAATGAGCCCTCAGCCTTTTAATAGAATTTCTCCAGCAGATTAACCATTGATCAAATGTCCCGCAGATTAGAGCCTTATCTATTTAAGAATTACCCACATTTGTCTGAGTCAGCCGCAGGTTTACGCAGAAATAAGTGAGTAAAAGCTATCTTTCTTTTTACGTTTTCCATACTGGTTACGTTCAATACTCTCTGTCAGTGTGGCAGTGTGGCTTCCAGTGGGAGACTTTAAAGGGATAGCTCACATTTCACTAATTACGCCAGTTTGGTGAGAGCAGAGAACCTCATTTTCTCCCCTTAGGACAGCAACATTGGGTCAAAAGGACACTGATTAAAAAGTGTGAGGCTACAGCAAATAGCATAACTATCCTATCTTTGAAAATTAACATAAATTCTCCCCACTCCTGAAGAGCAATATCCAATGCTCTTTGTTGCCTGTGAATTTTAGTGTGATAAAAGCGCACAGGGCTTTGAAAGAGAAGAGCTGCATGCGGTCTATTGCCAGTATAAAAATCAAGCTGAATTTGTTTAAATCATCTTCTTCTCTCCAATAAGGCTGTCGGAAATTGTTCAAAGTGCAACTCAGCAGTCAGACACTATTTATACCAAACGGCAATTGCGAATGAAGCCTAAAAATATACAAATGGGCTATTTTCAGCCTGTTTCATTCAAATATGTCAAAGCTTGACTGCCTGGCTATAGCAGCAGAGGGTTACACCCTCAACAAAAGAGTCATCATTTTTTTTCCTTTTATCTGAGCCGAACCTGTCAGCTTCAATTATGGCACAATGCTTCTGAGCCTTTGTCAAATCAACTTTGAAATTACTGGAGTCTTTCAGGACAGTCTTTTGAAACTCATTATTGTCACACCTTGGACTTTGACTTGACTAGAATGAATGTGTGTGATGTCAAAGATGATACAAAGTGTTTGCCTCATCTTTTATCATCTTGTGCAAAACATAATGGACAATCATTGCAATTAAACAGGCAACAATGAAGAATACAGATCGGGCTGCTGCCTGGAAGCTTTTTTTTTCTCTGTTGGATCATGAAGCGTTTTCTTTTGTTGAATCATAGTTATGTACAGCACAATATCTTCACTTGCTAAGTCATGTCATGTTTTTCTCTCTCTTCTCAGAAAAAAAGACAACACGGTGAACAAAATAAAAGCTGTCTTTCTGTCTCTATCTCTTATAGAGGTCAAGGCCATTGAAGAGCATTGTTATTTTGCAGTTACCTTGCCGACTGGAAGACGTGGAAACTGACAGAGAAACACACAGAGAGAAAGAGAGAAGGATGAGGAGGAGGAGGTGAACAGGGATGAAAAGAAGGAGGAGGAGGAGGAGGAGGTGGGTGACAGTGAAGGAGGAAGTAAAGGAGGCGGTGGAGGACGAGGAAGAGAATGAGGAGGCAGAGAATGAGGAGGAGGAGGAGGATTAGGCCGGAAGAGGTGGAAGAGGCGAAGGAAGAGAGCGAGGAGGACGAAAGCTGATGGGACAGACTGCAGTTATCCCACTCGTTATCCTGAGTGACAGGCTGGAAACAAGGGCTCTATTAAGGCAGCTCTCCAGGGACAAAGCGAGGAACAGGCGGATGGTCTTCCTCCTGCACCCTTCTGGGCTTGTTACGCTGGTCTGCCTTGAACACCCGCTCTCCTTTCTCCTCGTCTGTCTTCACCTCTCCGTGTCTCTTTTCTCCGCTCTGGCTGTCTATCTCTGTCTCAGAGCCGAGGCAGAAACAGAGATGCCCCCGTGCCTTCACCTTTCCTCATCCCTCATCCCTCCAGCTTGCTCTCTCTTTGAGCTGAAAAAAGACAGTTTAGAGTTCGGTCTGTGTACGTCTTCTCTCCAGCCCTCCCTTCCGCCCTCCTCCCCTCCCCTCCCATCGTCGTTCACCCCCCGTCTCCCTCGCTGCCTAGTCTGAGCTCAGACAGATACAGCTCTTTGCTTTTACCCCCTCCTTCCTTCCTTTCTTCCTTCCTTCCACCCCTGTCGCTTCTCCTCCCATGTCTTCCATACCTTGACTAACAGACAGCGCTGGGGGTGGGGATGTGGTTCATGTACATCTCCCATACAATAGCCTAATTCAAACTGATTTCCATTTCAACAGAGGACTACATGATAATCCTGATAAGCTCCGGGAGGAATTATTGAGAAACACCTCTTAATCCAATTCCCAATATGACTTTTCCTCCTCCTTTTCCACCTCAGGTGTCGTTCGGCATCAAGTGGATTTTAACATGTAGCGTCGCCGGCAACGTCAGATCACATTTACAATGACGGCTGAGGGAAGACGGCGGTACCTTGAAGTCAATAGCGCATACAAAGAATTTATTGGCGTGTGCATGACACAGCGATAAGAATGGATTGTGGATCCCTGCTCTTGAGATGTACAGTAAAGTGTAATCGAGTGATTGACGCCGGTCCTCGGTCTTCATCGAGGGAGAGCGCACCGAACTAATCGATCAATCATTATGAACCCCGGGGCAAATTGGGTTACAAATTAGGCCTCTGAAGATAAAACCGACACAATGAAACGCAAATCCATATCTCCAAGTGCTGGCCTTTTAAAATTCTAAGTGGGAGAGTGGATGAGTAATAAATTGGATGCAAGCCTCGTTCACGACACGCACGGTCGCTAGCTGCGAGCGCATGCAGCTGCAGTAACTCTCCCTCAGCCTACCTAACTACATCAGTCCTCCTACTCTCCGAGCTGTGCGGTTGTCCAGTGCTCAGTGGAGTTCGCTGTTCTGCAGCAGCTACAGTAGCTTGCTATCCCTGGGAGATGTGTCATTTAGCCAGAAGCAGCAGGTTGCGCTCAGCTAAACGACAGCTCCGGCCATTAGCAGGGCCTAATTAAGACACACTAATTACGGGTGATGGAGTGAGTGCTTTGTAAGGCCGTCTCTAAATAAATAATGAATACATAATCATTGTGCTTAAACAAGCCGCTTGAGCTTAAACAGTCACAGGCCCCCGGGCCTTGTGGAGCAAGGAGAGAGAGAGAGAGAGAGAGAGAGAGAGGAAGGGAGAGCCGGAGCGATGCATCATGGGAGCTGTCAAGGGGCGAAAAAATTAATATGGTTTTAAATATTCACTACCTGTCTGAGTGCAGGGTGGGAGGTGCCCAAGGGAGATTTCAGCCATGATGAGGTTGTGATGTTTTTCTCGCCTGCCATTATATAATTTACCACTAACCCGTGGTCTCTATTTAAAATTACAGTACAGCATAACATGAACATCTACTAGCAATTATTTTGTCCTGTGCAGTTCTACCTGGATAGACTTGTTTTTCTTTTTGCCTGCCTGTATATGTGACTCCATGTTTGACTGGGCACATTCAGCCTGTCTGTCTCTTTCTACCTGTATCTGTTTGGTTACCTGTTCGAATATTTGCCTGACCTTCGGTATATCTTTCTCTCTGTTATTTGTCTTTCTGTTTGTGCGCCTGTGTGCCCGTCTGTCTGTCCGTCCATCTCCCTGTCAAGCTACCTGGAGCATGGCCTCAATGTAAATGAGGTCTGAGGGAACAAATTGTTTGTCTGGCCCCATTCTGCTCTCTGTCCTATAGTCGATACGCCAGCATGACCTCAGGGCTCCACACTCCTTCTCTCACTGCTGCCAAAGTACCTTATAAAGTCACTGGCCATCCTCTCCTCCTCCTCCTCCTCCCTCCGCCTCCTCCTCTCCTCCATTTGCTTTTTTTTCCATTCTCTACGTCTCATCCCTCCTCCCCTCTCTTTAGCTTCCCTTTCTTTTTCTTTCATCCGCTATCATCCAATTATTAAATACCCTCTCTCCTTTCTTCCCTCGTCCATTTCAATTTTTTCCTCTCTTTCCTTCACTTCTCCTCTTCCTTTTTCTTTCCTCTTCTGAGTAAAGAAAAACTCACAGGACTGCAAGGAATCATCTCTGCAACAGAGAAGAACTGGAAATATAAAGTTAGCGAAAAGGCTCTGAAAACCCGTTCAGCATTTCATTGAGGGGAAAAAATGTGGAAGTTCTGATGAAAAGGCTCAATTTCACTCATAGAAACAGAACGCTCTCCTCTTTAGATCACTCTACTTAGAATATCACTTTGGAAGAAGAAGTGTGCAGACTTGAGAAAATGAGAGTTTTTCCTACAAATAAAACATCAATTTACAGTGTAGGTGTAATGCACCAGAGCTCTGATGGTGCTCTTAAACATATCCCTCCAGGATATTTTTCAGAGTGTGTAGGAGTCACAAATCTAAATTGCATCATTAACAACAAACATAAAAAATCCTTTATCTCTTCCTCCTTGTCCTTAAAGAACACGGCCCATACGATACTTGCCTCCGTGTGATTCAGAGTAGCTGATTAAAAGTGCCTGTGAAGACATGGCACAGCGATAGATAGACTGCAGATGAAGTGAAAGATGAAAGAGAGATGTCCGTCCAACGCATCTGATCAAAATGTTCTCCTCCCTTGAACTGCCTACACTGTCCTTTAAGAAGCTACCAAGAGGGCAGCCAAGGACAGCATAGACGGCCATTAGTTACAGAACTGACAGCATGGTGACAGGAAACATTAACTGGTAGGCAAGCATCCTAATAAGCTTGGAGGGGCTTTACAACCATGAAAGGAGACGATAATGAGCTGAAAATAAAGGAAATACAAGGGCTACCTCCCCATTCATCTCATAGGAACAGCTCAGCAATTTAGTCAATAAACATGCCATCAAAGGCCAAAGAAGAGGAGAGGATGTTTACAGAGGATATTTCCAATTATTTCACGCAGAGAGACTACAGGCTGGCAAAAAAATCTTTATAGTCCAGTGCATTACAGTCCAATTCAGTTTGGCTAATAGGCTAACTTGATCTTCCGTACTTTACCAGAAACTTAAAACTGATGCAGAAACACACATGCAGAAATCACTTGCAACGTGAATCCAAACTAAATGGAAAACAAAATAGATCTGTGGTCAAATAGTAGTTGCAATTTATGCTTAGTGTTTGTTTCAGCTTCCATGGGGTGAGTGGATTTTATCACATCAGCGCAATTCAGATACTACCAGATAAGTCATCAATCACACAAAATTGTGACTTTCAAATTCTTTCCTGTGATCTAAGGTTTTGTAGCAGACCTCACCCATCTGGCACCTAAGTATTGTCGGTTAAAACAAACAATGAAAGCCATTTGCAAGATTTATTTGACCAAGTTGTCGAACAGCCTAATAACTGGCACATAAGGATTTTTATTCTGGCTTCCTCCAAGCCAGGGAAGAAAATAGACACCCATTTTACTGAAAAATAAACGTAATGTGCCAGCATTTGAGCATTTTTCACCTAAGCCATACAAAGAAATAGTGGTAGCCTGGGGCTTCTCTGTCGACTGTGCAGCGTGTTTGGGGCACACATTACATGGCTGGCCCCGAGTACATTTATATCCATGACTGAAGTGTGTGTGCCCCTCCGCAGCTGTATGCTGCATAATTCATGTTGTGTCAGAGTTCTCCACTAGCTGGTGTCCGTCTGTCAGCACTATGTGTCCCCTGTCCCTCCCCATCCATTCCTCCTGAATGATAATGACAAGCGAGCGCACGCACACACTCACACACACACACACACACACACACACACACACACTCACACGTCCACATACTCATACATGCACAAGTGCCCACACACACAAACACACTAAGATACAAACACTCACAAAAGAACATGCACATTCACACACACTCACACAACAGCATCATCCAAAATCGGGCAGCAGGCTGACAATCCACAAACTGTTAGCGTCCTCTCATACATGAGTGTGTGTGTGTGTGTGTGTGTGCATGCTTGTGGGTGCAAGCGGCCGTGTGTGTGTGTGTATCCACGCTGCCTTGAAGAGCTCTCTTTCTCTCGCCTATGACAGGCCGTCAGTCTGCCGCTGCGGCAGTAGAAGTGGTTGCGTCCCTGGGGAGGCCTCTAAAAGCTCACAGGGTTCTGGGGGTGGGGAGCCCAGTTTTAGTGAAAGCTTTTCCATGTTCATCCACCCAGCTCCGCTTCTCCTCCTCCTCCTCCTCCTCCTCCTACTCCTCCTCCTCCTCCTGCACCTACTCCACCAGCCTCATTCCCCATCCAAATGCAGAGAAAACTCGCTAACCCCTACCCCGTATCCATCCATCTCTCTTTGCATCTCCCATTCCGTCGCCGCATCTGTCAGTTTTTCCCAACATCTCTGTATCTTCCTCTCCACTTCATCTCCTCCCCCCGCCCCCCTCCTTCCCGCCCTCACTCTTTACCTCTCCTTTCCCCTTTCTCCTTAAATTCTGCGCCTGTCACTCTCCCCGTACATCTCCATCTCTTTTCCCCAAACTATCTCTTCCACTCTTTTATTCCCTTCATCCCCCCCTCCCGCTCCCCTCCTTCCCTCCACAAGAGTACCGCATCCAACAGTGCATTAACCTCCATACATCTCTATGAGCTTCTCCGGTAGACACTTCCCTCTCTGGGAGCTCCTGTCACGCTGCGAGGAGACAGAAGAAGGACCTCCTATCGCACCGAATGACTGGCGAAGTCTCTCCACAGTGCCGGCGGCTGCGGCTCCGCGGCCTGGGGCCCTAACGGTGGTCCTAGACTATAAAACCACAGTAAAAAGCACACGAGGATGGTAGCTGTCACAGAGCTGACTGGGGCAGAGAGAGAGGGAGGGAGATGGAGTGTGGGTGGAAGGAGACAGAGAGACATAGCTACACACAGCAGCAGCAGCTGTGGTGACAAATGTCTTGTCGCCCGAGGCATCGGGAGTGTGTGCACGAGGGATCCTGTGTGCGCATGTGTGTGCTTGTTTACGTGTGTGTCCTCAAACCTCGACGGTGTGAATTCTAATCAACCTTGGTGATGAAGAGCCTGAAAATAGACTGATCCCTGAGCCGCCAATCACCGCTGTTACATCCCCTCTCGTTGTGTGATTAAGAAATAGACGTTTGTACTTAGCGCGCAAATTGTTTGTTTGCAACCATTTCGGGTTTCAGGCGCTAAACAGTCACATCTAATGGGGAAAAGAAAATCTTAAAGGTGAAGAGTTTCATTAAAATTGAAATATCCATTATAAAAAAAAAACACCTATTGCGGACATATGATAGCGTTAGAGAAAAAGGCATTGTAGAAAAATATGAGTTACTACGCAACAAAAAACCATTTTGCCTACAAAATAATAACATTTTTGAGAAGGTAATCATCTCTGTTTTTGAAATACTGAGTATTGAACCTATAATGAATGGAAGCGCTTTGGAAAAAATGACTTGCTATTGTTAGGTTTGTCCTTGGACTGTTTTTTGAGACGCAGAATACTCTGAAAACAGAAAAAAGAGAGAGAGAGAAAAAAAAAAGAGAGAGAGAGGGATCTAAAACACTATAGAAGGTAATGAAATGTGTGATTGCCTGGACCATGCCATTACTAGGGGACAGGGTCCTCAGAACCTTTTCTGCTGCAAAATGGGGAGGAGGATAAGTCATTATGGTTAGGTGTGTTAACACATTCTCTCTCTCAGACACACACACACACACACACTCCTTCCTCAGCATCTCAGAGCAGCACCATGAGGAAATTCATTTACTTTAAGATGGGCAGTAAAAAGGACGCCTCGTAAAAAAGGTCCTTTATGTGCAATCAATACCTGAACCAATGAGCAAGCAGATAGGCTCCGTTTCCTTGCCTCAGACACAGGCACAGACACTGGGAGAACTGTCACGACTTGACTTTCTATTAGCTCGGTCACTTGTCTCCTGAAGGACAATCTCCGAAAAGGTTGAAATAGGTTATGAGAAGGTGTAGCTGCTATAGATTAAGGCATAAGTTGTATAAAGCACAACTTCCAGGATTATAGTCTTTCTTTGTTACCTTAAATCACTTGCACTGCAGAGGAAAACACATTGAAAAGAATAATGAATAAAAAAAAAAAATCCATAGCCCTGAATGTTATCACAACGTCGTGTTTGACATATTTCCATGGATGAGAGCGAGTTGTGATACGCGCTTTGCTATGACACAGGTTGACAGATAGGCTTTATACTTGGTTAAGCAAGCTATCACACCCTATCGTATAATGTGCATCAGGAGTTTGTGCCGTTGTAATTTGGATGCGGGATAAAGCCTATAAGGAGGAATGCCATGCTGATTAATATGGGCTGTGATATGGGGTAATTCCCATACTGCTGCAACTGCAGTTCAAATCCTCCACCGGGCCATTGGAAGAGGTACAAGCTCATTACTCAGTATGGAGCGTAGACACACACCAGACAGACACACACACACGTACACAAACACACGCACGCACACACACAGTGAATACAGCAGCTGGTGAGTGCTGCAAACATCTCAACAATTTCACATCAGCTGTTTTGTCGGGGTCAGAGTAAAGACAGCTCCACAAAGTAAGAGTAATCACTGCATTTTCAACGAGAGCCCAGATATGCCGAGATAACTAAAGCAACAACTTTGATCTAAAGTGCCTTCCTGCGGTAATATCCTCTACTATTTCCTTTTGTCCTTTTCCTGTTGAATCTGAAGAAAAGACGTCACTTAGCGATACCTCTCCTTCCTGCTTCTCATTCCAATGCATTCAGCCAAAAGTCTTCCTCGAGTTATTTTGAGGAGACGAGGGGAGGCGAAGGAGAGGAACTGGAATGAACTCTTACCTGTCTCGCATCTCCTCCCAGTGAATCCTTGCTGGCAAACGCAGTTGTTAGGTGAGACACAGGTTCCCCCATTCTGGCACAATCCGTCACACATAGCTAGAGGTAGACCAGGGGAGAAGCGCCATTACTCACCAAGATTAACGAGCATTAACTATGTAATTAGACCAGCAGCAGCATATGTATTTGCATACAGAATAAGAGCTAATTTGGTGATGTGATTCATTACAGCCTCTCATGACATTCTTTAGCGTGATTAATGCATCTCGCCGAGGTTAATTCAAAAATGTTCATTATTCGTGGATGGACTGTTAGCTAATGCGTCCTCAAAGTAAAGAGAAGTCATTGAAGTTGACAGAATGCAATGGAAATAAATGAAATATCTACACAAATCACTTTCTGCTAGCTCACTGGCAAGAATGGGAGGGGAAAGAATCGAAAACAAAAGAAGCTGTGTCCAGCAAGATGAGCACCAGATGATTCTTCAATGGATTTCCTTAAATGGATTTCAAATTATGGGATTGATTTAACTGCCCGTGGTATGACCAATCCTATATAAAGCAATGTAGGGGAGCGGGTAAATCTCATCAAGTCAAGTCATGTCAAGTCAAATTTGTCTAATAAATCCTTTTAACTCATCACAAAGCGCTTTACAGAGCAACAAAGGACATAAATACACATTTAAAAAAAAAAAAAAACAAGAGCAAACAGAGAGAAACCCCCACACCTAGATGCCAGGAAAGCTTTTTTTCTGACTGAAATGTATCTATTTTTATACTGTAACTAATACCCCCAATAAATGCTGGTCACAGTATAGCCGCAGTGGTGCTTACCTTTGCAGACCGTCCCGTTGCCGGTGTAGCCCGGCTTACAGGAGCAGCTGTGGCCTCCGACCATGTTGAAACACAAGGCGTTCTCATCACAGTTGTGTAGTCCACTGAGGCACTCATCATGCTCTAAACACAAGAAGACACAACACATCAGAACTACGCTCCCAAAGATATCCATCCTATTTTCTTTAGTCTCATATACAGTTTTTTTTTTTTTACAGTTTTTCTTTCAACTTTTAAGTGAAAAACTCTCAGGTGAGACGATTCCACTTGTTTCCAGTACAGTTTCACCCAGTTTCAGATGATGTCATTATCTTCAAACAAGCCACAAGTACCAAGAAAATGACAGCTGATTAAAGAAGATTATTTAAACATGTTAATTTGCATTGGAAAGAAGTGAAGTTATCTCATTCCACTGGCAGATTTTTTCACTTGTTTTTAGAAAAGTAAGATTTAAGACTCGAATAGAGAATAATGAAAATTCTTAAGAACAATATTATTTGCAGCATACAATATACTATAAATGCTGAGAGGTCAGAGTTAGACTGCAGTAAGTTGACATACAGACCACTGGAGGATGCATTGTTACCATCCAGATCTAAGACATTAAAAACTGCTTCAAATTTTTTATTGTAATTTGTTGTGCTCATCTGGCAAAATATGAAGAATTGAACCATCTCAGTGATAAATCTTCATTCATTAATCCCCACTGCAATTAAACTGCTTCATTTGCACATATAATGATGTAGCCTCTTGTGCCTATATAAACATGTTGTGTTTTGCAGTGATGAGCATCTTTTTTTAGACTGTGCTGACATGTTGAACCCCCCTCTGGTCTCATCAACTGGCACCTCCTTGATGGTTTTTTTTTAAGTATGGTGAGATATAACAATTTCTTATGTGTTTTTATTTTAAATCCCAACTGCAAATCCTTTTCAATTTGATTTGAAAACGCTAATTTGATTTTAACGTGAAGGCTAAAACGAAATGGTTAAATAATTCTACAACATTCAGTCGCATCCCTTGCCACACATCTAAACAGACGCTTTAATGCACGCCCTTCGTCTGCCCCTGAACACAAAGACTGATCTTTATCCCTCTGAGAGACACAAAGAAGAATACACCCTAGTCTATTCTATTTGGGAGCTTCACATAAATATTGCTTTCTGATAAGTAGTTGCTTACCAAGCACTACTTTGGCTGATGCACAGGAAACTTTCTGGACTGCTTTAACCTTCTGAAATCTTCTTTGCCTTATTTATACGAGCCGAACTCTAGTTTCCAGTCACGACTCTGTATCCAGTCACGACCCAAAAGAATGCAAAGCAGAAACCAAGTATAAAAAGCCCACCTTCTGTCAAGAATGCTGTCTGGCTAATTTTGTAAAACTTTGCTTTTAGTCATTTAGCCAGACAACTTTTTTTTTTTTTTCCTTTTGTTATGTGTTTATAGGGCAGAAAGGGTGCTGAAAGAACAAGTAGTTGACTAAATCCCTTAAAAAGGTTAAGGCTCTTGGAAAATGAAAACACTAAGACTTTACTGCTAATCTGGGGGCAACAGTTTGGCCTGCTTCTAGTTGTTTTAGTGGATTTCTGGGCCACACTGCGCCTGGCAGGGGACGGAAATAAATTCATTTCTCTCAGCTGCTCTCCTGCACATTTTGTTCACACATGACAAAGTTCTCAGGAGTCTTCCTTAAACAACAATGATAAAATATAATTGTACCTACTAGCAATAGCACCTACAAATCAAATGTAGATCGCACAATTCGGCGGCTTTTAAACATATACTATCGTGCAAGACGGTGAAACTTAACGACACAAAGATGACACCTGGAGAGACAGGATCAGAAATCTGAATGCTTGTTGCAGGAGACCTGAGCCGCATCATCCATTTCCCTGCTATCATCCAATCCATTATATCTCCTGAACAGACCGTGGGCTCATCCAAATTGAAAGTGACATTGTGATGAGCTCCTCCATCGAGGATACGATGTGTGTGCGGCAGTGTGTGCGCGTGTGCGTGTGTGTGTGATGGATTGAAGGGCACTTAGGAGGGCCTGCCGCTGCTCTTGTTGCTGCATCACACACACACACACACACACCTGCTGATAGGCAGAATTAAAGCCTGCTCATAGGCATATAAAACCTGTAACAGGAGAGGACAGAAAATGAGGTGGTTTGCCCAAGGTCACATCTGTGTGTATCTGCCAGAGCCAGGAACAGCCAGCCGTCACTCTGAATCGACAGGGTGGCAGAGCTGGCAGGGTGCTCTGTGTGTGTGTGTGTGTGTGTGTGCGCATATTGTCACTAGAGCATTATGGCCGTGACCCTCATGCTTAGTAGTGGACGGTTATAATTTGGGTGATTTAGGAATTAAAGCTTATTCTACTATGGCACTCAATGCAAGTCACTCTCAATTAAATCGCCAGCTAAATCCTTAAAATGGTACACGTCTGTTTGTGTGTGTGTGTGTGTTTGCCTGTGTGTGTGTGTGCGCGCGTGAGTGAGAGAGAGGTATTTTCTCGCTGACTGCTGCTGCTCAGGCTGTAGACAGATAAACAATCAATTATGTACAGCCTGTCATTGGGGATCTCGCTGTAGCTGGCCGTTTCTCTTCCTGCTTGACTCCCTCCACCTTCTGGCAAAACAACACAGACCGGTCTTAGCCCGGTCTGACCTCAGGCTGCTTTCCTGGAAACATTTCAGCCTCAACATCAGCTTGGTACAATTATAAGTCTGTGAAAGGAAGATGATCTCATGATACGTCTGGGAAAAAAGACTTCCATTTGCGTCCTTGGGTGACGCTGCTTTTGTCCTGACAGGATGACTGGAGGAACAGAAACACCAGCAAACAGCCAGTTGTAACACATTACGGTTCCTGAAGCTGATAATTTGGAAGCTACACAAGAAGGATGTCATTATCTTTTTAGTTAAAGCCATTCAAAGTAATGACGGAGCCATCGCATTTGGAAGTGTCCTGTATACACAAATTGCTTCAAGGCATTAAAGGTGCTTCATGTAGCATTTTAACATCAACAAATAATTACCACTTTAATTCTGAGACATTAGTGTAATTATTGTAAACAAACAAGACCATCACCGAGAAGATTAGCAGCCTCTACCAGCTTCTACACTGCGTTTTACTTTGTGTTTGGATTTCACAGGAAATCTGCTGGATTGCAGATGAACCAGGGAGATTTCTTTATGGCACAAAACAGAGAGAGGGCCGCTGTTTTTCCTGCACAAATGGAGCTAAAGCATCCGGGGGTTCTCACAATGGCAGATGGAAGAACAAGAGAAAGGCCTGTGGAAAAATCACTTTCAACATATTTATCCTTTTCAGAGCAAGAAGAGAAAAACAAGGCGAAGAGGGAGAGAGATCCAGGCAAGTAGAATTGTCACAAGCAGCAACAGGGTTTGTGGGAATTTGGTTTGAATTTTGAGAAACACTAGCATTAACCCTAACCCTAACCCTAACACTGAGATAGAGGCTCCCAACTTCCTTCTCACCATGGTCTTATTGGTTTATGGTAACTATACAAAAGAATCACAGTTACTTTGACAATGATATGATGTTTAAAAACGCTACACGTAGCACCTTTAACTTGCCCATCAGCCACACTGAAAGATTATAAATCCTACTGGCCATACTATTCCATTATTCAAGAAGGTATCGTGGAAGAGAAGGCAAAAATGTTTGTCCAAATCCCCTTTAGCTGCCAGACCCTTTGACTTTACAGACTGAAAGTCATCTTTTCTGATCTCTGCTGTTCCCGAACCCCACTGCTCCACCTCTGCTCCCCGTCCATCCCTTCCTCCCTCCATCCGCCCATCCCTCCTTCCGTTCCTCTGCCTCAGGGGCCCAAGTCTGGTTATCACAGGATTAGAACAAGGACACACACCCTGCATACACACACACACTGCACACACAGCACACACATACCTCAGGACAGCCTCCTTTAATAACATTCAAAGGGAGAGCACAGCCAATCCGCTACCTTTCATGGATTAGCTGCTAATCTCACAGAGCGAGGAGCACCTCGGGCACTTTGGGGAAAAGAAAAAGAGTGGAGGGAAAAAAAGGAGGACGAATCTTGACCTTCAAGATCAAGGATAAAGTGCTAGCCAAAGAAAGGGGCAAGAAGAAGTTGGGGATGTTTCTTTTTCTAAAGGCTCCATTGGACACGGAGCCTGGGCAGTGTCAAGACATTTGGTTGTACATATTTCATTTAAGCAAGTACAAGAAGTCAGCGTGTTCCAGTCTACCACCAGCTGGGATCTGAACCGGTGACCTTCCTCACCGCGGGTGGTCGTGATGTAAAATACAGAGTTCTGTCTGAGCTCGCTGACCCCATGACAAGCCGAGGAGAAATGTAACCAGGACTCCATGCTGTTTCACCCAGCCTTAAATCCGTAGATCAGCCCTTTAATCCACTATTCCGCACATAAACATGAAATGAACTACAGCCAGCGTAATCCTCTTCACTAGGCAGATTGCGTCACATACAACACTGAAATACATGTGGAAATATGGCTATCAATACCTGCACATTGTTTCTGCTGAGATTGCAATTTGGTAATTGGTGAAAGCCATTGAGGATGATAAAGATGCTCGTATATCATGTGAATGTACTATATCAATACAGGTACTGAAGGGGCTGGTTTAATGTTTCCTTCCCCAGCTGTAATATTTCTTCTCTGCGCTACTTGGAAGAATCAGCATTCCCCTTGGACGCTTTTCAAACAGAAGCAGATGTTCGATTGCTATTAATAAGGAGCAGGGGCCTGCAGCTAGCTTAGCATGGCACCTCTTATCTCTATTGTCAATGATAGCCACCAGGACTAGAGAGGTGAGACTCCACAAATCAACATGCATATGCGAGGAGGAGCACCCCGGTGTGTACGCCGCTATTATCAAACTTGATTTATTTATTATTTTCTCTTGAGGACCGTGAATGTTATTGCTAAGATCTAATTAGCCTCTAATTCATCTTTCTAATATTAGCTAAGAGGTGAGATGTGGCTATAGCGGTGATTGGGTTCAGTATCAAGCACTGGGGGCTCTGATGGCGAATGTGTGGGAGCTGATAGTCCAATAACTCAGTAGGGAGATTACGACAGTAATTTGACTGTAGCAGGGAAAAAGTCATTACATCAAGCCTCTGCAAAAGCCTCAGTTTAATCACACAAATTGACTTTTATAAGGAGACGCATAGCCACGTATTCCACTGCTGTGACTTGAAGGCATTTTAATAGGAAACTACGTAAAATATAGTGACACAATTTAATCCACTGGGTTTGGGGGTATTAATCTTCATTGTAAATCTGGGGATTGAGCGCACAGTGGAAGAAAGACAAATGAGTAAGACAATAAAACTTGCCCGCAGCCCAGAAGATTAGAGAAAATACAGTGAGTGAAATCACATAAGGTACAGTGGGTGTCTAAAGATAATATGGAAAAGGACTGAGTAAGCAAGGAGTTTTCCCTCACTGAATAAATCACAAGAGCAGAAGAAAAGCGATGAATGTGCATTCGTTACTCCTTTAGAAAACCATTCCTCAATCTCTATTCTAACTTGTTTATTCCTTCAGAAGACTGTTCTTAAAAAGACACAAAGTCACAAATCCTTGACTTTGTTCCACTATTTCCTGATTTCCATTGACAAGGGAAGAGAGAAGAGAGAAGAGAGCTCTGCGGGGGGAGGGGGTGGGGTGGGGGGGGGGGGGGGGGGGTGCAGATGGAGCAGGAAATGGGAGTTTTCACCGGGTGTTCATTGTCTTGCTGAGTCTCATGGCTTTAATTCAAACTCCAATGGAACGGTGGGGGGCCGCGGGCCTAAACCCTCCGGCGTACAGCGCGGCGGCAGCCAGCCCCAGCACTCTGCTGCCGCTGAGTTAGTTTGCATTAGTGCAAATTGCTTTTTTAATTACAGACGGGGAGGAAATGCAGCATGTTGCCTCCTCCTCTGAGATGATGCACATAGGGAGCTACTTAGCTTCATGTTTCACAAGCTGCAAACAACTGGTGAGGAACGAGGCGGATCTGCCACTCATAACTGTGGAATGACATTGTGTTATTCCTGATGAAGGACAGAGATATTGCATTATAGATGGATTAGTCTTACTGACTCGAACTTTTAGTATGTGTTGTACTGTATGCTCCTAAGTTAGACAGTGTAATAAAACTACTGATTTTAATTGGACATACTGTGCTACAGGTAGCATTAAAATAGTTTGAGTTTGTGTGTGTGTGTGTGTGTGTGTGTGTGTGTGTGTGTGTGTGTGTGTGTGTCTATGGCATCATTTACACCTGGCATTAAAATCCATCTCTGTTACACACATCACCAAAATGCAGATTTTCACGCATGTCACTTACTCTCCATATCCCGAGAATCTATTTTTGACCCGGATGTTAATGTCTGCATCCTATTCGTTTTCTATGTGCTTCATGGTTGGACGCACGCATGAAAATTGACATTGTTTACGCAGCTCTGATATGTGGATTGAAGAGGCACCGCATTCACACTTTGTTGTTAATGTGACCAAATGTGTCTCTTTAATGCGTCCTTGGTGCATTCACATGTTTTTGCGTTCCGATTACAATCTGATCACCCAGGACGTTTGTTAATGCAGAGGTACAGGGGGCCTGTCTCTCATATGTAGGAATATTTGTAGCATTCTCATCTATTGTAACCTGAAGACAAACGATAAAGGACAAAGGCTGATATGAACAAGCAGGGCTACTAGCAGAATCACGCACAACAGAGACAGGGAATAAAGATAGTGAATCATCCATGCAATCTTTTTAGATTGATTTGGCTTGCTTTTTAGATTGACTTTGGTTTCAGCTTTGATCAGGAACAAAAGGGCCTTCCGCCTCCACTCACAGTCTCTCTGTTTCGCAGGTTCTCAGTGACTTTCTTTCTCCTTATCACACACACACACCCACGCACTCACACACAACCACATACACACACACACACACACACACACACACACACACAGAAGGCAGAAATGTAGACCGCAGACACTTTGACACTTCTCAAGAGGCCTGCAGTTCATATATCTTCCATTTTTTTGCAAAGTGAAGTTTTCAAAGGACAAAAGTTTTCACACAAACTATGGGAACCCTTTAATGAGCTCAAAGTTGCAACTTGCAAATATGTCAAATAACAAATAATAGCCTAGTCTCACAATATAATGGAGTTTAGAGATGCACAGTAACACTTTCTTACAGAATGAACAAGTGTAATTATGGAATTTCTCAAACATAAAGTTTTTATACCAAAGCAGTGAGAGAGATAGATAGAGAGAGAGAGATATAGAGAGAGAGAGACAGAGAGAGAGAGAGAGAGAGATGCGCTTTGTAATCTACACAAAGGAAACGCTCTCCAAAATTGATTCAACACTTTATGCCAATGCTATCTTGTGCTGAATCATAAAGTAGCAAGGCTGGTATTGATTTGTACGTGTGTGTGTGTGTGTGTGTGTGTTTTATTTTAATGTGCCGCTGCTAATCAGAGCAAAACCAATAGGAGCAAATCAAACTCTGACATTCATCCCTATGCATATTAAATGAATGGACTGCGCATAATCACAGGGTAACAGTGACAGATTCACCACCCTCTGGAATCTGAAGTGTGGCACATGGCGAAAAAAAAGGAAAGAAAGTGTAGCACATGGCCAAGGTTTACAGTGCATTTTACAGGTGTTGTAAAGCATTCGTATGATAAGTATCTCTCTCTGTCAGAACATGACATTCTATTACACAGCTGCCTTAAACTGTCTCACTCTGCGCTCTGACACTGATAATTCACTGTGCCGTTCTGACTGTCTGGCTGCCTTTCCTTCTTCCTCTCTCTCTCTCTCCCTCTATGTCTGCGTGTCTCTTGGCCCAACAAATTTACTGTCACACAATCAAAAATCGCCCTCCTGTGTATGACTAAAGGCACAAATGAAATCATCTCTAACTGCCAATAACTTCTGCATATAAAACGCCTCGCTTTGGAATCTCACAGTCTGAATAAAAAGTCATATCTTCCTCGTGAATCTCTGTATGTCTGTGTGTCTCTCCCCCCTCTCCACACCTATACAACAACAAAAAAGCATCCTCTTGTGTACGACTAAAGCAACAAATTAAATTGTCTCTAACTTCTAGCAACCTCCGCGCAAAATGGCTCCCTATGGCGGCTCCTGTAGCTGAAACCCACAAAGCCATATTAAAACCGGCGCCTTCTCTACTTGATTCCAGTGTGTGAGAAGGCCAGCGGAGGAACTCACCTGTGCAGGAGTAGTCATCGATCCTGATGTAGCCCGTATGGCAGATGCACATGAAGGAGCCGGGGGTGTTAACGCACATGGTGTTCTCCCTGCAGTAGTGCTTCCCTTCAGCGCACTCATCAATATCTGGAGAGATGGGAGAGAGAGAGGGACAGCTGGAATGCACTGCGGTTTTGTGGCAAGTCAAGTCAAATTTACTTACAAGTCGCTGTAACAAAACAGGTTTGTCACAACAAGCTTAAGGGCTTCAGACTTGAGCATATGCACAAGCAAAAATTTGCAAACACGCATATATATAGCTGGCAAAAATACACTGATGCATACATTCACGCACAAATACACAAATCACACAAACACACGCTTGCTCACATGCTGGCTTGCATACTCTTTCTTGCTTCTTTCTCATTCTCCCCCCGTCTCACACACATGCACACACGCACACACACACATACTCACAAACAAGCACAAGTGCGCACACACACAAAGCCCAGGGGTAGTTTGTCTTCATCAGTGGAAGACCCTGAGGAAATGCAGAGGGTGCATGTGAGGTGGGCACCAAAGCACTTAAGGTTGCACCACTGGATCTTTCGATCAATTCAAAGTGGAGCACTGAATCCAAATTGGGACTCAGCTGTTTGCAAGACACTTTCCTCCAGACCCATTCCACACTCCTCTTGACTTCATGTGTACTTAAAATTTCATGCTAACCCTGAATACAGGCGCAGTCACTGATTTAGAATTATATCCATTAATCCATTAGTCTTTTGTATTTCCCACATTCTTATAGTTCTGTATTTGGATCCATATTAGCCGTTGCCTTAGAAACAGCTATTCCTGGGTTCCAAACAAACTGCACGCCAAACCATCAAACAGAAGATGCACACTACTGCCAGGGTAAACAAAATAATCTTGATAATGTGATGCAACCCAATGCAAACACAAGTCAAACCTAATAAACACGGCTGCGTAATATACTCTCGGGCCTTGTTTCTGGTGATAGTTACAGGTCAAATAGAGACAAATTTCGAGAGACAAGCTCTGACTAGTCCTTGACATTACTAATTTATTATTCATTCACCGTATTCCGTCTCTGTGCGAGCCCAAGAGGACGTTCACCCCTGAACATGTTCTGTGCCAGACGCATTTGCGGAGAACACTTGAAATGGAATTTCAATAGATTTGCATTGGCATTCATTCGGCTCACATGTCCTTGGGTAAAGCACCACCCACCTCCCCACAAACATCAGCGCTCATTCACATTCACCCTTCCTTAGTCTTTCCTTTCACGGCTTCATCAATAGTTGATCCCTCCATCTATTCAAGCTCTCCTTGGCTATACGAAGCTGCAGACAATCAGCAGACACCTATGAAAGCACATGTGTCCTTCGCTAAATGAATGGAGACTAATTAAACTGTGTGGCTGGCTTTGAGAGAGAGAGAAAGCGAGAGAAAGAGAGGGGAGGAAGGAGGTAGAAGTAAGGACAGACAACAGGGCAGGTACAGACAAGGAGTGGATTAGAGACAAAGATAGATTGACGTAGAGCTACTGTAGAGCTAGAGAGAAACTATAGACAAAGAGAGGGTGAATGACTGAGATAGTGAGTGAGAGAGACAGATAGAGGGAGGGCAGAGGGAGGTAGAGGGATGAGCAGATAAAAGGGCAGGTGAAGAAGTGGATTAAAGACAAAAAGACGTAGAATGAGGGAGAGCCAGGCAGAAAAGTGTGGAGTGCTGCGAGACAGCCAGAGAGAGTGAACGACCGCGATAGCAAGCGAGAAACAGAGAAAGTGAGATTTAGATGGCAGAGGAATATAAGTAGAGAGAGTGCAGCGAGAGGTATTAACTGTCGGTGGAGAGACAGAAAGCGAGAGAGCTGATTCGCTCTCTGTTCTCCTCAACAGGCAACTGCAACTGCAGCGGTAACCTTGAACAGAGGTCTTAGGTGACACTTTTCCAGGTTTCTGATTGGCTGGCTGTGGCGGCGGCTTTGATTTAGAGGCTATTAACTGTAAGACACCATCCATCTCACCCCTGGTGACACCAGTTACGTTTGCTAAAACAATATGTTAGGAGGTGAGATGACGAGGGGCGCCGCGCGAAGCGTGGGGGGGTGAGACCATCTCCATCTCCATTAACACACTCCATTTTCTTGATTGGCCTGCCACATGGACACACGTGACGCGCCACCCTAAAGAGGCTGGCTAAGAGTCTGCGGCGGCTTTTATCGCTGAATGGAGCACTCTGGGTCAAACTGTTGGCACGCCACGATGGATGGCTACAAAATGATTGTGGGCTATTTCTCCTTTGTGCATTCATACTCTACCGTAACAACTGAATCAATCATAGTCAAACCCGTGGAGGGTGGATAGCTTTGCATGATTAGGACAAAAAAGTCCTAATCTGTCATAAAGAAGAAGGTCCTCTAATGCCTGCTGTCAGACTACAATCACAGAAAACTACAGATATTACATAGACTAGTATTGTTGACTCTGATGTAGGCGTAGACTTTGTTTTACCATGCTCTGATGCATGTTAACTGTACAAGTCATAAGGCAGCTTACCGTATAAATCCATTTATTCCACTGTTTATGCTTGCTACACGCTATCACCGAGCGTGGTTATACCATTAGAGGTCATAACTATTCTGCCATTTTTCATATTCCCACTATTGCCCATCCTGGTCATCCCACTACTATTTAAACAGGGAATAGCAGCTTATCCTTCTCCCCTTGCATAGTGTGTAGATTCTAATAGGGAGCGTCCTCGCTATCTGTGTTTCATACTACAGTACACCAAGGTCTGGGAGTAGGGAGATAACACTGCCATTGCCTTTGGATGTCCCACAAAGACACCCGAATCTGTGCCATTCTCCCAGCCAACCAGCCCGCTAGCCAGCCATCTCTCTCTCTCTCTCTCTCTCTCTCTCTCTCTCTCTGTCTCTTTTTTTCTCATCTATATACCCGCCCTCCCCAGTTCACTTACTCAAGCAGATGATTTGCAATAACTGGCAGAGAGATGAGGCTTGCCAAAACATTGTCTGATATTCCTCAGCAGCCAGTTCCCTCATGGCCAGACAGCAGTCAGAGGAAAGAGCAGAGAGACAAAGAGCTGTCCCTATTGGCCAAACACTGTCCCTACTGGCCTTGGTTCTTCATGGGTGTAGAAAGGTTTTAGAGGAAGCCTGTTTTAGTTTAGATGAGTTTCATTCAGATTAAATGATTCTTGGTGTTTGGAACGTCTGGAGAAGGTTCAGGGGGATTTCAGTCAATGTCTATATGGTGTTAAAATGTTTTTGGGGCCAATTCCCTTTCAATTCAATCAATTCATTTTCAAATGTCTTGTGATTCACTGGAAAATGGCACCAAATTCACTGTGATTTATCTAATCAATAACATTTTCATGAACCAAAAAAAAACATTTTAACATTAATAATTCTATTTAATAATAATTTTAGAGAGGATCTTCTTCCTGAATAGGTTAATTACAAGTAGACTGAACACAACCCAGGTTAGACTACATTGTAACATTGCAATTTTTCCTTTCATTTTATTTTCTAAAGGCTGGAGAATTGAGGGCTGTTAGCTTTGTGTGTTTGGAAATTGGTCACATTGTGTTGCTGCAATTTGTCATGCAGGATGGATTCTGGGAAAGTCAGTTCTGCAAGCAAAATCAAATACTCTCCGCTTTCTCTCATTCAGTAGCAAATTGCTGTAAATGACAAAGGAGTGGGATGTTTTTTTATCAGCTTACTCAATTATTGTTGCAATCTTTAGGGCCAATGATTATTTTCATCTGTTTTAAACGAGATCAAAATGAGGCAAAACTCAGACAAAATATGTTTCTTTGAAAAGGAACAGAGTAGCTCATAGTCTCCTTTCTGAGCAATTACCTAAACATGAACTACGGATATCACATGCTTTGCTGCTTGTGTTTTAACGGACAAGATTCCAGAGAAAAGTTCTTTCAGTATCTTTTCAACTTACCAAATTGGCCAATCACTCCTAAATAAACAGGCTCAAAAAGACCCAAACAAATATGCAAAACGTCGCTGCCAATTTGGGCGAGAGCAGGAGCCAATTAAGATGACTGAGTGGAAAGAATCCCATTAGGAGGCAGCAAGAGTGAAAATCTGCATTCTGAGAGCACAGTCATTGTCTAAATACCAGACACTCACAGTGTGATCAATCACTGTAAACACTTAGAAGCCTGCTACCTGACTTAGAACAATGAACATCAAATAAGGAACAGGATTGGAGGAGCGTGTGTGAGTGTGTGTGTGTGTGGGAGTAGGTGTAGGAGAGGGTGTGTGGATGTGTTATTGCTTTTTTGTGCAGTCAATCCCTGCACATTCCACACATTACAACACAACAATTTCCCCATAGGGATCATTAAAGTTCCATTTAATCTAAAAACACTCATGGGTCCTAATATGCGAACATCTACTTGCCCTTGCAGGTAGCCTCTCATATCATGAAAGTAAGTGTGTGTGTGTGTGTGTAGACGTATTAACATACAACTAACACACACTGGTACGACTTATATAAAGCCCAATGCATCTCACAGACTAAACTGCCTTGTTTATGCCGTGCAGCATGCAGTAAGTCAAACGATCACACACATTAGGCGACGAGTGCGAGCGGGCTTTGCTCTCCATCATGGCTCTCATTAATCTGGAGGAGATTTTCCGCCGCGCGTGAATCGATGCAACATCACCATCAATCACCCATCACTCTGTGACCGAGCCTAGCCTGGGGGCCAGAGGTCTACACACCAAGTAACAGGGAACGGAAAGAGCTATCAGAGCTGCATGTGAGGCTGACGCCAGGATCACACTTCATTTGTGCTGCTGCAAACTGTGTGAGGAGTTCTACGTAAGGATCTTGGGGCTCGAGCTTACTGATCTTAAACTCATTAGATGTGGTTGTCGAATGTACTATTCATTCATTGATTCATTCTCTTTACCTGCTTATTACATTTCAGGGTCACGGCAAGCTGGAGCCTATCCCAGCAGACATTGGTCGGAACGCGGGAAAACACCCAGGAGAGGTCGACAGTCCATAAAAGACCTTGACTGCAATATTACAATGTAAAATTTCATTGTATCACATTGTAAAACTCTTGATTCATTGATGTGTTCATCATGAAAACTTCACAGAGAGCTAGCAAAAAGCATTTGTTTCAGTTTATGTACGCATTATCAACACATAAGCAGAATAATTGCGATGCGTGCGACACCTTCATCGCAGCGTAATGCATCTGCAACGGAATGATGCAGCGGTAACGGATTCTTTCATTCAAAATGAATAAAATTCCATCTGAGCGGAACGCATTCGATGCATTAAGTGTGATCCCAGCCGGAAAAGAAGCAGAAAGGAGACTTGTCTCAGGTGGCATTTGAAGGCTGCTGGTGGAGTAGCAGTGAGATACTGTTATTTACACTGGAGAGGTTTGTCTGGATGATGGGAGGATTGTCTGTTTTGGGTGACATTTCAGCGGGTTACAGAGGTGGTGTGCGAGTAAACACACAGCTGGTCAAAGTGTGAATGTGTTTGTGTGTGTGTGTGTGTGTGTCTGTGTGTGTGTATGTTTCCTCTCTGTGTTTGCGGGTCAGGGCCCTAGCAGGTGGGAGAGCCCAGAGGCTCGGGGCTCATCCCAGCAGTGATTGGGTTTTGGAATGGGCCGCGCTCTTCAGTCAATGCCAATTAGCCTGCTGCCACCTTGTGACATTCACAAAACAGCAGCGGCAATCGGACCGGTCTGTGTTCACACAGGATACGCTTACACACAGTCACACAAACAAATATGCAGCGACACACACAAACACACCCACACACACACACATGTTTGCTCACACACACACAGACACACTGTCATGGCTTACAGGCTAGTAAACATAAAACCCCATTCTGTGTATGAGCAGTGTAGACTTATTTAAAAAACAATTGGCTTACACAAGTAGGGTCTACACTGAAATTACCCTGACATTATCAGCAAATAGCCTGCAAATACCCTAACCATCAAAATAAAAATCCTGTTGTATGCTTTTTCTCTTGCCATTCCCTCAATTCGACAGATCATCATATCGCATTTCACATTTCCCACATGGGAACTATAAAAAAAACTCCCAAGAAGTCATTCTTTTTGACAAAACCTTAAGGGAAATTCCTAAAGTAGAGCGTTTCAAAACGAGACAACAATGGAAGATGTCTCTATGCCTCCAGTCCTCTACGATGCTGAGATGAATAATGGTATTATCTCAACATGTTGAACTATACTGATTGTTCAATTTAGAGACAATCACACAGTCTGTCACTTCTGCACAGCTTGCCCCTCTGTCTAATTCTATCTTAAACACACGCATGGTGCTGCATGTTGGAAAGTAAGCCTTCAGCCTGACGGCGCTGTGAGGACGGGATGGAGAAGAAATTGGGCTCCTTTTCTGTTTGAGAAAGCAGCACTCAAACACATGCACCTGCACATACACACACACACACACACACACACACACACACATACTTACACAAAGGCGGGGATAGTATCCCCCTGAGTTTTCCCTACTGCTGCTTCTATGAAAAATTTACACAGAAGTGATCTCATCGGCTATTTTGAGCCCATCTCTGACCTAGGAGTGTTTTAAAGAGCTAGTATCTGTCTTTTCCTTTTGTGATGCTTATCTTGATGTTTGACAGGACCCTAAAAACTGGTGCATGTGTGTGTGTGTCTGTGTGTGTGTGTGTGTGCATGTGTGTGTGTGTATTGTGTTTATGCGTGCATGTGTATGCATGTTTATACATGTGTATGCAAACACATGCATGCATACTTACATGTTTGTGTGTGTGTGTGCCTCTGTGTGTGTGTTTGTGTGTGTGTGTGTGTCTGTGTGCATGTAAGTGTGTGTGTGTGCCTGCCTCTGTGTGCATGTATGCAGCGTGCACACAAGTGTTTCTGATTTATGATCTCCCTACTGTGTTCAATACATAAAATTGCTTGTAAGTTGGACTTCTCATCTCATCTCTCTGGCACTATTGTATTGAAACTCACCTAGAATCGAAAGCAGGCAATTTCAATCATCTTTCTGTATACCACCTCTCAACCACAAAATGCTGTATCTATTACATGAACACAAACATTCTCTCATCCTCCCACAGGATCCTCAATGCAACTATTTTAGCAGGACAGTCCTTTTTTCTCGCAGGACACACAAACACTCAAAGAGTAAGAGATTTCCAGAGACACACAAAAAATCAATTGCCTTTGAGAGAACAACATCAGCAAATTGAGTCCATTTCAGGTTCCCTGTGCAGTCTCTGATGCAAACGCTCACCACACACACCCCCATCCAATTTCATGGCGAGAGTCAGGCGGCTCTTGAGATGAATAGTGTTGGTCTGAAGTGTCGATGTTCGAGGCACAAGTCTGTCTGCTAGTTCTCAGTTTCACACTGGTAATGGGATGGGTTACTCTGTCTGTCTCTTTATTTCTGCAACAATGAACTGCTGAAAATATTCGGTGAGCTCAGCTATTACAAACATGGTCACAAAAACAAAATGCAGCCAAGTTGCAAAAAAGAAAAAACTGTTGTTAGGTATTTTAAGCACGTTTCTTATTGCATTACAATGATAGAGTGTGAGTGCTCATATAGAAAAAATGCAGCCTCGGCACAAGAGCAATTAAGAGACAAAATATTTCTCATCGTGTTTAATCTTACTCTTTGACACTTCAATGAATAATGGGTGTTTAAAGCCAATTACAAAGTTTTACCCACATGTCCCAGGCCAAACGGAGGGTCAAAGTATACCTGAATGACGTTTTTAAAGAGAGCATGGACACTGCTGCATCACACTCCATTATGGTGAGTGACGCCAACATTACCATGGTAGCATAACCTAGAGCCCAGAGCATTATTCCCCATTAATTTAAGACAGAAACTCCTGATAGCATCTTCAATTACGGAGATTCTCTAAGACAGACTAATTACCTGGCCAACTGCTCATATGCTGTACGTCGATATGAGATCTGGGGAGGTCGGGAACCGGTGCTCTTTCATATGTGATTTCACTCCCTGGTTAGAGCAACAAAGAGCATATGCTGCAGACACATATACCACATCTTGATGAAGGTGACAGAAAAGAAATTAGAGGGAGTGTGTCGATAAAAATAGCCCAAGAACACATGTACACACAAACGCATACATGTGCTGAAACGTGCACACACACAAAGAAAGAGCAAGGCAGCGGGATGTTGATGGCTTGTCTGCAGGGTGGCTGTCAAGGTCATCTGCGGAAATATCTGTAATAACTTTGATCTGAGCCCGTGTTTGCTTAATATTACCAGAGATGCACTGGGACAGCGGTTATGACTTGATGTTTACTGCAAATTTTACTGCAAGAGAGCATTGCGGATGATAAAGTCAGCACTTTTTTAACGATATGTCTAAAGAAGCTTCTGGTAAATATCATACAAGATGTCAGAAGAGAAATTCAGCTGATGCACCATCAAATTAGCGTCTGAACGTTTGAACTCGGAACGTGTAAGCGGATTTTTCATAGCTCCACTAACAACAGGCCACATGAAATAACCTGCTCAACTAAGTATAGCACATGTGTTTCAATCATCTAAAGTGGGGCACCCAAATGGCAATCAAGCAAAACATCATCTGTTTTTATAAGAGAACAGCACTACAATGTGATCAATCACATTGCGTTTTTGCAATATGGATGGAGACATCTGAGCCCTGGCATGCAATCAGTAATGAATGCCCTGACCGATGATGGATGGTATGACTTTTAATCACTTTCTGGTTATGAAATATCACTCATACTTGCAGAGTGACACTGAATACACTGAGACATAAAGACCTTCAGCATGTGTTCATATCAAAACTGAATTGACTGACTACAAGAAGACAAACAACACAGTCGCTCAAAATGTAGTGAAATGTTTATCACATGACACACATGGTTAGCTAACGGTGAAGTTAGGCAAGTAAAGCAACTTAAGTTAAGGTTATAGGGTTAAGGTTAGGTTAGGTTTAGGCAACTACAACAATTTGGTTAAAGGAGAATACTGCTGTCATTTAGAGTCATAGCACATTTACTGTTGTCTACATCTAGTTTACATCCTAATCATTTTGCAATGCATGCTGTATGTAATTAGATTTTTTTTAAAGATATACTTGTTTTTTGTTGTTTTTAAAAATTGGCTTCAAACCTAGCTTGAAATTAACTGCTGTCCCAACTAACAAAGATGGCCCAAATTAGAAGACATGGATGTGACAAAAAAGTTTACAAGGCAACATCTATTTGAGGCATTATTTCCTGGAGGAGACTTCCATTTCTCCCTGTTGGGTTCAGCTGATTTACAGTAAACAGAGCGTAACGTAATGCACGCACTGATAGGAAGACACTCAACTCGGGCACAATGAAACAATGATAAAACAGAGAAACAAAATTAAGGCTTCATGTTTACTGTGATGGATTACCTAGCTCGGGCAATTTTCAAGTCTGCGGAATTTGTTTTTCATACTGTACAAGAATGAATGGCAGCAAATGGCTTCCTCTGAGGGTGAGAAAATGAGCCCCGATATCTCCAAATGCACTGACTGTGTGCAGACACCAGCAGGACTAATGGAAAGGAGAGGGGCAACCCAGACGATTGGAAAAACTTTTTAAAAAACACCTTTAAGGTTAGGGTAAGGTTGTGGTCATGGTTAAAAAAGTAAAACTTTTGCTGAAAATTGAAACTGCATTCATAGTGGAAAACTTTGCACAAGTTGGTAATTGAACCTAGGAGTTGAAGGCAAATGCGTACGCCCATCCACTGCCACACCCTTACTTTCCGCAGCAAAATTTCAATGTCACACTAACTGTTTCTAGTCGTGTCTCCACCACATAATCTTTTCATGGTGGGGAAACGTTATTTCTCTCAATTTTCATGCACGCAGCACGTTATTTGCATTTTAAGACATCATGCTCATTTCACCAAATTTCATGAGAGCAGGCTGAGACAAAGCAATCAGAACAACATGACAGCAGCAGTACGTGCTGCAGCGAAGCAAGAACACTGAATCCAATCTATCCGGCCCCGACAAAAGAGAAAGCACTGAGCAGAGCTTCTCTCACGACCTCTTCGATTCAACCTTCCTTGCGTTAAAACCAACCAGGCATTCAGCCACTCTCGGAGAGCGAAGAAACTTTGTCTAAGTGGAGGTTCATTATTGCGAGCCTCGCCGTACCTTCACAGTAGGCGTTATCGTCTCGCAGTGGGCGGAAGCCATCCTTACAGACGCAGCAGCCTCCTGCCTCCAGGTTCACACAGTCGGAGTGCTCCATGCAGCCGTGGCCCTCCGAGCAGAAGTCGTGACCTACAGGAGGGATGGAGAGGAAAAGGTTGAGGCCCAGAGGACAGAAGAGGAGAGCAGGAGTGACGGAGGGATACGGGGGCAATGGAAAGGTTATGTTCTTGCACTGCAACCTTTTCTCTGAGTATCCTGACCGTGACCTCTTCCTCAGACACGTTAGGCGCACAATAACATCAATTTTGCTGTAATTTCTCTTACTATACTTCTGACTTCAGAATTATCACAAACAATAATTCACTGGCACTAGAAGTAGATTTGCTCTGAGCTAAAAGTGCAAATTAGTACGACTCAGTCACATGAATGAGTGAGATTTCATGAATGATTTACTGTAGACATCATAAAAAATCATCATATCCCAATGCCAATATGTTTTACAGGCTATGAAGACAAATTGTCTCTTGGAGGACAGTAAAGTATCTATCTACTGTATCTATCTATATATCTACTGTATCTATCTATCTATCTATCTATCTATCTATCTATCTATCTATCTATCTATCTATCTTGTCTATCATATCTATCTGTCTCTGTCTGTCTGTCTGTCTGTCTGTCTATCTATCTATCTCTCTCTCTCTATCTTATGAGTAATTAAGATTATTAATAACGTACAATGATGTGAGAAAATAACAGGCTCATATCTTGAACACCATTTCATTTGCAAGCTATTTGTCGATTTGAAGATCTCTCTAGCAATGTTGTTACATGAATAAGAAGAAGATCTCAGATAACTTGCCTCGGGAAATAACGGCTAAAAATAATCACGTTACAAGGATAAGACAACACAATCCTCCATACCTCTGCAGACTTGGCAGCATCTGTCAGTCAAGGTGATCTGCTCCGACTCCGGGCAGCTGAGTTCGGGACAAGGCTCGCTGAGGACCACTCGATGCATGGTCCTGTCCTGAAACGGTCAGAGGCACAATCCCCATGAGCTACATCCTGGGCCTGCTCTGCTCCCCTTCATTTGATAAGGGCTGGATGTAATTATGAAGGTAATTATCCATCTATTGTGTTCCCTCTCTCACTCCCTCGCTCTCCTTCCTCCCTCTCTGTTCATTACAACCCAATTACTCTGACATAATCACTGGTCAATAGCAGTTTTGTCTGGACTTGGTACTACTTATGGAGGAGTAAACCTTTCCTATTCTCTTCTCCTGTTATCTGAGCAATATAGACCATGATTTATGATGTATCTTCGTTATACAAACAGAGAATCCCGTGGAATCAATCTTCTGGATTATCCCTGCATGTGTGTTTAGTCAGAGTGTAAAACCTGATTAGGGAGTTCCTTTTCCCAGCATGTCTTTTGGCAGGTCTCTCTAATGATCTCATCCCTGTCTCTCTGACTGATGCTAATTCAGAGTCATTAACACAAGACACAGTTAGACAAAGACAACAGGCCTACTCTATCTATTTGTAGAACACGCATGCTTTAGAGTGGAAAGTTAAGACATGTCATTGCTTTTTATGGCACGTTTTACAATGCAAGCAAGGGGCAACATAAGGCTAATCCTAAACCAATTTGTCTCGAAGATGAGGTTTCACGGCTGCTGCTGCTGCTGCACATGTGCTCGCTACCATCCATAACACTGTTCAAGTCAAACACATGCTTGTGCAAAATTCAGAGAAAAAAAACTTCCCCCAAAAGTTAACAAACAACTTATCAAACACACACCCCTCTCCCCTCCTTCTTGCCACCCACCACCCAAAACCTGCACCCCCCTGCAGCCAGCAGGCAGACAGGAGATCAGAGGCGTGACAAGCAGCTGTCAGGGGGAGCCTGCAGGAGTCTGCAGCAGTAGACTGACTGACAGTGCACCCCGTCCCCGTTCCTTTGATCTGCCTGGGACTGCCAGTCAGTTAACTGGGACTACAGATGGGCCAGGTGTGAGCGCGGCAGCCAGACAGCTGTCCAAAACTGCAGTATCTATTGGAGCTTTGCAGCATTCATACGGGAACTGGTATATACGATAGACCTGCGTGATTATAAACTTCAAATCACTTTTCTGTGATTGATTGGGCTTGCCTGGTATGATGCGATCAAGTGAATTGCCCCCAAAAGTAAGAAACCCACCCATCTGGTGCTCCAGGCAGACAAAAGCAAATGCTCTGAATAATTAAGAGGGTTTTAAATACGATTTGGAACCGCCGTGGGATCTGATTATGGGTATTGAACAATGCCTGTGGTGTCTCATGATTGACAGGTGTGTTGCTATGGCCCCCAAATGTTAACTCAATTAGGAGCATTTGGTCCATTTCTTTAAGTCATGTAAAATAAGCTGACAAGCCAGATCAATAAATTCAGCCGAAGTGGACAACTTAGCACGCTGGCTCGTTCAGGCTTGATTTAGCCTCCCGGGATGGGCCAGTGTGGCTATGGAATGAGTATTTAGTGAGCTGTCACACACCGCAAGATGGAAATTAATAGAGTTAAAGTGCTTGGTTACATGAGTTATTGTGGTGTCTGTTTCTAAACGGGAATTTGATAAAATCGTTTTGAAGAAGTATGTGTGTTTCTCCCTCTCTCTCTCAATTTCTCTATCTCTGTCCATATGTGTGTGTGTGTGTGTGTGTGTGTGTGTGTGTGTGCGTTGACATGACTTACCCTGCATTCAAACAGCAGACACCTGCCAGAGGAGTCGCGCACAGCCTTCTGATCCCCCTCCACCAGCTCTCTACCACCAAACAGGCAGACAGCTAGTAGTAGAAAGAAAGATCATGAGCACAGAAAGATCATGAGCATACACACAAACACACACATACACACACACACACACATACACACAAACACACACATACACACACACACACACACACGAACATATGGAGTGTGCCCTTGGCACCACATTCCATTGGGATCACATTCAAGATTATAATCTGTACTTTTTGTATTCTGTCCATGATTGTGATTTATTTTTAATGCAATTCCCCACATTTTTTGAATACATTATGTTAAATCTCCCATGACATTCATGAGATCACTTTCATTTTATTGTGACATCGTTAATGATTTTAGTTACACATTATGGTTTTTTTTCAGCAGTCAGCAGATAAAGCAGTCAGCAGATAAATCAATACAAACCAAATCAAGCAGTGTATAATGTGGCAGTGATGGAGAACCTATATGTATCATGGTAGGGAGGTGAAATAATAATCACTTGGGCAGAAAGTCTCTGTTTGATGAGTAGTGGGGGTCAGACAGATTCAGACAGATATGAGGAAGAGAAATGATTGACACCCTAGGTCAGGCCCTATCACAAAGCGGCATATCATGAAAGGGACGGACTTCTGAAAGAGCCATTTGACGTTCTACTTGACAGACCATCAAAAACAGACTTAGAACTCCTCCCCGCAAGGCCTTGTGCGGCGAGATAAGGCTTTAATTTGGAGAGCGAATCGTGTCTTTGTAGTGGGAAACGAGCGGCACTCATCTCTCCAAAGCCGGAGCATGCGTAATTAGCTGTGTGTTTGTCTACCTCGTTGAGATAAGTGAACACAGGGGTGTTGAGTTAAAGGGGATTACCTGCTACTTGTTTATATTTATGTAACACGACAACAGATTAGGAGTCATACTTTAAACTCCTGTGTTGCAGCCGTGACCCCCGGGTCAGTGGAAGTGACGCCGACACAAGCTGATTAGTTTCTGGTTTCTGGTTGATAAAGAGTTAAATCTAGCCTGGCGCATGAGGAAGGAAGCATGAGGATCAACAGCAGCAGTGTGTGGGAGTGTGTAGTGTGCAAGTTCTGAAGTGAATTCAATTTACACATGTAGAGCAAGGTCTACTAAAAATACATACAGTATGCTATATGCTTGTACCAATCATATGGTATGTATATGTAGCTATCTTTGAACCACAGGAGAGACCATGAGGTATTGAGAGCATGTCTTTTTGGTATTGAATGCAGCTAATAAAATCCTTCCATAGGTTGACTCTTACTGCTTTTAAAAAGCAAATACATCACATCTATTTGGGGTCATTTGGGTCGAGTCTTTCCTGTCTCTCTGAACTTTGAACTGTCTAATGAAGGCAAAAATACCCCCAAAAATAATCTTAAAAAAAAACGAAAGAAAATAGAAGAATTTTGGGGTGAGTAAAGCTAATATCCTCTGAAATCCATTTTGTATTGAAAAGGGAGTAGAGAGAATATGAGATGCAGAGTCGTGCGGTGAGGAGGATAATAAGAGTTCAGCGCTGAGCTCGGAGTCTTATGGAAAAACAGACCATCCATGTAGATATGTGATGAAACAGAATTATTTATCCAGCAAGAACATATCGATGCTCAAAAGTAAAAAAAAAAAGAAAAAGAAAAAAAAAACAAATGGACATTTAACTTAATGGTTCATATTCTGCACAAGAATATGCCAATGCCAGTGAGCGTGCTTTTTGCATCATTCCAAGCTCTTGAGATTTCCTTCTTCTTCACTTTACTCACAACCTCACCCTGTTTTCCATAAATAGGAGCTAGTTTACATCACATGCTGCGATCCCAGATTTGTTGGCTCCTGTCTGTGTGACTGGTGGCCATCTGTGTTTTGAAGCTGGCTAGTGAATAATTGATTGGTCCATGTATATGCAAAAGGATGGACCCATCTCAGGAGGCATGTTAGGAGGTAGCTTAGCAACACAGCAGAGCCCTGGTCAGTTGTCAGGCAGCCCTTGTGGGGGCGTGATGTGCGCTCTAAATCTGGTGGTGGTGGAGGTTGTTTTGGTGGTGTGTGTGTGTGTATGAGTTTGTGTGCAATTGTGTACATGATTGTATGAGTGTAGGAGGGTGAGGAGGTTAAGGGTACTCCACTCACGCTGGCACTCCTTGCAGCAGGCACCCTTTACGTAGGCAGGCGCTGTGCCCGCCGGGCACTGAGGGGGAGGGCAGGAGATGGCCTCACATTGCACCGTGCCATTCTGATAGAGAGAGAGAAACACAGCACCTTCATTCAAAATGACATCCACAGTCAGACAGAAGCCCCCTTCCCAGAGATCTAGCCATAAAATACATCTACACAATAAGCTGAAGAACATTTTGAACATTTGAATAATTGAGTCTAATATCTTTAAACGCTATCTGCTGCTTTCTCAGGCGGCGCCGATAATTAACATTGCTTCCATGGATGAAAGCTCTGTGACAGTAACATCTATGAAACTGATCCACATAATTGATAACATCTTAATGCACGACCTTTGGATTTGAAAGGTCGCAGCTAATTGCCACACATAAGGTAAGGAACATATCCCATCTAATTCCATAATTGCAGCCCAGAATGGGCGCCACACGGTTCCCCCGGCAAACGGAGAGATTTCATTGGATGAGTGGGCAGAACAAATCCCTGATGATAATTATCATCTGTCAAGAGCAATTAGGTGCGATGTACTGAGAGATATGTGATTTCCTACTGTTGCAAGTTGGGTAGTGGCGCGCGAACGCATCTCATTGGCTAGTTGGAGGGGTTCAGTGGCTGCGAATGAGATTTGTGTTCCGAAGCCAAGGAGAGTGACAGGGGGTGAAATCTGTTTGCTGATGTGGTACAAGCCCAGATCTCCTATCGCTTCTAATTCTCTTTTTGCAATTATTCACACTTGGTGCAAAGCAAAGTAGACCCTTGAGAGAATCCAGCATTACTAAGTACTGTTGTTGACGTGTCTAATCCTGGGAACTGTGGATGTTTTCAATACAGTATCTTTTCTTGGGTAACTGGGGCAACCCTCATCTAATCCAAGGGAATAATGAGAATGTAAGCCGTCGACAATGGGGCTCCTGCACCCTGCCCCACCTACCTCCAACCCCCCCCGCCACCCCACAACCACCCGCCCCCACCCAACCTCCCACCAACCCCCCACCCAACCTCCCACCCCTCACACACTTGATGAACGAGGGAGCAAAACAAAAGGCAACACCCACAATGGGAGCACTGACCGTGTGTCTAAATGCAGACGCTCGTATATACACACAGACGCACACACACACACACACACACACACACGCACACGCACAAGCATGTATACGCACATTCATTCGACACACAGACACACACACACCAAACACTCACACAGGTACACGCCCACACACACTTAATGTATTTGTTAATTTATTTCTACACACACACACACACTCACACAACCTTGCACACACAAGCATGCACGCACACACATACACATACATCAAGAGTGTTATCGACACACAGTTAAAATTGAGTCCTCTCCCCTGCTCTCTCTCTCTCCCACACACACACACACGCACACACACACACACACACACACAAGCACACGTGTGTGAAGCCCCACCGTGCATGTGCAGTTCCTGCAGCCATCTGTCCAGCCCTCGTCCTCCCTGTAGACGACCCCCTTGATGCTGCAGGTTCTCTCACAATAGCAGCCATCCAGCCCATTCATCTTCTCCTCCGCCCTGGACAGCTGCTCGCACCGTCCCCCAAAAAAAACAAAGGCGAGAAGGAGAGAAGAAGAGATACTGAGCCTCATCATCTGTCTATATTCACATGTAGCAAACACGGCTTCATAGAACATATTGTGGGCAACCCAATGGTATCAAAAAGGTTAAGTGTGTTAGACACCATCAACACCTTCTACGCCCACAATCACTGTATGGGAGCAGAAAAGACAGTAGCCGGTGTCCAATGTTAATGTGTCTCTAAACGCCTGTTGCAGTGAATGTTAACAACAGAAACACATTTAATCCCAGGGTATGAGCAGACATTTTACACCATAACATAATTAATAATTCTGACAGTACAATTAAAATTTGGATTAAAAGACTGAGACTAATGACATCTCAAATTTTAACAATTTTACATTATATGGCATGACATTACCTTGCTGGATGTTTTGGCAAGGATATCCTGCAGTTCCATGATCTTCTGCACAAGTCCGTGGAAATCGTTGCAGGTGGGGCATGCTGGGATATAAGAGGCAATATATTTTAGTACACAGGATACGATGGGATGCACTGACTTGACGGACAATAATTACAAATAAAAGAATAGACAAGGCTCTAACATATAAAACATTATATGTTAGAATAGATGGAAATAGTGTTCATAATACTTTAAAGTAATAATCTGCAACATTTTCATTTAAATAAACATCCTTTTTGCTACTCTCTACTCTGATATAACTCCATACTGAATCAACTTATACCCAGTTTATGAAAGTTTTTACATTTGCTGTTCTAAACTTCAGATGTCTGGTAGCTCTTTTCCTGGGAAAAGTCCTCTGGTGCACAGGAAGTAATGCATTTTTCATTCCCAGCAACATAACAGGGGTTTGTTTGGAACAAATAGAGGAAGAACTGGGTAGTTAGCAAGAGCAGCGAGAACAGACAAAAAAAAGAGCATCACCTACAGAAACTCAAACTTCATCAACAGAAAACCCAAGGAAAAAGACGTCACAGTACTGGCGAGTGATCTCTGGGAAGTTCAGCGCAAAAATATGACAGTAATGACAGTAATGCTTATCTTAAAAAATGTCGCCAAAAAACCCCCACAAAAAACAAAACAAGAATCTCACAGATCACTACTTTAAAGTCAGGCTGAAATAAGATTTTGATAATCAATAGACCTAGGGGGATGGCGGAGTGTGGCTCCACCTATACTCGCCCCTCATTTTGATATGGAGAGTTTGAGACTGATGTCAAAATTCGTAAGAGTGAGTGACAGGCTACTGATTTGCTTTGCCTTTTCATTGTTGACAGGTGAATTCAAAAGAGGCCACATAACGTTGCATTACATCAAAGTCATGGCAGATAGGCATTCCACACCTGCACAGGAAAGACAGGGTAATTTCCCTATTACTGATTGATTGATTTGTGTAGACCTGCTTATTATATCTCAATTAAACTATCAAATTAAAGAATAGCATCACCCAAAGTTTCGCTGAGGGACACTACGGGGAAAACACGCTTTCCCAATTGCTAAGCTGTTTTACAGCTGTTCTACTCCAGTGACTAGAACCTTTACAGAATTGAAGGGATAAATTACATACAAGGTAGGTGCAAAGAAGAGTTCAAAGAGTTACATGCTCCTCCTAGGATGAGAAGAAAGAGACTGCACTCACTTCTGTTAAGATCTGGACACTGTGAGATGTAACCCTGCGGCATCACCAGGATCTCCACGTCCTGCATCACTCCCTGCACACACACACACACACACACACACACGTGCGCGTGCAAGGTTACAGCAGAAAAAAATGCCCCATTATATCGTTTCACATAAGGTAAAGTACCCTCGACTTACTTGATCAAGGAGAACCAAACCTTAAAGAAAATGGATGGGTAATAAAAATGAGATGGAGCATGTTAATGTGTAGAAAGTGGATGAGGATGCTGAGAGGGTGGCATGTGGTCTCTATGTGCGCTCGAATGTACATTTTCCACACGAGTGAACACGAAACACAAGCAAACACAAGAACATGCAAAACACAAAACCAACAAGCTGATTTATGAGAGCCTTGGTAAATGCTGCACCCCATAAAAACTAAACACAGTGAAAGTGGAAATTCATTGTTCAGTCCCAGAAGAGAGAGTGACAAAGTTAGTTCGGAGATAATATGTTTCCTAGGTTGCCGCTCTGACAAACCATCTCATAACTGGACACCGACAGGATGCTAAGTGAAGCAATGATGGGAGAGTCATGTACGTAGAAGCAATTTTTATTTTTTCCCCAATCTCTTCTGATAAGCATAACCAGGACATACAGATTCAATTTGATTCAAAGGTCCCACTTGATAGCCTCTCGTCCTGTGGCCGAACCCCAAACACACACACACACACACACACACATTCACACATACACACACAGACACTCTGTCGCCATGGTAACCTGGCCCATTTCATTCCTTGAGTGCATTTATTTCCCTTACAGAAGTGGAGCGGTGCAACTTAGGAGAAATTGTTTTTTAAATTGTCTTGCCACTTCAATTTACCGGCCATAAATTTAAAATCCTGGGGAAATGATTTGCTGATTTTTCATGGCAACAACGCTGAAATGGAAGAAGATAGGAGCTGTGTCTATTAAACTTGTAATGAAACCAGAGAAACTATACATATATTTGTAGCCACCATACACATTTCCCATCATGCGTCTATACTTCATCTATGCTGTGACTATACTGCAGTGACTAATGCAGCTTATGCTTTTTTGAATGTCGTTAAGCAGAACCAAATGAGAGTGTTGTAACACAAACACTCATGTCTCTCAAACAACCGGATGCCAGATTACGCCTTGCACCTTCTGGCAGCTAATAGAGAGGACATTTTGAATTTTCCAAATGATTCCTCTCTATCAACGACACTGTTGCAAGCATGGTGGTCCCATCTGTTATGGAAATGTGTATTTGTGGAAAACAGCATCCCTGGTGGCATTCAAGTGAATTTTCTACCAAACGGAAATGCTGAAAAATGTCTATATCTTACAATGTGTGTACGCTGCAGAGAAGATGTTTATTGACAAGTTAAATGGAGGTGTAGATAAACTCATTCTAAGAAAAGTCTTCACCATCTGCTAAGGATGTATTTTCTTGTCTTCAACTGACACCCACGTAGAGACAAAGACAGTGTGTGTGTGTGTGTGTGTGTGTGCGCGCGAATGCATGTGTACTAATGAAGCAGCGTGTTTTAAAAGGAGATGTGCCTTTCCTAGCCACTAATCAGGGCTTCAGAGAGAGGCAAGGCTACGTGACAAGATTAGTGGGTGACCTCCAAGTCTTCTTTCATCTGCCAATTAACACACGGGAAATTCAACAGCCAGGACACATGCGCAAAGCACATTTATACACAGGCACGTACACACACATAGACAAACACACACACACACACACACACACACACGCACACACACACATACACCATCTCATAACCTGCTACAGATGTCACCATCAAACACAAAGCTTGCTTACCACCAGACTGATTAAAATAGTTACGGTTGCTGATAAGCCAACATTATACCCCGACATGTCTCCCCAAGTGGGAAATTCTAGAGTGCAAGCCAGTCTGGGAGAGGCAATATATGTCTCTATGTCAGATAAACAATAGGCTATAGACTAAGCTTAATGAGCATAGTCCAGAGGCTATTTAATGATTTTTTCCCCAAATCAGCGTTGTGAGGGTTGCTGGGATAATTACACTGGGCTTAGCAGCAGAGTAAGAGGAGGGAACAAACAATGACAAAAAAATGTCAATTCCTAGGGTAGGCAGAGCAACCCTGAAATTACAATGGCAAGTCTTGAGAAATGCATGCAATTAAATCCACCAGCCATAATAAATAAAACCAAACAAGGCAAACAAGGAGGTGGAGATACAGACCAAGATTGAGTACGGGGCGAAAACACAGTGCAGCAGCCGAGATGCATTACTTGCTCTCACCGCTCTGAATCATTTATCACTGATCACATCACAAATGCATCACATCACGTGCATCAAAGTTTATGTGCTGTGAGGAAAGTTTTTTAAAACAATGCCAACCTTGAAGAAGCCGTGAGCGCCGTTCCTCTGTCCAAGCCAGAAGGAGGCATCCTCAGGTACGTCCATGTAGGGCATCTCCACCACCCGCTCATAGATCCTGCACAACAAATACATTCACTTTTCAACAGCTGAAATCAAAAAATAGCCTTCAAACTCACTAAACTCACATACAACTAGCAACTCTACATGGTTTACAATTACATCTTAGGCATTTAGCTGCCAGTCTTATCCGAAGTGACTTACAATGGGTAGGTTTGCAATTAAAAGTCTGATACTTAAAGCAAGCAGTTAATGTTTGCACTGAGTTTTAGCTTTTACATGCCTGGAAATAATTTCACACTTTTTCATTCTTTACACACCTGCATTGTGTGTGTCTGTGTGCGTGCATGTGAGTATATAAGAGTCTGATACATTTTGAACAATTGTATGATAACTATAACAATAGGAATGACAGGAACGCTCCATTAAAGGGCCCATCTATAACAACAGTATGGCGTTCTCTACCGAAACACTGTCACCCTACTACTAGCTTTGTTGATCTTTTGAAGTGACACTTTTTTCACCCTGACATGTATTGTATGAGCTTTTGATACAAAGACAGATATTATGTGACAGCTAAACATACCTTTTACATGTATCTTGAGACTAGAAATCATTTGTTTTAAATTTGTTATTTTTGGAAACACTGGAGCAAACCACACCTGTAGTTTTCCCGTATTATTTTAAAAAGTTAAGGAAGTTGTGGCAAGCTGGTTATACGACATGTTAAATTAATTTGATGGACTCCCTTCCAGCCAGTGATGCTCCAGTATTCTCCTAAGCCACAGCACATATGGCGTCACTTGCCAGCAACCTACCTGTTGCAGTCGACGTGCAGTACGACATGGGAGGCGCTGACGGCAACAGAGACCTTGTGCCACTGGTCGTCAGCGAGGCTATAAGGGAACACCTCAATATGGGCCTGCTGGCCTTTGGTACGATAGTGAAGACGCACTTCACTGCGCTGGCCGCTGCTCTCCAGCTCCAGGAACCTGCAGAGGGAAAGCACAAGTACCATCGACCCGCTTCCAGTAACATCCGTATAATGACACCTTAGCTGGGAATTTGCATTGCGTGCAATGAACAGTATATCGTTGTTGTGTCAAATCCTCATAACTTGAACTGAACCCTTATTTCGGTTCACACAAAAACCTGCATGCATCACCAGGGTTTATAATCAAAGTGTCTAAATTCGGGGCTCCTCTCAACACAGCGGTAAAAGATGAACGCATCACTCAATTCCAAGCAATGCACTCACATCTCCCTAGATTTTCAACAACATTCAGAATTTAATCACATCAATAGCCCAGCCTAATGGTACTATATGGCTGTTAAGTGCAACATCAGCAACACACAACAATGGTCCACATGGAGGGGCTCAACTCATCTCTTTGGGACATTGGTATTCTGGGAGAGTCCTCTTCTCCACACCACTGAGATTTCTCCCAGCATAGTGACACTAATGGAAAGAGCTGCCAATATGCAGTCATCAGCCCTGCCTTTAAAGACAGACTTATTTAAACTAGAGTCGTTTGCTTTAAACATTATTCAAAAGAAAAATAGACACTCACATAAGTGTAGCAGTGGAACTGATTTATCTACAAACCACATCTAATAGATTTACTCTCCCTCAGCCACGCATGCACATTCATTCTGGCTACACAAATGCACCAGCTAACGCTTCTGTCTGACACTGAAGAAATCCTCGCCTCATTTCCAAATGAAACAGTGCAGCACTATTTTGTCGCATTTGAACGGCTGGAAAAGCTAATCAGCACTGGGGAAAGTCATTAACATCCCTGTGAGGTCTCTTCTCATGGCTGACTTTAATGTACACACAGTTCAATCAACACATTATGTGAAACTCAGATTGCTGCTCTGATCTTCCAACAGCTCAGCTACCACAAACTAATGGAAAAGCATCAGCATGCTAACTGCAGCTAGTTTCTCATCACTTTTCGATCCACGATTACAGACACAATGTTTGGATCGTTGATGGACTGTGAATGATATGTTGGCATGCAGCGTGATTTACTTTGTTTACTCGACTGGTGAGTAAAACATCCAAATGTTCATCTCATATACAATATCCAGGCCTCAATCAACATAATACAGACCCTGCTAATATGACAAAATTCAGAATACAAATTATGTTTACTCAGTGGTGTTTGGACGGCTTTATAGATAGTTTTACTGTCCTTCGCATGAAATTGTATGGGCTCTAGCTCTGGCAGTGTCATCCCATTCTGCAAAAACATCACATATAAACTTCAGAATATCTTTAGATGTTGATAAAAATGTATTTGTATTTGTAATGTACATGTATACAGGTATTTGTACATGTGTCTGACATTCATTCAAAGTTTGTTTTGGACACTGGAAATACTTTCTTCCCTATGTGTGAAATGTGTTTTTTCCGTATGGTGTAACACTGATCATACCTCTGTTCAGAGTGGTGGATGGAGAGGATGACCCCAGAGTTGAGGTGTTCCTGTTTGAGAGTCACCAGCACAGTAAACTCACTCTTTCCTCTCAACTTCTGGACCATCCGCTCTGAAACCTCCACAGGAGCCTTCACTTCCCTGGAGGAACCTGGAATGACAGGAATATCAGGTATTTATTGTACCGTTAAGACCGATTTCCTCTCAGAGATCAATGAAGTTCATGTTTTCCTATCAAGACATTAACATTATGAGTTTAAAAAAAAAAAAAAATGACCACAACAATACTAACAATAGTCGTTTAAAATTTATGTTTTAATAATCATACTAAGACTTTTGCAAGATGTATTGATGACAGTGGGGAATACCTTTATGTCTGAAACACCATAATTGTAGTTCTAGTTTTCACACAGTTATTTTATTGAAATTGTGAATCAGTAAATTTTGACTGGTGTTTTGGTGTAATTTTCCTTCATTTCAGCTGTTGTATAGTGTTAAAGAGAGCATCATCATTACAAAACATAACAAGGAATTGGACAGATTATTTATTTCTCAAATTGACTGGTAGTGTTCTTGATGTTGAGTAGTTGAGTTGAGTTGAGTTGAGTTGAGTTGAGTAGTGTTCTTGGTTGACAATGTGACAAAATGAGTGTAAGTGTAAGTGTAAGTGTAAGGTTTGTTTATGAAAACACTATGTAAAACAGATGTCAGTTACAGTGGGTTAAGAGAGTTTTAAAATGTGCATTTCCCATTTATGAAGTCATTCATAGAATTTGTGTGAGAGAGTTTATGAGTATATATAAAAAATTCCCATTCCCATCAAAGTCCCATTATAATCACGTTCTTTCCTATTCTACAGCAATTTTTCCTGTCTGCTCTACTTCAATAATTTTCCTGCTCTCAGTAATTTGAATACCAGTGGTCTTAGTTTATTATTATTGGTCTAACCATTCCTTCAGCAGCCACTCTGAATGCCTCAAACATTTACATACAATTACAATAATGGAAATATTTCACATATTCGCCCTTTGGGCCAGGGTAGAGGCAATGTGGTTGGAAAATATATGAGCTTATAAATCAGTGTCCAGAAATAATTTATTAACCTGTAGATTTCTGGAATGAAAACAATGATGTTAAAATATGTTATAGCTGAAGTGAAATATGCATGTATTCACAACGTATTTAGGATTCACCTTAACTTACAAATAAGAAGCTGTAAATCGGAGGCCAACTTCAGCTTTGTCCAAGACAGTCAGAAATTAAAAACCAATCCAGCCTCTGAACAGTAGGGAAGCTGTACATAAATGTTTGAACCATGCAGGGCAGCTTTGGAAGCATGGTAATAATTAAATAAGACTACTGGTCGTCAAATTATTGATACTGACATCTTAGTGAGCAGCAGGAGAACTGAGGTAGGGAAACATGTCTGTATCAAGAACATGATTTTGATGGGATTTTAACAGCCATATAAATATTTAGTGTATTCACATAAACGCTTGATGAATTTGACTTTATACATGGAAAACATTTTAAAACCTACTGTAATTGAAGCGTATCTCATTGTTATTAATATTAAACAATTCAACTAAATTATGTTAAAATGTTATGTGAAAAATGAGTGTTTCACAGGTTAGAAACAGATTTAGGTTCCCCCACAAATTTTCCCTTAATTCGATTATAAGAATCTGCAAGGCAACAACCAACTTCAGCTTTGTCTAAGACAGCTGCAATTATTTTACTCAATTTTGCAACTTGGTTGACCATTTTGATTTTGTCAGTAATACTGTGTTTTGATGAGGTTACTGCAACCTCAAGACTTTTGATGATGATGAGGATGATTGTCACATTAAGGCATCAGTCACATTGTATTTTTTAAAGCCTATGTGGTTTGAAGACGTGACTAGAAGTCCACCTCAAAACCAATTATCCACCAGATCACAGCTTGATGCTACCAAATGTACAACATAGGCCAGCATGTATCAGCTATCCCAAAAATCTTATCAGTCTCTCACAGCTTCGCTTTGTGCACCTTTTCATTTTGGCTTGGTGAAGGAACGGAGATATGAGACTGGGGATTTGGGGAGACGAAGTGAAAGGGTAAGGCTGCTGGTGTGGAGAGGAGGGCATTTTCTGTCTAGTTAGCTAGCAAGCTTCTGTTCCCACCAGTGTGCCCCCTTCCTCCTCCCCAACTCTACACAGACGTCTATGCTACTTTAATGGAAGCATCAATAAATGATGACGTTTCTCAGAAGCGATCACATCAAAGAGTTCACTTCCAGCTATGGGATGCATGCAAGATGCCCTGGCACACTTAAGCGCTCCAGGAAGCTAGCATGGCGGCTTTTCCTCAGTGTATCAACATTACTTCCAGCTGGTGGGAGTAGCCAATTAACACAATGCGATCTGAAACAGCAAACAAGGCCATGATGAAGCCTGGCATACCAGGAGTGCATAGTATGCTCAATGGTTATATAGGATACAATGATAACGTGCTGAAATTAACAACACGTTTTCACCTCTCGTTAGTCTTACAGGAAGGAGTTAGCATGCTAGCATTAGCATTTTTCTGATGGTAACTTTAAACCATGGATGTATCAACCCCATGGGGAACACGTTATGAGTCATTTCTGTCAAAACAAGAATCCTGTCTGTTTTTTTGCCCCACCAGAGAGATATACAGTACATGATTTCATGCACTTTGCACTGCCAGTGCAGCATCATTTCAGCGTCACTGGCTGAGGTGGGACAGATGGCCCAATGACGCCAACAAGAGTCCTCTGCCCAGCAATGACCTGCTGCCGTCCACAGAAAACCACTTAATAATTAAATCCAAGTGACCATTTTTCACAATTACTTTACTTTTTCTAGGACATTACTGGAAATTATTTGTGCTGTTGTACTGAATCGTAATTACAGCTACAAAATATATATTTTTTCTTTGATAGTTACAAAAATGCTCTATTTGAGACTGAGATATATTAGTCATTTGCCACTTTTAATACAAAGAGCTCAAGCCAAACTAGATTCACTATGCAGATGGCAATATGCACTGGTCAGTCTACTGCCAGAGCTCAGTATGGATGCGTATGACTATGACAGGCCTACGATAAGGGACCACACTGACATCTCAATCATGGGCGCGATGGGGAAGGAGGGAGGGAGCAGGTGGAAGGGTGGAGTCCACACTGACAGCAGAAGGATGGTGAGGCAGGGGGATGGTCAGGACCAAGGGTCTCTAAAAGCCCACCACGGTGCAGCTTCACAGCTTGCCAGCCATGAGCCTTTGATCTGGGAGGGGGCGACTCCCCTCACCAGCCTTTCCACCTTGAGGGGAAAGGGCCGCTTCAGATGGGATCTGGGAGGGATTTGAAGGCACCGTCTCATTTGGATGGAGTGATGAGCTTGGCTTTTTGTGGAGATGCTTGTATCAAAAGCATGATGGTCTCAACACTAGGATCCCTGCTCAGGCACTCAAGCGAGGATTACGACGACTGTACCGATAATATCCCTGCATTCCTAAAAACATACATGAAAGAGGGCTGGATGAGTGTGTTCTGTGATAACAGGGCCAGCTTCCACTTCTGCCAAATCAATGCGCCCCTGTTGAGGGAGCCATTGGTCGATTATCTATTGGCAGGCGCCTGGATGGGGCAGCCACCTGCTCCTAACGACCACTCTGATGTGAGATACTGACACAATATAGCTTGAAAATGATCCTCCAACACATAAAATTCCAATCAACAGAAATTTCGATGCAATAACACGGCTCTTGTCATTTATCCTAGTTGTTTACGGGCTATGCAAAGTTGCAGGCCAGATCATTGTGAGAAAACAGTGTTTTTGAGGCACAGAGATGTACCAACTGACTGGAGATCTCCAAAAGCCTCGGGCTCAACAGCATCCCTGGGAAGCACAGCTTTGGGCTACAGCCTAATCTTATCTCCTGGATACATTGCGCTTTAATGGTTTCACTCCAGCCAAGCTTTCCATCCCTCAGCTTCACTTCTAATCTTAAACTGTCTAATGCGGTCTTATTTTGTCTGACCCCTAGTCCCCACACAGCTGTAAATCCCTCCACCCCCAGCACTGCATTCTCATGGAAGTATATTGGCAGCGCTGCACCAATCACTGGCTCACACGTTTAGCATTTAGAACAGGTGCCCTGCAGCACAGCTTGAGAGCCCAGATACACCCAGCTATGCCACAATCCTTTTCTCACACACTGCTTTTACTTCTACCTGTATTTAAAGAATATGGGTTCTTATACTGGAAAGGGAAGAGAGGTTGCCTTCGAAAATGAACATCCTCTCCAGGACATTACGTTCATTACGTGCATTAGGCTTCAATTTAATTATTTCCCGGAGGAAATTGTGACTGAAAACAGTATTACAGATATCAGACAAGATCATAGCCACTTTTGTATGTGAATAATGAGGACTTTCATTGTTTGGTCTCTGGTGGATTGCCAGAACAAAATAACACCACCCACGCCTTTGCAACAACTCCTCTTCATCGACATTTTGCAAATAAGCCATCTCTCAACCAGTACACAGCAAGCAAGCCATGAGATACACTAAACACACAGGGCCAAGAGGGTCAGAACAAACACAATGATCCAATAAACAGAGGAAGGAGCACAAGTAATGTAATAAATCCTGTAAAAAAAAAACACTTTTTTTTCTATTGCATAATGCTTCCTGTTTGACAAATGACAGAGCATACTTCCAACAACACATTTCATCTGCAGGTCTGAGCGTGGAGAGGGATATGCGTGGGAGGGCAAGGCAAGAGAATATCTCTCCAGAGGGATTAGAGTAATGATAAACTCTCCACCAGCAGCAAACTCCAAACCCTTCATTACTGTCACAGCGCACGCATATCCATGCATGTACACATACACATACAGAAGCAGAGACATACACACACACACACACACACACAAAGGTATGAGCACACAAACACAAACAGGTGTAGACATACATATACAGAAACTAGCCTTCAACTCCCAACACACTGACTCACACAGATGCAAAGAAAAAGACCGCCCCAGAGATATGCAGACACATGGGCTAACACAAAGATGAATGCACTTACACACACACACACACACACACGCACCCCCTTTAGCTAGTTGTTACAGCTCCTGAATATTCCTCTGCGCTCAGGCAATCTGCATTCGGAGGACCATCTCCCCCCACTGAGTGTCCGCTCTCCTGGAACAAATACTAAACCGAGCCAAGGGCACCTCCAGGACTGCTTTGGCCAGCAATTTCTCCCCAACTCTCAGATCGCCTCCTCAGTGACCGCCTGTCTGACATTCACACATACTCAGAGCTGGTGTCAGCCTCCCAGCCAATCAACTATATATTGGCCTGGGGGGGGAAAGAAATATCTCTCCCTCCATCCCCATCAGTGCGTCTGAGTGGAACCCAGGATCAGCTTCGCCTGAGAGGGCAACAAACAAAACACTTTTTGGCCGGAGGGACTTCTGGATAATGTCAATCACTGTTTTGAAAGGCTGGGCAACTTTTTGGGCAACATAACAGAATAATACATCTTGCAACAGGAACTGCAGTGAGAAATGGCAAATAATAGAATAATACATCTTGCAACAGGAACTGCAGTGAGAAATGGCAAATAATAGAATTTACAAGTTGCCGTGTGAACAGTGCAAGACTTTTGAGACTTCTCCTGGCTGGAAATAAATAAAAGCAACTGTTAATCCAGCACTGTATAGCACCTTACACCGAGTAGTAATAATTTAATCTTAATTTATTGCTCATATACTGTAGGTATTGTAGTAATCATTACTGTCTCTACAAGAAATTCCCTAGCCTGTGTTCTATCATTGTGCGTTTGTTACGTTTAGACAAAAACTGTAATGTTGTCCATAGTCCCATCTCTCTGCTGCATCATGTTTCCCTCTCTCTCATCTGTTTTCTTATCCCATTGTTATTGGTCATGTTACTGTCCATTTTACTGTTTTGTCCCAGCACCTTTTACAAGCCATCCCAGTGGGGGATTCCTCTTTGACTCGGCCCGCCAAGGGTTTCTCTCATTTGTTCCTAATAAGGTTTTGTTGGGAGGCTTTCCTTGCATGCACTGAGGGTCTAAGGCTGGTGGTGATAGGCTTAGCTAGGCTTGTTTGCCCCTCCAACATGCTATTTTGTGTCTTGTGCTTTGATTTGCTTCCTTGTGTTTTATTTTGTTGCATTCTGTATTACACCATGTTGTTCTATGATTGATTGTTGATTAGTTAGATCTAGATAGGCTCATTCTTTGTAAAGTCCTTTGAGACATGCTTGTGATGTACATGAACCTCGATTAATGCCAGTGGATTGGAGCTATACAGTTTTCTTTTTCTTATTCTTATTCATTATTATTCAGATTTTACTCCTGTTTTTGATAACAAGTAATGCCTTGTGGATTCACCTGTGGGACTGTAAAAGACACGTTTTGTACTTTTACCGTTCTACATTGGAGATACACTGTAACGTTAACAAGCAAGTAAGCTGTTGTTCCAGTCAGAATAACCAAGCTAATGTAGGCTATATTGCCTACACAGACAATAGTGAATCTAACATTGCAGCACAGGTAGGACTGGTAGCAAGTTCAGTTCCACTGTTCCCCACCACCCATCCCCCTCACAGCTCAGGCACGTTCACATGGTAAAAAAAACGGCTCCATGAAGCAATATGTCAGCGCCCATAAACATCTATCTCTTGGCACTTTCCGTGCCATTTTGAAAAGCATGTAAAGCATAGACTGTAAAAAAAGATGTGAAGTAATCGGGGGAGGGGCCAAACGACACCCGACTTCCAGATACTGTAATACTTACATGGGGTCCTCCTGCTGCCTGCTTGCCATTGGCTTACAATGTTGCCCAGTATAGCACAATAGTCCAGTTTATCATAACCTGTAGAGTTTAGGAATGCGCTGTAGCAGCTGGCACCTCACATCAGAAACATACTTTTGATTGGCACTCTTACACACACATTCATGCACACACAAACACACACACACACACACACACACACACACACACACACACACACTCAGTCCCTCTGTCTCTCTCTCCCTCACACACACAATTACACACACACACACACACACACACACACACACACAGCACTGCTGTATAATAAATGAGTCTCTTCCATCCCGTTACACTTCAGTGTCACTGCAGTCAGAGACATAATCACCACCAGATACACAGAAACAGCTCACTGGCAGTGTTCAGTCTCAGTAAGAACATGCTTCTGACACAGACTGGATTCAAACACACGCATACATGCACACGCACGCACACACACACACCAACACAGAGAGGAGTCTTCTGCTGCAGCTAAGAGAATGCTTCTAGCAACTGTGTTGTTTGTACTTAGAATGTGTTTGGTGCAAATGCATGTAGCCAAACAAAGAGAGTGCGTGTGTGCGTGTGTGTGTGTGTGTGTGTTGAGAGGGAGGGAGGGGGGTGGGGGGTGGTACAAAAGGTAGAAAATTTGGGGTTCTTCTGGGTGTGGTCGTTGTACTATAGCGTGTAATCTATGTCTAGATATCACTCACTTCACAATTAAGGCGTGATGATTTTCTGGTGTGGCAGAGTACCACCTGGCCTAATAAGGTGAGAGAAGCGTAGCCTGGGGCATTTCTCTTCCTCTATTATGCCCGTCCCTGAGGTCCACCTCTCCTAATGCCATGCAATGTAGCGCTGACAGCTACCTTCAAAGGCATCAGCGGGGGGTGCGCTAAACAGCAATCCCCCTCAGCTCACTGCTCTCCTCTTTCTCTTTCCCAGACAAAAAAAATAACATTCTCTGGCAGACGCAGATGTAGATACAAAGATATACCATACATACCAGTATGCGCACACTCAATTGTTTATCTACACACACACACACACACATTTATATGCTGTGAATTGCTCTCTCCCCCACACCCTCTCCATCCCCTCCTCCTACTCTTTCAGCATTCTCCCCATCTACCCCTCCTCCTCCTCCTCTCCACCCAGCACCCAGAGATAACAGCCATCCCTTCGGGCAGGCAGGCAGGCAGGCAGGCAGGCAGAGGAAGGGACAGCCTTGGATGTGTTCAGCCTGCTATCTAATGAGCGTCGGAATGTCACCGTGGGCCTGTCTGCTGGTCCCAGCCAGCCAAGCAGCCATACATGTGGGATCAGCAAAGTCTATCAAACAGCTGGTAGACAGCTCTGCTCACTATGTCTCTCTCTCTCTCTCTCTCTCTCTCTCTCTCTGTTTCTTTCTCTCTCTCTGTTTCTTTCTCCCTCCCTCCCTCCCTCTCTCTGTCTTCCCCCCCTCACTCTTTCTGCATCTCGCTCTACCTCTCCCTCTCTATTTCTGAGCACAAGCACACACAGCACACAGGGGCTCCGGTCTGCTTTGCCTGCACGCCTCTCCCTGCCTCCCCCTCAGCCAACATCGTTGACTTAACATAGACATCCCAAATGAATGATGTAGGCAAGCTCTGCCATAAATAACACACCGCCTTCTCTGCCTGGGTAATTGAGTGCACTTAAAGTCTGCTCAAAGGTAATGCAGAGAAATAAGGGGCCGTATTGACAGAGAGGTGCCCGTCGCGGAACAGTCGTGCTTTCTATTTTGTGACATCAGTCGGTAAAAAAAAGCCGGGGAGCTTCTTTCTATAGCTCTCTTGCTCATCTTCTTCTCTCTCTCTCTCTCTCTCTCTCCATACTAGTCTCTCTCTCCATCTCGCTACCTGCCTGGGTAGAGCACTTCTGAGTGTCGTCTCCACAGAGGACATCAAATGGCCTGCCTTCACAGAGAGCTGCTGGAGTTGCTGCTCCATGCAGAAGTGCTGCTGTCTCAGCTGCTGTGCTGGAGATTAGAAGATATCAGCAAGCAGGAGGAGAAGAGAAATGTAGACAAATGACTTTGTGGTGTGTCTGTGTCCCAAAACAACATTGTCACTTTGGTACAAGATCTGATCTGTAATGAGATGTGAAATCCTGCTTGTAAAGATTTGAATGTTGCCATGTCTTTGGTTTTGCCACTGATCTGTATTGCTAAAAGCAACTTCCTCTGTTGCTACGTTTGGCTGGGTTATGATAGCCATCTCCAGCGCTGTGGTGGGGCCGTTAGCAGTCTCCTCTGGATTGTAATCAGTGTCTGTCATCAGTGGACTAAGACGTGCCATCGACACAACAGCGTATAAAACTACAGCATGACAGCAGCTTTGACAACTCCATTTTCCGCAGTGCCATTAACTCAACTAACAACCCGCTAACATATTTACACACTGCCTTACAACTGCCAACATGGACATTTCAGTACTGGTTCACTGTTGTACCCTTTCACATCCCGGGGTATAGAAACTGTTCAGACAGCTCACAGACGTCAGACTCAGAAAGGTCACTGATGGGCAAGTCTGGCTGAGGCCCATTCACCATCCAGACTCACATCCTGCATCTCCGTGAACGCAGGGTTTTGTTCCTGACTAATCTGATTATGCTCACTTTTTCTATGATTCTTTGCGTGTTTGTCCCATCTCTCCCCCTCTGCTCTCCCCTTCACCCCCCCCCCCCCCCCCCCCCCCCCCCCCCCCCCCGCCTCTTTTTCATGGGGACCTAGACATTGCCTATTGTTTGGGCAGGTGGCAGTCTAAGGGCCCCCAAACACAGCCCCATTATAACAGAAAACTGCAAATCCACTGTATGTTGGCGCTGACAGTCTATGGACACAACTATGGACAGTAAAAATAGCATCTAGGTTTACATTATTATCAGATGATATGACATCCTCCCAAAAAGCACTATAGGTACATTAGGCATCACACAAACAGATGGACTGATCACTGGATCACTGGACATGCATTATGAGAGTACAAAATATAGCAATGTCCGTGACTGGCAGTTTTCAAAACGTTCAACAGCGCAAGTTTGATCATCATTTTGTCACATGCATCATCATGCTATCTGTTGAGACATTTTCTTTTCAACTTCCACATCTAAGCACAGAAATACATGGAGAGTCTTACTGTACCTTGGAAGTGGAAAGCTCTAGACTCGCTGTGGAAGCCCTGGACCTGAGTAACTCCATCAAAGCCATCTCCAAGCGTTAGTTCATCAAACACGCTGATGCGCAGGGCAGGGTCAACCCCGAAACCTAAAACTAATTTGCAAAAACAATAATGTTATTGTTAGTGTTGTAATATTAGTAGGTTAAGACACCTGTGATGCCATAAACAATTCCCAGCCCACTGGTGTCAGGAGAGGAGATAGGTGGTTATTGTGAAAGCTGCTTTATCAAGTAGGCGAATCATTTTAGAGAAACAGAGAGGACAATTGTCAAAATATTCCAAAACATTGCATAAAAACCTCGCGTAATTTATTATTATGGATTTCTCTTTACCATCATATAGCCTACATATTGCAAAATATACTCCCTATAATCAATGACAACCGTGTGCCCTACCTGAGGCGGCGCAAAATAAACCGAGGACCAGAAATAGCTGTAATAATCCCATGGTGAATATAAAAAAAAATTAGTCCATGTTTTGTCCACTTCCAAGAGACAGTATTGTTCAATCACATGCGAATGATGTATCACCCTCGCTCAGAAGCCTATTACCAATCCCAAATGTTGAAAGAAGGCATCATCACAACTTAGATGCCCAGTGATGCAAACAAAACACATCCGGGGAGAGAAAAAATACAAATTATTCCATTTAATGCAAGATCTGCTCCATCAGCACCATCCGCGGCACAGGTGGGTAACAGAGGATGTAACAAAGCAAGCTGCTGCTGCTGCTGCCGCTGCTGCTTCACCAGTTCAAGAGACGCTCCTCTACAGCAGTGTGAATGAGAGCTGCGACCACTGGAGGAGGAGTGGAGAGAGAGAGAGAGGAGGGGAAAAGAGGAAACCCTGCCGAGGAGCGAGAGAGGGAGGACCGATTAAGCCCCCTTGTGGCCTCGGCTGAGAGAACCCTTGGTAAATCCAAAATGCTCTTAAATGTCTTGCAACTAGGCCTGTTGAAGTCCACCAAGCAGGGGAAATACGTACAGTAGGCCCTGATGGGAAAGAGCTATAATAACCCTTTGATACATTTTAGAAGGATATTATACAAATGTCCAGTGAGATGTTAAATAAAAAGGCGGAGAAACTACGATCACCTCCAATCGGTGATCATTATGAGGCAAACAACCACCAATATAACAAAAATCAAATATATTTAAGAAAAAAAAAAAATCTCCCTCATTAGACCCTTTCCTCTGCTTATCATGATCTATACTATAAAAAGTGGGTAAACTCTATTGTGCAATTAAAAAGATAAGGTAAACTGAATTTAGGTGGGGTTCCCCTCCATTATATTCATGCAAATATCACAGTAAAACTATAATAACCTCTATATAATATTGAGTAAGAATATCACACCAATATTATAATGATACCACGGGAGATAAAAAATAAATTACCATGTACGATAAGGTCACTATAAATTCACCACAGACTAATCCCACTAGTCCCCACAGGAATATTACATTATAGTGATTTCTCCTCAAGGGAGCATAGAGGAACGCGCCTTTGTAATGAATGGATGATGATGAGAAAATATAGCACTTGTACCGCCTGTATTTACCAACTGTTATAGTGAATAATATAACGTTTAGTAAGGTCACATCCTTAGAAAAATAACTTTTAGAGACATACAAATAAATACAAATAAGCCCCTATAGGAACATTGGAGGAATATTATAGGAATATTGTAGGAGATTAAAAAAAAGCCTATGATTACTGCCTATAAGAATTTGAATTTCTAGTGATTTTTCAACAGGGAAGGATAGAGGAGTGCCTTTGTATGATAGAGAAAATGCCATATCAGTTGTAGCATGCTATTTACCAACTGTCTCAAAGCATAATATCACGTTTACCATGGTCCCACAAATATTCAAATTGTTCTATGATAGGAGCTATGACCTCTTGTAAGCATAATGTCCCAAGCTGCTACAGTTTCATTTATTTTATTAGTTAAGTCATCCAATAAAGTTGAAGTTCGCCTTCTCGGCAGGTGGTATGAAAATGAATCGAAATGGAGTGCCTGGCTGGCTGTGTGACTCAGCCTTGTTAATTCGTTTTTATAGAGCACAGATGCTTTGTGCTCTGCATATTTGTTTACTCCTCTTGCATCCTCCTCATCCATGGGACCAATTACAAATTTGAAACATAACCATTTTATCATTGCCCATGCCAGTGAAGATTTTTTTTTCCCCTAAAAGCAGGATAAACAGTTATGTTTTCCCAGAATCCTAATAAATTTCCTGCCAAATGGACATAAATTGAAGCCTTTTCACAGAGGCCTGTTCAGAGGCAATCCCAAGTCCACAACAAACTGCAGCCAATCCCTGGATCCCAGGGAAAGTCTTTTGTTGGCTGTGCTGGTCTGTCAAACTGGGCTGACAAGTGGAGGATGGCTGTTATCAAGTAGCCAGCAGATACCATTCTGGGGACAGTTCCAGATCCTCTCTGGCACTCAACCTCTTCCTATGGATCCCAGAGTGACACTGACATGTTTCTCATATCAATCTGCCTTGACTTTGATACAATTCCATTACTGCCAATAACATGCTGGGTTTTTGCTAATTTCACAGCACGATTATGCATATGGATCATGCAAAATGGATATGTTTTGATAAATATGCCCCTGTCCACCTCCAATTCAGAGAGCTTGTTCATAGGTCCATGGCGTGCAGCTAATGGGCAGCTATTGTCAATAAAACAAAGGCAGGCAATGCCTCTCCAAGTGAGCTAGAGTATCACATCTGCTGTGTGAGAGGGCCTCCAACGCTCTATTCATTATTAATAATACTAGATTTCTTCTGGGTCCAGACACAGGAAATGTAATTACTTTGTATTGCCCACAAGTTGTCATTTCCTAAAGTGCCATCAGGAAAATAAAAGTCATTAAAGCATGCGCCCAGCCAAGAATGAAAAGTAATAAACACACACATGCACCCACGTAACACACACCTTCGCTGACACACACACTCTCAAACACACACACACACACACACACACAGTCTCTCTGGGCAAGGACAGTGGAACAGTGGAAGTCTTTTGTGCTTCTGTAAAGGAAACAGATGGGTGATGCATTACAATGCTCTTGGGGGCTCATTCCCTTTGGCCATAATCTTACCATATAGGCATACTAATGCCACAGACAAAATGGAATCAGTTGCTGTAGCTGCGCCGGGGCTGCCAGGATTTGAATGAACAGCGGTGAAAGTGTCCTTCTTGTTCCCATAGAGCTCCCTTGGGGATCATTTGTTGCATAATTCCATGTCATACTGACCTTGCCTCTCTTTCAACATTGACATTCATGAGGCATATTGGAAATGTTATGCTCTGATGATTCATTACATGTGTCTGCTCAATGATATGTGTTTAATATTCATTCACATAGCTTTGATTTCTTATGATATATTTCAATATGAAGAAAATATGGCATCACTGAAGCTGACAACAGAGGGCTTGTCAACAAGACATAAATGGAATATATTATGATTCAATGATAAGCATGGGTTGTGTCATTAGAAAGCCTTCAGGTGTGTATGAATACATCACATTATCAGATATAATCAGGTATTAAATTCAATTTTTAGGCAACAATAACTGTAACAGCACAATAAGCTTAAATTCATAGACTGATGAAATTACAAGCAACCGATAGCAGGGACTGCAAGAGTCAAAGGCACAGCAACCTGACAGCAGATGCAACAAATATTCCTGTACCCCTAGATTATTTGTGTACTTGAGAGAAGTGAAAAAAAAATTGCAGATCATGCCACATAAAAGATGGAAAACCTTACTGACAGCAGAGAGGCACTCAAGACTAAAGTTTTTTGCATGGTGCTCCTGTGGATGAGATACAGATGGATTTCATTCTCTCACTGCCATCTAGTGCATGGGGCCATGAATTACAGGGACTGGATCACAGTGGCGCAGTACTGAGGTTCAACAGGCAGTGTCACCCTTGGCCTATTGCAGGGCTAAATGATGAACTGAGATACAGACAGTGCTGTGCTGCTACAGGGAGTAGACAAATAGCACAAACACCTAACGATATGAACATCAAGCACCTAATAATGGGTAGAGCCACCTTTTCCCAGTTCTTTGCCCATTTCTTTGAGGAAGGAAGGAGGTGGGAATCTACTCTATCTACACTCTGGACTCCACTCATAAAGGTTCAATGATGTTTAGATCTGGCGACCGGGGAGGCAATGAAACCCCTCTTGAATTTGTTCAGCAATCTGTATAGTGGCATTATCATCCAGGAATATTTGAGCATCATGAGGGAGCAGGGAGGATGCTCCATAGGATGCACCTGGTTCTGTAAAATGCCCTTATATTCCTTGGTCATTATAAAGCCATGCAGAGAGATCATATGACTCTGTGATTCTCACAAGATGGCTGCCCATACCATTACAGATCCACCACCATGTTTAACCGTCGGGTTGAAGGCATCTTTTGGCTTTCTCCAAACATAAACCCATCCAAATGTATGAAAAAGGGTGAAAGATGACTCATCAGATCATATTTATTTTTCCCATTGCTCAGATGTTCAGGTTTTGTGCTCGTTACACCAGTTCATGTGTCTTTGTGCATTGGCCTTCGATCCAATCAGTTTCCAAAAGGCAGTGCAGCCATAACTACCAGCTTTGTGAAGCTCATGGTGCACAGTCTTTATTGAGACCGTGTCACAGAGGTGTGAGGTCGTAGTTTTGCGGTGTTTAGTTTAGCAACTATCCTGTTAAGCGTCCATCTACCCCTGTCTCTGAGCCTCCCCCACTTGGGACCTCTGTTCCCCTTTGCTAGTGCAGTTTATCCATGTTTCGCATATGTTGTCATTATTTTTTAGACTGTTCCCCATGCAACATTAAATAACTTTGCAGTTTTTGTGACGAATGCGCCTGTAATTCAGGCACCGACTATTTGGCCTCTTTTGAACTAGTTTCCTGAAAAACTCACATGATCACTGATGACTCCAAAATGCTCAAAGGGCCATACTTTGACGTACTTTTTTTCTTCATCGGAACATGGTTACATGTTGATCTCTCACTCTCCTGTGGATTTTTATAGACTGTCCGTGCAGTGCAGTCGCTCCACACAGCCACTCCCATTCCCCTAGACCCCATTGTGAGTGTGTGCAGTGAGCTGGCTCATTGGGCCCTCACGGTGAATGGGGCCCGGCCATTCATTCAGCATACAGAAGCTCATTAGAACTCTATAGACACACAATTGTGAGCCTCACATTAGAAACTTCCTCCACTGGGGCACAGACACCGCACACAAAGTGCCAGTTTGCTGCTAAGCTAAGCGCATTGTCTTCCTGATTCATAGAGTCTGGCCCTCCATTCACGATATTAAGTTCGAGTGGTGGAATATCAATTGCGTGTGCAATGGTCCGGTATCTTTTTAAGAGCTTTGGTGGGGGTAAAAAGAGAGAGAAAGGGGATCTCAGCTGGTCTGCAGAGTGCTAGTTTTCAACAGGGCCATTGTGAGGACTCTGAATGAAGGGACCCCTGTTTTTTCCCTCCATTTCTAAAAAGAAAGAGGGACATCAAATAAATTCACATGAACTTGCTTTCAGGGTGTTTCCAAGACTTACCGTATGAGAATAGCCTAATTATACCTCCCTCTCCTGGAGAGCTCTATTGGAATCTGGCTAATTACGAAGTGGTGAATCTTAATGATGATACGCTCTTAGCTATGCTTTTAAAAATGTGCATAAAGTCTTATGAGTTCAAGAACCGGTTCTACCCTCAATGAACACGCTTAACATTAACAGGAAAATCTGAAATTCTTAGGAGTGTCCTTGGTTTTGAGGTGTCCATAAGAATTGTTGACTTCCCACAGATTTTCACACATTAGCTGCTCAAGGACTTATGCGAGGGAAAAGACTATGTGAATGTATGAATAAAACAAACAAAAAGTTATTTTTATTAGAGTTATTTCCAGCCAGCCATTCTCACTTTCTCTTTGTGTCATAAACAAATGACTCTACCTCCACCAGACAAAAAGCCTTGGGGCACTATCACTTCCACTGGTCTATGTGGAGCATGTAAACACGCATTCACTGCACAAAGGTATAGCGCACAGACTTGCTAACACTTATCATGCAACGCAGCGCCATGCCTTCTCCACCAGTCTGAGGAATAAAAACCTCAAATTTGATTACAAGCAACCTTTGGCTCCCTGGCCAACACACAATAGGCCAAGCTGTCTGGGCCAATTTCCATGCTCAGCATGAGGTATCTAGACCCCCAATCCAGAGCTCCCTGCTCCCCCCGACCAGTGTGGACATGCCTGTTTACTGTGCTTCAACTCTGGGTCTTTCCCCCCTCTCGTTGGTCTTTCTATTATGATGTGGAGGATCATTAGCTGGAAGTCATTATGGTGTGAAAGGTTACACGAGCCTCTCATTGGACTTGTTTATACCAAAACTTCATTACGTGCATCTGTGTGTGAATGTGTGTATGTGTGTTTGTGTGTGTGTTTGTATGTCTGCACATTTTTAGAACAGTTGCAACTCTCAAATATGCAGCATAATTTATAAAACCTCCCTCACTTAAGAATAACATTAGCAGGTTTTTGTATGCCCAGAGATAGTTGAGTATTTGAGTCTGCTGCCTCTGGAGCCACACGTCTTCCCCCACTGGCCTCAGATTGAATCCCACCAGGACTTTCTCTCCTGTCTCCCTTTCCTACTGAAATAAAAACTCAAAGGTCAGTAAAATGCCCACTCTCCTTTTTTAAGTAATAAAAATAAAAATAACAATTCCTTGTCTAATTGTGAAGTATACAGTAATAGCAGTTGGCCTTTAGATACAGTAAATGTTTTGACTGGCTGCCAGAAAACAAGGCTAATGGATGCCAAAAGTGAGCAAGCCACAGATCTATGAAGGATGTCTTTGACGTATGCATCTTGTCCTTGACATGGTGATTCTGTATGTACAGTGATCCTGTCATGCTGTATTAATGTCTCTTTTCTGTAGACACATTGTGACAAAACGTAGGACACATGCTCCATTTCACTTGTGCATTCACTAACCAAGACACTTGTCAAACCTGTCAAGTGTGTGAGTGACTAGTGAGGCACAGTTGCATCTAGAGAAGCATTTGAATTTATAGAAGGGTATATTTTAATATATTTTTTAAATGGATAATGTAGTCATTACAGACTGTTAAGATAAGATTATTAAGATTATTATTGTGATAGTAATTGCAATTTAAAAACCTTTGAAAAATGCAGTGTCCATATCAAATTAATAAAAAAATCCAAATTAAAATTGGAAAATACAAAAGTTTTAGGGCATGTTGGAAGACAGCATAAGGTGTCTCAATATTTAAAACAAAGATCAAAAGTTCTTTGTCATCGGCTTTTTGCATTTTGCACATAAATTCTGATGAAAAAAAGTGTCTTACGCATCCTGATTTAGTCATTTTACCAAGCCATGTTAATTTACACTCTAACTTGATTTATTCTTGAATCATTTTGCAATCAAAACAACCCTCGCAGAGCAACGTGTCTCAAATGAAACAGAAATAAGCACAATGTAAAGTTGCTAAGCATTTGATAGCCCGGGGTTTCTCTGAGGCACAATGGAGCTCTGAGGGAGGCTGGAGAAAAGAGAAAACTATTTACTACTGGAGAAGACTGTTTGGTGCATGTTAAACTTTGGCCAGCAGTTCATTGTCTCTGGTGTCTATCATTTAATAGGCTAGTTGACATAATGAATGAGCCGGACCCACCTTCTGCCACTCCAGAAAGGACCCCGGCCTTATCTGAATTGAGAAGCACATTAGGGCCTCTCAGCCAATCACGACGCAGCCCTGTAGCAAAGTGCAGGCCCAAAAGAGGAAGAGGAGAGCACTTTTGTTTTCTCCAGACTTTAATGAAGTTGGCCTGGTCACTCAAGGAGGGATTAAAGGAGAATTTAGTGTCACTGAGCTGTGACTGCTGGAGAGGGAGTTGAAGTGTTTGGGTCACTGTGTGAACAGGATGGTCTCAGTTCAGAGCTGCATGAAGAAGAGGAATATGGCTGGGTCTCCTCCTGCTGTGCCGGGCTTCGGGAACTCGGGGAAGAGTTTTCTTATTGACAATCTGCTGCAGTCACGGACATCTTCGGCCCTCGCTGAAGGGAGGGCAGGTGGACATGTGAGGCGGGCTCCGTGCGGACCCCCGAGGAGAACCTGGGGCCCTCAGCATGGCGCCTACCACAGCCAAGCCCAGGGTCCACACTCTCACCAGGTGAAAGACTTAGGAGGACCCCTTCTGCCACACGCAGGTAAAAGGAATACATGGACTTTTTACACATGCATATAATATCAGGATCATGTTGGAGGTTTTAGATGTGAGCCACCAGCACACTCTGGAAAAAGATGAAATGTCGGTCGAAACGTTGTGTGTGAGGGCTGCTTTATGTGCTGGCTGCTTAATAAATGTGATAACTTATAATTTACTTGGACCATTTAGTGTGTGCTTCCACTCTGAATAAGTTTCTGTCTGAGCTGATTTGAAATGCACCAAATAATATAAATGCACCAAATAACTGAGACAGAATTTCTTGACTGTGAGGATTTGTTTCCTGAGTATAAACCATAAAATTACAACCGAAAACAATTTTTGTTGGAATCCATAGCTGTTTAATGACAAGTTTATTTTTCTTAACAATCTGTCTTAACGTGCAAAAAAAATATCAGGGATAAATGCTGTGTGACTCATGGATTTTAAAACTATTTTTAAGTGGAAAATTATTTGCAGGTCCTTAGGTTTAACATGATGATAGATTGTCTCCATTCTTATCTGTAACACTTAGTAGATGTTATATGTAGATGTAGATGTTATAGCTAAGACTGGGTTGAATCCTTGATACACTACCAATAATGAACAAATTGTTATTTGTTAAATTGTTAAATAATTATTTCAATTTACAGTACATACTGACATTAATCCTTAATAATAATCCTCTCTTAAATTTTATCTTTGTCTTTGAAAACTCTCCAAGTACAATTAATTGCAGCTTTCAAATATAAAAATGAACAATGCACAGAAAAACTGATGAAAAAAGATGTCTATTTTATAACATTAATCATGAATTGTACACTTAAATTGAACACTGAATTAATATTTTTTGTACAATTTTATAGTGTGCAGTTATTGGTTAATTTATCTCAGTGTCTCAAAGAAAAAAAAATCTGTAACAAATTATATAATATCTTTTAATCTACAAACAGTTGAATACTTTGCAGTCTTGGTGGAGTGATAACTGCATTTGCATTAATATTGCAAATTTTAAATGTGATTTACGTACAATATCAACTTTTGAGAAGAAAATACAATAGACTGTTACAAACTCTACAAATACATTCACTTTTTAATCATAGCATGCTCACAATTAGTGACATTGACTCTTCAAACCTAATTAAGCCAATTATTCTCAAAGTGAATTAGTAAATTGTTTGCGTCTCTTAGATGGGTAGTTAAGAAGAAAACATGGTGAAAATGTTTGTCATGTTAATTTTAGGTATTTAAAACTAAACATAAAAAAAATGCTATTGCTATATAATTCCTTCTGTATGCATCACCATTTAAAGCTTAACAATGTTGTAAAAAAAATATATACACGTGTAAAAGAAACCCTGTAAAAATGACTGAGACAAGATGGCATTCAAAATGTCCTCAGAAGTCGGCGGTGATCCAGTACAAGTCCCCTGTGGATTTTACCTTCCACAACTGGTTAGCACGTGACCATATCTGACAGTCTGCCTCTCTTTCTTTCTGTCTCTGCAGGTGTGTTAAGCAGTGTTTTCCTGCAGAGCCCTCAGTATCTGCTGGCATGCTGCGGTGGGTCCAGCCCCCCTCCCGTCTTCTCCAGTGAGTGTTTTATGCCTCATCAGCAATGCCTCAGCTCCTCTCTAAGCATTAGCAGCAGGGTCTCCCATGGTCTCTACAGCTAATTACCGAAGCTATGCCAAAGAGCTAATTCTCCGCTCAACTCTGCACAGCACTATTCATGACCATTCACGGCTGTTTAGGATGGGGAAGAGGGGTGGGTTGCGGGGCTTTTATGAGCCCCTGGGGCCCCCTATTTTGTACTTGCAGATACACACTTTCACTGGCGCAAATATGCAGAGCTAATAAACATCGTGTCTTCTGTCAGATTAAGATTATAATTAACAGGTGTGGATTCCTTGTGCTGAACAAGGAAGATTGTTTCAAAGCTCAGCACTCCCTCAGCACATTAAAAAAGTTTGGCTGCAAGTCCCAATAGTTTTTAGTTTGAATTTCAGGTTGAATGAAATCTGAAAATAAAGTCATAATAGGACATGAAATACCATTTTAGTGCTGGGAACAGTCTGCAAATTAAGACTATATCAAATGTTTTATCTTGGCTTTCTATCAGGGCTATTAGAGGTAGTTAGTTAATGCATCCTATGATGCCTGTCAAGTGTGGTGGAAAATAGCATGCATCAGAAAGCCCTCATCCCCTTGGTCCCTTGAGCCCTCTTAGTGGGTTGACACTTTCCCACAGTGCCCAGCAACACAACAATGCCAAGCCCGGCCGTGACCAATCGGCACTTTCACTCCACCATCCACACGCGACCCCACTGCAATTTTTCACCGCAGCAATGAACTCCCTTGAGCACAAAAAAACCCACCCATTCCTCTGCAGAAGAGGGCTGGACCAGGAACAACCCCCCGGCTATTGTGTGGCTAAAGAGCCTGGTTCACCGACCCCCCTCCTTTCTCCTGTCCCTCAACTCTCATTCCTGCCCATTGGAGACCTCTTGACTGGGACATAAAGCATTCAATGAAAGTGACTTTTATAGACTTATTCGAGCTCATCTTCACATACAGACTGGCTTCATACCTGCAAGTGAAAAGATTTAGTGTTGGAGCACTGAGCCATCGAGTAGTGGCATTTCCATTGAACGGCTCTATTGTTGGGGTTCCACAGGGTTCTATAGTTGGCCCACTAGGGCAGACACACACGTTGCCCGGGAGTGACCTGGTAATCGGCCGTTTAAGTGGAAGCCATTGAGTCCCAATAGAGGAGTGAGGAGCATGTCCAAACCTGTTACGCGCTCCCTAGAGGTGGTCTATGTGCAGATTTGTCGTACAGATTAAAAAGGCAATGTTGAATAGACTGGATAAATTGTTCCACTTGACTTTTGTTGTGCATGCACCTGTGAGTGAGGCAGCGTGGGATTGCCCCTCACAGTTCACCAAATCCCTTTTTCCTCAGATGAAATGGCTTTCTATTCTCTCTTTAGTCACCCCCAGTTTGTTAAATTGGACAGATAGAAAAAAAACACAAGTGGAAAGTGAGTGATAAAGTGAGTGTGACAAAAAAAAAAAAAAAAAAAAAAAAAACAGACATCATGTAGGAATGAAAAGGTAGGAGATTTGGTATGGTTGGAAAAGCGTGCATTTTGATTGTGGACACGAGCTTATTTTTTGCTTTCAAGTGAAAAAGTCTTAATAAACCCTAATTACGTTTTTCATCTCAATTCGCTACAAACCACCTCTGGACTCTCCTGCTGGCTTCATGTACTCTCTCTTATCTGTTTTCATATTGAGATTGCTTGCTTTTCCTGATTGTGACAGCATGCCTATAGACGCACATGAACCTCTGACAATTAAAATCAACGATTCTAGACTCACTCAAGATGTTGACATGTTAGCTAGGGTATAAACATTGACATAAATGTTTTTTTTTTCAATTTATCACTCAGAGGGAGCAAATATTCCAATGTGGTCTGCGGATACAAGTCCTAAATCCCGCAGAGGGATCCTTAGGAGGGCTGTGTTCTCTGAGGAGCAACGGAAGGAGCTGGAGAGAACATTTCGGAGACAGAAGTACATCAGCAAGACAGACAGGAACAAACTGGCAGCTGATCTCAGTCTCAAGGAGTCACAGGTAATCCAATGTGCATTAATGAGTATACAACTTACTTATTCCAGTGTATTAACCTATGGAAAAGTACTGTAAGTACACAATATCACTTACGACGGTGCCGTTACACTGTTGTAAGTACATTATTGTATTAGGGAGATTTTCATCAAGTACCTACACAGTAATATTGTGTTCTTACAATACTTTTCCATAAGTTCATATACAGGTTGATACACTGGAATAAGGCCATTGTCTATATTGTATGAGCGTGTTTGTGTGTAGTATGGTATATGATGTATATGACATATGTGTAGTATGTATATGGTGTAGTAAACAATGAATATGAAGTATGTATATGACCTAGTATAGGATGTATATGATGTGTATGTAGTATGTATATGTATGGTATATGATGGTATGTAAAGCCCTTTGAGACTTGACTGTGATAAAGGGCTATATAAATAAACAAGACTAGACTAGACTAGAATTTGTATCTATTGTATCTATATTGTAACAGTCTCCCCTGCCTCAACAACTGTGAGGCAGGGGAGGAAATGTGAAGAGGCAGGAACATCACCAATGCTCAGCGAAACCCTCGCCTATCTAACTATTGGTTAAAAAAAACATAACGGTCGGACAAACATCATGAGATTGAATCCTAACGCCTGTCCACTATCCTGCTGCTAGGTGAAGATCTGGTTCCAGAACCGCAGAATGAAGTGGAGGAACTGCAAGGAGAAGGAGGTTCACAACACTCGCTCCCCAATGGACGAGCTCATGGCCCAGGGTCTCTCGCAGGAAGAGCAAGTACCATCACCAAATCTCACCAAGGCAGCATCAGATAGATCACCATCACAGAAGAGCGGCAGGGACACGGGAGGAGTCATGAGTGGGAAGTCATGAAGGAACCTGTGACTTCCTAACATCCACAAAGTCCCCTCTAATTCCTTAATCTGTGAAGGGGCTAAAAGACTGAGAGGGAGTCAACAATTTGTGGATGGCATACACTACCTGTAAAGACTAACCTACATAATAATCACTTTTTCAGTGCATCAGACTGTTTTGTTGCATCATATGTATAAGTTCAACTGCTCGGTCAATCATCTCATTTCAATTCACTTCGCTTCAGTAAGCAATTTCATGGTTATTACACTGATCTTTCCAGGAAAGATTCCCGCTCTTCTATTGTAATTGGAAACAGCTTAAAGACAAATGTATCACTTCATTTATTGCATTATCAAATATTTTTTCCTAGTCTTTCATGTTTTGGTGAGCTTTACACTATAACCATGCCCATGATCCAAATGCTTTTGAAGTCAGTTTTCACTGAGTATATTTTGTAAATACTTTTTTTCATACCTGGGTCAAGTGTAAATAAAACCGTTGAGTTTCCACATTGCTTATTCTTATTGTGTCAGAGCAAAACCATTTACAAGTCAATAGAGTATTTAACTCTAGCACCATTTTTATAAATGTAATGAATGAAGAGATTGAACAATCACCCAAACTTTTTAATGAAGCTTTATTTCATCTTTCTTTTTAGACCTTTTTGTGCTCAGTGCTCAAAAGCAAAATAGTTTAATTGCCTATAACGACATCACAAATGGCACACGCAATCATCAGTGTACAATGGACCATGAATGAAATGCATTTCAAAGGATAATAACAGCACACATACAAATAAAACTTGTAGCTACAAGCAAATAATAAGATACAAAGGATGCTGTCTAGTTCGCTCTGCTAGCACTTAGTTACTAACAGTCCAGTTCAGGAAGAGTGCTGCATTTGAGGATACGCAGGTAATTCTTGACCTTGTTGGAGTCTCTGCGGAAGCAGTAGAGCAGATCATGGTGGTCAATAGAGTTGAGCTCTCCTCTTTTGTTGGAGGAAGAGGCAGAAGAGGGGACTAGACTCTCAGGGGAGGAGATGTAACCCAGAGTGTTACTAATCACTCCCAGTAGCTTCATCTGAGGTGGAGAGTTAGAAGAATAAAAATATATATAGTTTTATAATTTTGTAGTTAAGGGGAAGGTATGAACACACACACGCCACAGAAAAAAACATCTAAAATCATCTAAAAGATCTAAAATATTGTGAAAATTTACTATAATTCTATGTTTGCCCTTTTATAAACTTATTTTATGCAAACACTAAATGATAAAACAATTTGCACCAGATTTTGTAGTAAATACAAAGTCCAACTGAAATGTGATGTAGTTCAATGTATTCAATAAATAAATACAGCCTGTTAATAATAGTAAATAGGACTATTGTTATGTGTTATGCTTACATACAAAGCATCCACAAGCTGAGCAGTCAGAACTAAAGTGGACCCTTACTTTCTCGGCCACCTTTGCCACTCCATTCCTCAGCTCCTGCACCATGTCGCTCATCTCCAGAGCCTTGTTAGAGCTGTAGTGGTTGAAGTCCTGGTTCTGATCCTGAGCCATGCTCCTGTGGAGCTGCGACAGGGGGTCGCCCCAGGCCCCCAGCAGCCGCAGGATCACCTCTGTCAGCTCTTCTCTCTGGATGTGCATGTGGAGGAACAGGTTGAGCCATGTGAAAACTGTCTTAGGATATAATCTATGACAAGATGCAGTGAATATTTGAACATGCAGTCAAACACCTACATGCCAACACACAACATGAACAACATGAATGCTCACTCCCAGTCTTTGTGCATTCTCTTTGTCGTCTGGTGTTAGTATGCTATAAGTGTGGCACTTCCGTTTTCCTAAGTGGTTCTTGCTGGGGAAGAAATATTGTTCCTGTATATAAAATACATGTGAAATCAGAGGATACAGTGAGCTTGCAAAATAGATAGCTAATTCAAAGAGGGGTGATGGATGTGAGAGATGAGGAAAAGGACTCACAAAGTAAGAGTGTAGATCACTGGAGATGCCATGCATCCTGGAAGACTGCTGTATGACCCTGTCAAAGAGATCTCCCAAGGAAGAAAAATGGCACTCGGCCTGTCCACGGGCACAGATCGGGGCAGTGCCAACCCTGATGGGCAGGTCCAGGTACACCAGGGCAAGGACAGCAAACCAAACTGTGGAAAAAGTCTCTTTTGGTCACCACAAATCATAGCATGCCATATAAATGAAAATTTGAGATTCGATTTTTCATTTCTCCCTTACCCTTTTTCATGTTTCCTTCGTTGTGGTGGAACGTCAGATGCCTAGCAGAGCTTTTGCCACCAAAAATACTCTTTGGAAGACAAACCCATACTATGATGACGTTGCTGATTAAACAAATCGGGTTGTAGAGAGGAGAAAAATGTTCTTTTGTCTTTCTACGTCATATGCTTCCCTTACTTACTTATGCACTCACGCCAGAGCAGACAAAACTAACCCAGGCGGAAAGGGCCTGAGCAATCTGTCCATTCAAGGCAATGCACATTAGTGTATAGCTTGTAGGGCGAAGCAATACATTCAACTTTTAAAATTTGTGTCACGCAAGGAACTTAGTTCAAATGAGCTTCTCCTACGTCTGAGAAAAGGAAATGATAGACTTTGAAATCTATCATCGATTCTGATAACATTCCTTTTATATTACTCCTACTCTCTAATAAAACATTATGGATAACATTTTTTTAAGACTCCATATGGCATAATCATGCCATCACTTCATTGCTACTCAACTATCCCCAAAGGACAATACACATACCACAAACCAAACCCATCTACTTTTCCACATCACAGCTGACTGGGGCTTGTCTGGGCCAATTAAAAATAATCACTTGAAAGCACTATACATTTATTTGAAATTATAACCCAGCTCATCATCTCTGTTGGCAATATGATATACAAAAATAAAATCAATATTGTCAGTAAAATTGATTGAGTAATTCCTAGCTAGGTCTGTTCAGCTTGGTGGTGAAAATAAGGCTATTCAACTGTAAACTGAGTAATTTATCTTCTCATTAGCTCTATATACCAAAGGCCATACCACAGGCTCTTATGGTCATGAGTCATTATGAACAATTTGACACAATTCTTCCTGATCTAGGGCCACTGTCTGCATTACCCAATATCCACAATTACCAGTTTGTCAGTACTCTACAAAACCTTATCTTCAAACAGTAACGTTTGGCAGAACTCTGGAAAAGCTGGTAGATTTTCCCATTGACACCCATGCATTTTTTACATTTTATAATGCATAGAGAAGCTCATAGAGAAGCTCAGTGCTTACAGTGAAAAAGGCAAAATTGAGCGCATGGCATTACTGCAGTAAACAGTTAGCTTCTCCATTAGAGTGCCCCCTTGTGGTAAAATCAGTGACAGAAGACCTACATGTGACAGTGGCCCTTTGCTATAAACAATTTCACTGCCTGGTAAACTTGGAATGATCGTACGAGTCATGACCTCTGCGGAATGGTCGACAAATTTTGTTCAGTTAAATATCCAAGAACTGCGTAGGAATCATTTCATGTAGTAGAGCAAATATTTTATTGCCATCTTTTTTTTTTTGCACTTAACATCCACATCAAACAGATGACACTCATAAATACAGCAATATCCTTATAGAAAATAACATCTAAAAACAATTTACATTTATTATTACTATGTACAGTTTTGAGTGCATTCTATTACTGTGTGCTATCAGAGCAGAGATACAGTAAGTGAGCCGCTGAGGGCAGCAGAGGGTATTGATGTCTGAGTCCAGCTCTGTTCCCATACCCATCTTTCCTTTAGATCACTTGACCAATTATCATTAATACCCAAAGCCATGATACTCTCTGAAATCTCAAATCTCTCACTTGATTTTGACTCAAGTTCCTTCCGGTGTGATTCTGCACTTCACACACAGATTCAGAGCTCCAGTTTTACATTTCGGCATCAGTCCACTCAACATCTGTGGTGCTTCCACTTGCGGGTGGCCACTGCAATATTTGCATCCTTCTTGTGCCAGGGGAAGAGGCGGGTGAGAGCCAGGCTGCCATCGTGCTGCACGGCACCGGTCAGCAGGTAAAGCTGCGCCCGTCCGGGGCGAACGAGGACATGGGCGCAACGCAGGTTGATGAGGAGCCACTGCTGGAGTAGGTGCTGGGTGTCGTAAGGGAGCAGGGGTCCCTGGCGGATGAACTCCACCCGACCCTCAACCTCAAATTCTGGTTCTCCCATGGGCAGGCGACGACGATAGAGCTTGGCAGTCACAGCTGAGGAGAAGAGAAAAAGGAGTGAATCATCTGGTTTGGAAACTAAAACATAATTTCGTCAAAACAGAATACATCCAATTATGCCAGAGCTTTTAGAATCCTGGTGCTTACCAAAATCATGCTGGCACAAGGCATCCAGAACGGTTTTCAACGCAGGAGACTCTTCCACAGAAGGGCAGTTTTGACAGGCAGGTTTGGGTAAGTCTGTAATAGAGATTAAAGAAAATTTTAAAAAAGAGCTGATTAACAACCTAAATTGAACACGTTAGTCTATTCCTCTGATGGAAAGGCAACTCTTAAATTCAAGAAATATAGCACTCAAATGATCGGTCTGTGGCACATGCATACCTTTGGCAAAGTGGCTGAATTTTGGGTGGGGGGACAGGCACATGTCCTCCTGGGCAGGGAAGCGGTCACAGTCTAGGGCCTCAGGCCAGGCGTGACCCTGGCAGGCGAGCACAGGGGCACAGCTGTCCCTGACTGCCACACACAGGCTATGACACGGTTGGATAAAACTGGAAGAGAAGAAACACAGGGCAACAGTAAGACACAGAACGAGGGAGACACAAAGTGTACTGCAATAATGAAATTAGAGAAAAAATATGAGACAATGTTTAACTGAGAAAGAAAGTAAGCAATGTTTCACAGATTTGTAGAGGAAAAAGCAATCCAAAGAGAATAAACAAAAGGAATAGAACAAGAAATGCAAAATCTCCTTACGTGTCAAGGCAGACAGGGGCGATGAGGGAGCAGAGGAAGGCCTGAGCTTGGGGGTGGCAGCCTGTCTGCAGCAGGGGCCTCCAGTCCTCAGAGCGTGGGACCACCTCGCCCTCTAGGCTGCTGTGGCCCAAGAAGTTGGGCAGCCGCATCTCAGAGTAGCCCACATCTTGGCACACCTTCATCTGGTTGGGGATGGGCACGCAACGGGTGGACTGGCCCAGGTCAAATGCCATTAATGGACATGCCATAGCCAGGAGAGCAGCGGTGAAGAACACAGCCATACTGAGGAGTTAGTCAAAGAGATTCTGCGAAGTCGATGGATGCACTTCCGGTGAGGCTGCTGCTGTCAGATGCTTCTCTGCTGGCTGTGTTGCCCCTTATATACAGCAAGGCCAGCCCCATCAGTCTGTTAGTCTGTTATCAACTACCTATCAAAGACGCCGAGACGATGTGTTTGGAGACAACGGCTTGTTTTGTGATGACTGCAGACAGAGAGGGGGCAATAAGCAGATGGAGGGTGGGGGTGGGGAGGTGGAGGGGATCAATGGGCAATCACAGCCCCAGCTTTCACTGAATTACAGTGTGGCCCAGTCATGAGAGATTGAAGCAGCCAACTGTATGCCTTCATATAACATCAGCTTCAAGCACAGTAAGTGAAAAATAAAATACAGGTACTTTGTTTTATATGGCTCGGATAAATGTCAACTGAAACAAACAAATCTCTGAGCCGAGGCACAGGGAGCTGGAGATTGCAAAATGCATCTTTGAAAGTTCAGTATTGGAGAAAGCATATTTCTGGGGTTTGTGTAGACAGACAGACAGTCTCCTCCACATTGCTAGTCTCTTTCATGTGTCCCTGCTTCCTAATTGGAGGGTTTCCTCAGCAGAGCCTGTAGCTCTCATTAGCAAAGCAGCGCGTCTTGTGGCTCACCTGGCTTTGATCTGCCAATAACACAAACTCAGATCCACATGCTAAATACTATTAACCCAGCTCTATGGCTTGCTTATCTGTCTGATACAGCAGCAGCATAGAAACCTCAGCATCATCAGCCATATGGCACTGACATCAAAACATTAACATTTGTATATTTCAATGTGGAATGGGTTCATGCAATTTCAGTGTGATGCTGGGAATCCCTGTTTTCCTAAGGACACATATTTTCCATTAGACAGGATCTGATGAGCATCAGTCCCTTGTGCTATTAAAATGCAATATTTTGTGACCCAATATTTAAGAACATATGCTATTATTTTTTGCATTCATAAGCAAAGCTATGTGCAAATCTGGAACATCAGGCAGGCAGACACACACACACACAGCCAGTCATAGAATGCCAACATCCCCAACTAGAGACCAGAGATTTAGCACTGAGATGCAGACCAGTGGTACAGACACAAGTACTAATTACACTTTGTCTCATTCTCTCTGTCTCTCGTGTACTTAGGCCCCTCCATGCATCAACAGCAGTACATTACAGTATAATCATTGTATTTGTTTGGATGATGTCTGTCTCCAGGTTTAGATGTGTATCTGCTGCTTGTGCCTGTGGGCCTTTTCTGAAAGACCTTCTCTAATGAATCAGAGGTCCCTATCCCAGCCAGCCTGGGACAGTCGCTGTGGCTTCAGACGTACCAAGCTAAAGCCCAGTCTGACTGGCCCCTCTCCGCCTCCATCCCAGCCCTGTCTCCAATAAGGACTACAGCCAGCCAGCCAGCCAGCCAGCCAGCCAGCCAGCCAGGGCCCTCCATCGGCCCCAGCCAACCAAGCCTTTACAGCCTGATCTGATGAGTGGAGGCTGGGTCTAGCCAGAGTAGACGAGTACAGCCAGCAAGAGGGGACTAACTGGGCAATTAGAGTCGCAGACCAATTTGGGAGAACAATGGGGCCACGCGTTATACAAGCTCCTCCTGCCGGTAGCCCAGCGGGAGGCTGTTGTTGGGCCTAATGGCTGCCCTGTAGACACTGTGTTTGTCTTGGTAATGTGTTACCTGCCCCAACCTCAGTTAATGGGGGGTATGAGCTGGATGGCTGGGCACCTGTCTGTCAAATAAACCTCAGACAGACAAGACAGTCAGGACAGTTTGGTCTTGGATTCCAAGTTTCCATGTGGCTTGACACAGAATATTGTCAGACTACTTTGTCCGCATCCCATGGAAATGTATTTTCCTGTGAGGTTCAATGCACATCTCCATGTATATGGCTATCTGTTGAACTTTAAAAAAAAAAAAAAAAAAAACCTATATATATAAAAATTATACAATATATTAACATTGTAATAAGGGTTCACTTGCAAGTTTGCCCGACTCATTGCATGTAATTTTTACCATGACTTGTTTTGTCCTCCACATACACATCCAGGGCCCACAGACAGTCAAGTGGCTTTGTCTGTTGCCCCTAGAGCCACACGTGTCCCTGTGGTCTAGGATTGAGCCCCACCAGAAATCTCTCCTCCTCAGCTTTATTAAACACTGATCAACTGGACTGCCCAAACTCCCTTAAAAAAGAAAAATTCAAATACCTATCCAAACCAACATTGAACCTTTAAACATAATTACTTCATTGTAGTGGACCAACATATTCTGTCACTATATTACACACATTTTGTTTCTTTGCTACTGTATGCCAAGCTGCTCAAATTCACATAGCTATAGAATATTGAATGCATATTTGGCAATATGCATAGTCTACTGTCCGTTTTATGTATTCCACTGTCCCTCTGTACTATATGCAAGGTCCTATTGTCCTTGTTCCAAGTGTCAAAATGTACTATAACCCACTAAGCTATAAGTGAATTTGTTCTGCACCCATGTCACCAAGACATACTCCTGTGTATTTATTGTTGTACTTTGCAATTAAAAAACATATTCCAATTCAGTGCTGCCAGGATCTATTTCACAATCTTGCACTGGAGCCTGTGCTTAAAGACAGTATAGTCTCCGTTCCAGAATGGGACAGCCAAACAAACACCTGAGACCTACATCAAAGGCAGAGGTGTGTTTGGGTAGGAGGGGTGGGGGGTTTGGGTGTCTGAGCTGGGCTCCCTTGTAGCTCGGTATACTCAGATAAAAGCTGTCTCCTCCCTGCGCATTAGAGACTCATTGACTGAAGAGATTTAGCCCCCCCATTTGCCTCTTTTCTGTTCCCTCCACCCCTCCCTCCCCCCCCTCCATCCTGCTGGGCTCCACCAGGGCTGACAGTCCCTGTGCAGTCAGTAGCACTCAATTGTCACATCCAGTCTCCGGGCCTTGTGGGCAGACGCTGCCACGCCGAGGTGTGCAGACAACTCACCCTGGCTCTCGCAGACATCTGTAGATCCACTCCCCATGCTAAACCAGGATAAGACACTCAATATACTTAAAGTTACACTGCTGTGTTAAAGCCAATTATTTCCTTTTGCACCAAGGGGCTGAATATGAATCATACAAAATGTATTGCAGCTTGCCTGGACACTAAAGCACTGGGAACTTGCCTCTGCCAATATCAGGGACGTGACTACTCCTTTAAAGCCAAATCATTTCATTATCATACACCGTTTGCAAATGAACATAGCAGAACTGCTATGACATAATACAGTAATTTACCCTAAATCTGGGACAGCGTAATTGAAAATCATACGCATAGTCAAGCACATCAGCTTAATAACACAAGATAAAGAAAAAATTGTGCAATGTGCATGAGTCTTTATTTCTACCACCCAGTGGAATTGCATTTGGCTCATACAGAAACAAGAAAGTTCTTTTTGTAAACCAATTCAGTTGACACTGATTAAAAGACAGTTGCTGCTCACTGTGGGAACAGTCAACAGAAAGCCAAGTCATGGAAATGTGAAGAAAGAAAATAACTTTTCAGTAGAGCACAATAACACAGGCAAGTCCTGAGGAGTGGAGGTAGATCGCCATTAGTGAGGACCATCCACTCATGAGGTCTTCTGCTCATCTGCAGATCTGTAGGAGTAGAAATGAACTGGAGTCATTAATGACCAAACCTGAGTCAAACAGTAGTTGCAAATATTCTTAGTGTTGGTTTTAACCTGCTTGGAGTACCAGATGAGTGGGGTTCACCACATCTCACAATAACAGAGTTGTTAGTGTCAAATAAATTGTCAATCACAAAAGTATGCTAAATGATTTTCACATACTTGTGGTCATCTAAACTTTCTAGCACTCACTGTTTTGCAAAAAGTGGCAAGCCCACCCATCTGAAACTCGAAGCAGGAGAAAACATAGAACAAGTAAATTGGAAATTCCATACTTTCCATGAAATCATACCAACTTCTTGCATGCAGATTAAATTTTACTTGAACAAAAGTGTACTTAAAGTCGGTGTTCACACAGACTCAGTGTTCTCTGTCTGATTTACGAATTTATGAAGTTTTCAATGCAATTTACTTGAACTATGCAGTCCTAAACAGGCAGCAACCTCTAGTTCCTACAAAACTTTGGCTTGGCAGTAATGCTGAGATGCACCTCTAACTGAGCCAGCTTTGAACCCAATAGCCTATCATGACTATCATGAATCTCTATAATGAATAAAGAGTCGATGATGGGCAATCAGTCTAAGCCTACATGTGAGAGGCTCTCAGGGAGGGAGGGGGGTCACAGCCCAGGAATGCCCTGTTGTCGAAGCAGTACTGCAGAAGAGCCCTGAAGCATGGGTCCTGGAAAAAAAATAAAGATATTCAAAAGTACACTCTGCACTAGCTGTGTAGCAACACTTAAACATATTTTCTGAAACATAGGAACCAGTGAAGGGTTTTGTCACTTACCATAATGAGAATGTGGGGGTTTCCAACGATTATCAGCAGGGCTTTGGGCCGAGTGACAGCCACATTGAAGCGTTTGGGGTTGGCCAGAAAGCCAAGCACGCTCTGCAAATCATCACTCTGTACCAATTCGTTAGAGCGCACCTACATTATGAGAATAACATAATGAAATAAATTAAGGAAAATTGCCATATAAAGGGGTAGACAGAGGGAAAGTTATGACCGATGCTTACGCTCAACACACTCGTTCACCATCCAAAACTTTCTGTTTCTAAGCAACGTACCATGCAAAGTACCAAAACCTGTCTGCCGGGACACCAGCACAATGTCGGTAAATTTTTGCTGCAGCTGGTAAGTCCTAAACTATGCCAGTCATCATTTCTCCTACAAATCTAGTTGGCTGGTAAAGAAGTGAAAATGGCTGGTGAACTTTGGGATGTAGCAGATGTTGCAACTGGATGAAAAAATGTTAGGTTTCCTTGCCTGATTCTCGATCATATGAATGTGGCAAATGATATAAGCTTCAAATGCCATGCCAAAACCCCACATTTCAATGCTGCTGCAGAAAGTAGAACTTTACAAACAGGTGATCATACCACTGGTCCCTTTTGAAGGAATTCGATACAATTCTATGGCTTAAAAAATGACTACATGAAATAATCTGCCAAACCTGTAGTGCTATCAGGTTAAACAAAAGAACAGTTTGTGTGTGTCTTCATTTACTTAAGTCCACCAGGAGGAGCCAGAGATATCATGACAGAGTTTAGTCATCTCACAAGCTACTCACCACATTCTTCAGTCTCTACCCTTTGTACACAGACAAATAATGATAGTCATTCATACATACAGTATGACATTCACAAAAATATAGGTGTAGCCTTTCTGGGCATGTATGAATGGACACGGTTCACTAGGCCAATGCATTATTTGTTGTTCATTACACTTCTCTACAGCTGCAACCATATTGTATGCCATGCTGCTTGAACACACACAGCTACACAATGATATACAGTATGTTTTCCACTGTTATACATTTTGCACTGTGTTTGAGGTCCTGTCATGTGCGAGAAATGACAATTGACCAATATCACCAAAGACAACTCATGTACATGTATTATACTTGGTAATTAAAATATATCAAAAGTTGTGCACCAAAACACTGTATGTCCATTTTTGAAAAAAGAACTACATGCAGTTTATTCAGTTTTAGTATTTTTGTAGAGTTTTGTATTTTATGATATCAATCATTTTCCTCCTGGGGTGCTATCACTACAACACCATCGGCATTAGGAAGCAAATTCAGGTTAGTCACACTTCAGAGACACAAATCTTGTCATGGTTTACAGCACTTCAGAAAATCATTTTCTACAAAGCATACCTGCTTCCTGCTGAGCAGTATCTAATGAAAGGATGTATTGTGAAAATTGAAGCTTAGCTATGAATCTTCACATGTTAGCTGTGAATTTTCACACACCTTCCACAATTCTCACCTTGTATTAAAAAACAACTATACCTCATCACCACAAATGTGCTGTAGGGCTATACAGGACCTGTACTTGTTAAATGGTGGATATCTCGTTTTGGAACAAAGCTCATTCTGATGTTCTGAACTCATATTACCCATATTCTGGTTTCACTTACCGTGGACATGATGATGACCAGGAACTCTTGTCCCTGGAACTCCTCCACAGACCCCACCTTGATGTCGGACAGGCCCACCCTGCCCAGCAGCACACGGATCTTCTCCGACTGGAGAGCAAAAACAGATATGGGAGAGACTTCAGGGCTCCATCTGAACCATTACACTGTTTGAACAAACCGACCAACTGTTGAGAAGCCATTTAAGCCACCTTGGGGGATAGTATGAGAAATAATGAGTGATTTGCTTACAAAAGAGATCCCACTTCCTCTATAGCTTTAATAACAGAACTGACACCAAAAAGCACAGAAAAGCTGTGCAGGCTTACTTGTTTCTTGTAAGGGGCGATGATGCCTATGTCAGAGGCGTCCACAGGGTTGTAGAGCTTCTTGGCCAGCTGGCAGCAGTATAGCATGACCTGCACAGCCTCTCCTGGGTTGAACCACGACGGGTTGTTACCCTCCCTCATTTCTGTGCCCTGGGGGGAGAGTAAATTCACTGGCATTAATGGGGGACTTGAATACCCAAGTGACTGGAGCTGGGGGTCATCTCTAGATTAAATAGAAAGAAACACAGTGGAAGTTGAAAGAAAGAGAGTGAGGTAGCAGTTAGGATAGACAGAGAGGGAGCATAAATAGAGGAAAAGCACAGGAATGGGCATTCGCAACAAATTTCACAGATCAATTAATCACATCATTAATCCACCATGGCAGCCTGGTTTTACAACTATTTTTAGATCCATTTCATACAGTGCACATAGTTTATTAGGCTGTAAATACAAGCACACATTTCCACACAGCGAGGGAGGAAAAGAAATGGAACACATTTCTGGTGTGGCAAGAACGCAAAGCCAACAACCCAAATGAGACTTTAATTAATAGGCTTCTAGCATCCAACTGTGGGATTGTGGGATAAGACTATCAATTCCATAATGGCAAAATGGTTGCAGGAGTAGGAATGGAGCAGCATGCCTAAGCAATAAGGAGGACAAGGCAGAAAAAAGGAACAGAGCAGAAGCGAGACAAATGAGGCTTAAAAACAAACAAACAAAAAAAACCATCCAAGAACCCTCACCCAGCCCTGAAAAAGACTATGGAAAATGCACGCATGCATTAACAACAGGCCTGCTAACAGCGCGTCGTATACAACGTCAAAATACAGATATACAGATACACATTTGTAACTCTTGACACAAAACAGGCTTTTATTGTTAACATTTATTTTGGTTCAGAACTGCAAGAGCGCAGCCATACTTTAAACTTAAGAGCCCTCACCCTGACACCATGGAAGAGGAGTGGGAAGCCCTTTTTGGGCAGGCGCTTCCACTGGCAGAGGGAGTCCACTATGGCCCTGGGGGCTCTAACACACAGCTCCCCCTGGTAGAAGAGCCTGGAGGGCAGCCTGAGCAGGGCCTCGTGGGAACGGTAGTTGTAGATGAGCTTGGTTACCTGTGGTAGTAAAGACATCAGATTTAGAATGAAGATAGGTACAACACATATGTTCTGCGATATAGTGCATTCTATTATTCTGACTTTGCTATGCAAATCGTTATACTGTTATACTGCAAATAATCTACGTTGAAAAAATAAACAGTCAGTGTAGTCTGCATTCTAGTAGTAACTTATGTTTCTCAGTTTTTTTTTTGTTTTTTTTTTTAAAAAGGCACTACATATAGCATTTTAGCATCAATAAATCATTACCACATTCATTTTGTGACATAAGTATAATTACTGAAAACCTGCCTCGGCCATGGTCTCACCGTAATTATACCAAGGTATCACAATTACTTTGAAAATGATATAATGCTGGGTAAATATGCTGCATGTGGCACCATGCCATAGCTGTAAAAACAATAGGCTTTTGTATGCGATGCACCAACCAGCTTAGGGTTGTATCCCCACTCTTCTCTGGAGTACAGGGGGTTGGCCATCAGCCTCTCCAGCAAGGACACTCCCAGGCCAAAGGCAGATGCCAGCTTGGATTTCACCACTGGACCCAGCTGACAGGGGTCTCCAGCCAACACTATCTAAGTAGGGGTGGAGAAACAACAGGTCATTATAAATCATTCAATCAGAGTATGGTGTGCCATCAAGTTCTTCTCTGGAGGAAGACCTTTATGGTGTACTCTGGCAAAGGTGAATGGGTTTTGGAAGCATTGCGGGGTGAATATATTTTCTTCAGCTTGACTATATTAGGGTTGGGGCTAGGGCTGCACAATTTAATAAAAAATAAAAAATAAAAAAATTAAATACCAACTACTTCAGTTTCCAATTTCAAGAGGCTGCAATTATTTTATCTGAGTAGTAGCAGCTCAAAATGGACTCCTAAACATGGTATTTTGGTGCTGAGCCAAATTACATTTCACATTATAAAAAAAATCGTTGATTGTATTAAAATACAGCAGATATTAGGCAACATCATCTCAGTTTCTTGTTTGCTGAAAAATCCCCAAAATTAAAAAATCTGTGTCTGTATACTGTATTGCAATATTCAGCAAAATAATCACAATATGCATTTTTGTAAATATTGTGCAGCCCTAGGTGGGGATTGAGTTTAGGGTTAAGGTTAGAAATTTGGATTTGGTTTATATTAAGGTAAGGGTTAAAGTTAAGCATGTAGTGGTGACAGTTAGGGTTTCAATGTAGTCAGTGTGTCTGTGTGTTTGTGTGTTTGTTTGTTCCGACCTGTCCGTCTCTCTCGGATACAAGGCTCATGGGGATCAGGGACTCAGGCTCTGTGGCCTGGCCGGCTTCGTCCAGGAACACGTGGGTGAAATGACCCACTCTGAGGAGAAACACAAACCCACAGTTAGCAAGCTGAGTCTAAATTAGGGGAAAGAGGGGAGAGAAAGCTGCTCATTTTAATTGTTGACCCCTATCTCTGCTACGATCCGGGCCTTACTGCAGTCCAATATTGTGGAACATGCCAGCGCTGGAACAGGTGCTGACCACAATCCTGTGGAAGGAGGCATGGCGGATGTCCTCTCCTGCCCTCGAGTACTGCCTCAGCATTTCTGGGATGAACTAGGGAAAAATAACGACCCAAAGAAAAATAAAATAATCAGTATTACTTCAAGATCTTGACAACTGTGATTTTAGCAAATTATCCTGTGTAGTTCAGTGGAAAGAGCACGGCATGAAAATGCTCTTGTATACATCAATATGACAGAGCATGGCACTAACACTGCCAGGGTATGAGGTTCAATTCCAACTGGGAAATGAACCGTTTTTATCCCAACTATGAAGTAGTCTGGAAATAGCATCCAAATAGCATATGTTAGCAAATCTTGATTTTCCCTTTGACCATACATACGTTACTTTTCTGTAACCAAAGGCACAGCACAGTGAATTGCATTTTCTTGATGCTCTGCAATACCTCTTCCTGCCTAGAGGAGGCGTTGACGCGGGCTAAACTGGCAGCATGCAAGAAGCCACTGTCATGTAGACGGATGCAGATGAGGTCAGCAGCACTGTTGGACGGGGTGCACACCAGTACCCGGCTACTGGGCAGAAAATGGTACAACTGGGATGTGGGAAGACAGAATGAAATCACTCAAGCAGGGGACTAGAATGGGAGTTAGTTTCACATAAATCAGATGAAATACTGACAGCATAAGTACCTTTAAAAATAAATAAGACTAAAAGTCTAACAGCCCTGCGACAAAGAATTTGTGGAAGCGTCTCTGTCGGGAATTGAACTCGGGTCTCCCGCTTGAAAGTCTGCAGTCTAACTCCCTGCGGGCCATGTGACCCATAAAGTGGTGAACAGACCGACCGACAATACCATCCATAGAGCCCCTGCTATCGCGGGGCTAAAAAGAGAAGATCTTGGATGTACTGCGTACTTAAGAACACATGGCTTGAGGTTAAGACCTGATGAGTTGCTGTATTCTATAGTGCAGTGATTTTCAACCTTTTTCATTCAAGGACTCCTAATTTAGTCCACATTAGGGCCACGGACCCCCATTTGACAAGATTTTTTCTGACCGAAATCTGAGAATATTTTTTTGTTAGATAGGACAGTTATAGTATGTGTGTGTGTGTGTGTGTGTGTGTGTGTGTGTCTACCTGCAGTATGGCCTCTATAAGGGTGATTGTCTTGCCAGTGCCTGGGGGTCCAAACAGCACATAGGGGGTGGGCCGGCACTCTCCTGCCAGGATCCTCTTCACGGCCTCCCTCTGAGGGAGATTGAGCTGTGGGTTGAAGAAGTGCCCTTCGCTGGGGATGGGTTTAGATGGCAGTCTACCATCTAGAAGCAAACAAACACACCTCATTTGTCAGTGATGCTCTTAATGTTATCTGGTAAGTACAGGGGATGTTTGCACCAAAGCCAAAATCAAATACCTTTAGTCTGTGTGCCCTTTGACTTCATGTCGACGGAAATGCTTGAAAGCTTCTCCCCATTTTCCATGGTTGGCACCTGGTGTTCAGACACAATTACACTCAGTCAAAAACTATGCTTAATGAATCCATGTCTTTTTTTCCCTTTTTGTTTTTCACCTCACTGTCCTCCATGGTTTTGTTTTTGTCTGGCTCATCTGCCCACTTTCCTCTCCACTGGGGGGCCTGGACAGTAACTTTGGAGGGGAACAGAACTGGAAAGCAGGATGAAAATTAAAGATAAGTCAGGGTCTGTGTGGACCACTGTTGACATTAACTATCATGGGATATGAATGATAGTGTGAAGCTTTGCAGTATAAATAAGCAGCAAAAGTATAATTCACTTCATCAAATGTAAACAAAAATTGGAGACACTAGTTAAAGTTGTAAACATCTAGCAATTAGCAATTTTGCCAATTAGCTCGCCAGTGTGATCACAACAACAGAAATCATGTTGTTACCTCCATGTTTTGCAAACAAGGATATGAACAAGATTTTAATGCATCATGTTTAGCATAGTAGAATGTCCCACATGTCCTCCAGATTGTCTCAAATATGTGTTCAGACACATGCAGGTAACGTGTTGACTTCCAATGTGTACAGCAATCCAAATGAAACCTCCACTTACGCTTCCCAAAATGCTTCGTCTGGTCAAGTGCATTGTGACACCGCCTCATGGTCAGCCTGGTATTGCAAACATAATCAACATACTTATATTATTAACACAGGTAATTTGTATTGGGCCAACTGAAGTACATTTCATTAGGGTGTACTGTAAATGCAACCAAAGGGTGATATTAAGCAAGACCTTCGCCTTTTTCACCTGTTGTAAGTGAATTCAACATCAAGAGGCTCTCCTAGGTAGCTGTGCTGAAAGTCTGAGTTGACTCTCAAACTCACATCCTCATCATTGATCTGAGAGTCAAAACACATTGTTAGATGAAATCTAGATTGAAAAACAACATTGTTGGCTTTTAAGAGATGCTTCAAAAATATCAAAAAAAGTATAAAAAATCTCCACCTCCGTAACATAGCCAATGTACTCCATTACCACTTCGCCACTCTGAGGCTTCTTCAGTGCAATTCTGTCACCTGTAGAACAGGCGTGATTAGTCTCTTATTGCATTGCACAAAAATCTAGCAAAATAAAACATTACCAAATTGGCTGTGGAGCACAGGTACCTAAGGCCTCCTCACCTATATTGACATTAGGTCTGCCCTCGGCCAAGCCAAGGACTTCTAGGTGCAGGTAGACGCCTCCTTTCCTGAGGAGAGCTCCAGTGATGGTCAACTCTTTCAGTTCCTTCTCTGCATGCAGCTCCTCCAGCCACAGCAGGGCTGAGAAACGTGAACGCATGTTGGATGATGACAGGACCTGAGCATAAAGAGACAGCAGGAGAATGATAATGCGATACTTTATTGATCCCCGTAGGCAAATTCTATTTTTTCTTGCCCCCCTCTACAGGGAAGTCAGAGGGTAGTTTTCAGATGCAAATCAGCGGCCCTCGAGCTGATCGAGCTTTAATCTGTGTCCTCACATGCAAGGACGTTCTTTTCATTTACTACATCACCCTGCTGCTCAAACTGAAAGGGCCAGACGATCCCTCTGTTAGGATCAAAGGTCTGCTAAAAGACTTTTTGCTGATTATCAATGTGTATGTTTCTAGAATAAATATAGGACATTTGGTGGACTCTTATCTGAGGTGCCTTATTGTACCATGGATGGATGTTGTATGGGTGGACCCAACTGGAAGTCCAACCCCTTACTCTGTCATTGTTATTACAATATTCTAGCCACTGACCTAAACCTCTACATCCTCGCAGGCAACCTCACCTCTCCTAGGCAGGGCTGGACCACCAGCACATCACTCTGAGCTTCCACACAGTCTCTCACAGCCTGGGGCACTGGGTAGTTACCCAGGAAGTTTGGCAGCCGCCGCTTAGTGAGCCTGGAGGGGGGAAAGTGAGTCTCAAACTCAACAAGAGGTTAGACAAATAATTCATTTACTATGAATGACGGTCTTTGTTTTAGAGACAGAGGAAAAAGTACCAACCGCAGGAGCAGATCAAACTAGGATGGCATAAAAGCAGCTTTGTTCACTGCAGGCTATGCACAGCAACAAGGATTAGATATTTAACATTGTAATCAAACTGTCAGTTGTCGTGATACCTAGGAGGGTCATTTGGAGCCGAGACAGTGATCACGTGGGTTGGCATTGTAGGGGCCGGCCGAGTATCATGGGGAGTGTAGGGCACACAGGGCTGCAGCAGGCGCTCCTCTTTACTGCCCACTGTGACCTCCAGGCGCCTCCCGATGGTGAAAGAGGAGAAGCGCAGCAGCAGCAGCTCGGCACAGCTCCCTAGGCTCCTGAGCCAAGTGGAAAGTCCCACACATGGATTTCAGTTGTCCAGACAACACACTAGCAAGATCCTCGCAGAGACATTTGATGCCTCAGTAAGTAGTATTAATTTTATATGGCAAGGCAGCAGGCCCGGATAGAGTTGAAGCCAGAGGCCTTAAGTGCTATGCTGACCCAACAGGTTTCCATTCTACATTTATCTTTTTGATCTATTACTCCTACAACTACTGCTGTTATTTCTACTATTGCTACTACAAGATTTAGAAAAAAAAACTTACTTTGCTTGGCAGCTCACTAGAACAGACAGCCTCTCCCCTGGTGCAATATCCACCTCTCTTTCCTCTGTCCTTGCAGCAGGGAAATGGGTCTCCTGTCGAGCCTCATCATTTTCTCTGTCTACCTCTTTTGCATCACAGACATGATCTTTTGGAGGCCCAAGAGCAGACCCGGACATCGAGCAGACTGTTTGCGATGTGTGTTGTTTCTGTCTTGGTTGGGTATGTTCTTTGCCTGTACCCAAGGTGAACTGTTCTTCTGAGTCCCAGCCGGCAAACTCACAGCACTTCAGCCTGTGGGTCTCTGAACCTTTATTCCTGTTTGGAAAGAGAGAAAGGGGGATTATACACTCATACAGTTACAGTTCATATGAGAAAATCATTTGAGAGAAATTCTGGGCAAAGGAGAAATGCTCAGTAACAGGGACGTAAACAAAGTTGTACATAAGATTTCAGAAAAATAATCTTTTCATGGAAGAGTAATGGGATATTTTAACTCATGAAACATGGGACCAAACCTTTACATGTTGCATTCATATTTTTGTTCAGTATATATTGTGGTTGTGGTGGAAAAAGTAATTTCCTGCTATAACAGGTATCCCATAGTTATTTTGTTTCCTCTGAAATTTCATGGACCAGATAAGCTTGGGGGCATTTCTAGATTTGGTTCCATATCTGTCACCGTTTTGGTCCCAATAACAGTTCTAGTGAAGGTTGCAGTGGTAAAAACATTTTTTTGGATAGTGAGCAACTCTAAACAAAAGGACTACACTTTCTATTTTACAGCAGAATGTGGTTAAATAATACTAGTATTTCAATTGTAGTTTCAGTTTAGGAATTGTGGAAATTTTCTTGCTCTTGCATGAGTCACTCACTGTATCCAGAGCACCAGCTCTCGTCTCTCCCCCATCAGCAGAGCCCCAAACTGGCCATATTCTGTGACAACCACCCCCCCTTTGTCCTCCAGGAGGCTCTTGATCTCAGCCTCTGGGAGAGGTGCAGCAGCAGTCGCACTGCAAAGAGAATAACACCACAAACAAAGCTGTTTCTATAGGTTGATCTGGGTCATATCATCTATATCAAAATTTTATCCTATATGGAACAGACTAATGCACTTCTGACTATAAACAACTTAGTTCAAAGGCTATGGTTATTACATCTGTAGGAAGGGTGCCATGCACAGGGCCCTCCAACAGTAGAAGGACTGGCTGCTCTCCACCATTACCAGGTTGACCAAGTCCCCTGGCAAAGGCCGGTAGTGGGCAGGCAGCAGCAGAGAGTCCAAGCTGAAGAACACACTGTCCTCCACCACCCCATTTTTACCAAACACACTGGACACACGCACCTGGAGACAGGGGAGAGTGCAGAGGAGGAGAGAGGAATGAGAGGCATCATCAGATTTATATGTAAACAAGGTGCTACATTTGATCAAAGAGGTCTTTATTAGCTCACTGCTGTGAGTAAAAGGCTAACTGTGCACAATAGTTAAGAATAATACATCTTGTGGATGCAGTGCATCATAGGTAAGCGATTAAACATTAATTAATTTAATGAGTGTATGGCCTAGAGATTCAAATGAGGCTATTACCTCGTCCAAGCGGCAATAGCGCAAGGGGGCCACAGAATGAGCCTGGCTGGTCCACTGGGTGGGATTGATGAAATATTTGGCTTGGACCCAGTCTCCCTTCATTGGCTCATAACCTAACAGACAGGAGAGACAACACAAAATAAGTGCCAACAGGCAGGGAAGTTAACAACAGCCCTCAGCCAACAGTAAATTTTGCCTGTGGCTGTAAGTTTGTCTATTCTCTGTCTGACAGGTAACCAATCATCTTTTGGGAAGTCTTATGGTAAAAATCTAGTTGGTATGTAAAGTAGTCAAAGTGGCTGGTGAATTGTGGGACTTAGCAGCCACTGTGGCCTGTAGACAATAAGGTAAGTTTCAAGCCCTGTAGGCAAAGCAACATGAGGTCAAATGGGTCGCAGTTTTAAGGCAGCCGCATACAAACAAGGTCAAACCTGACTGAAATAGAAACAGTCGAATGCGGCACCGCATACAAATTTGTGTATACTCACTACAACTTAGTTTTGTTAGTTAATTTACACTCCATGCCAGATGTGGGGCACATGAAGATTAAAGAGGCAACCGTAACCTAGGGAAACCAGAAATAGCAGTGACCAAAACATAGAGAACAACAACGACTGCTGTGAAAGGACGACAGACGGCTAAGGGAAACTGAGAATTTCAAAGAATTTACTCTTATCTAGTGCTGTAAAAAAAGATGTAAACAAAAGCAATGAAGCAGAAGAGGAAAGGAGAAGCTTTTCCTCAAGGTAACACAACCAGTCATGTGATATTTTAGACCAATCACAGACGGTCACACAGTGGGGGCTAGTGTGCGAAAAATTCGACTAGTTCGGCCAGCAAGCCTATGCATACTACAGAGTCCGAAGCCAATGCGGCACTTTGTTGTTTTTTCACAAACGTGGCCTTTTTCCAAGAACCTTTCCGAAAAAGAAAAAAAATTCTGCAGCAAGCATACGGCCGCCTTGAGTGTGTGAAGTAGGTTGAGTACCGGTACCTTCCCAGAGACTGTTGCGTGGGAAAAAAGTGGTCTGATTGATGAAGCCGCCATCTTCATCACATGATGTGACTGTGCCGATGAGAGGGCGCAGTTGCATACTGTCAGCTTCTAGGGAGGTTCTTCCTCCATCCTCCCAAGCATCTGCACTCTTCTCCACCTAAAAGACAGAATTAAATGGTGCATGTCTGGCATTATGCTTATGACAAATGTGCTTCTTTCCCCTAATTAAATCACTGTAAATAGAGGGAAGATGAAGTATGAGGTGAAATTAACATAAATGGTTCAATCACCTGATTAAGAGTCCAAACCAATTCTAAGAGGGGTAACAAGACCTCACATAACACACAACATTTGGTTTCTCAGTTATCAGGTCCTAATTCTGTTTCCAATCATCTGTTTCACATGGAGTTTCTTTGCACCATTGTTACTTTTGCTTATAACCTTGCTTTACGTGATATGAGGTGTTAGTCTTGGCAATATTTGCACTTTGCACCATATCTTGAATGCATTTGTATTTAATGCAAGCCTTTATGCAAGAGTATAAACTTGTGGGAGGCCCGATATGTACCATTCTCTCTTCCTCACTTTGTATTGAGAGATTTGATTGACATCAAATCCGATGACAAAGTGCAGCAGTTTAAGGTGGCCTTGGTTATCAATAAATAAACATCCCATGCAGAAAATGACTTAAGAACCTTTTGAAATTGTTAGGGTCCACTGATAAATTTGCAATATATCTAGTCCACCAAAGCAGCACATACCATTGGTTTGCCTACAATCTTCCACCAAAATATACTAATGGGGGTGGCAGTGAGCAGCATGGATCAATTTCATAAGTTGACATTTTATTGAAATAACTGCTGCTTGGTGGATCAGATGTATGCTGAATTTACCAGTGGACTGCAACAACTGTGAACAAGTCTTAAGTCATATTCTGCAACGTGCATGTTTGCCAGTAAGCAAGTTGACATGAATCTGTTCACAACTGATTTTTGTGTGATGCTTTCTTCCATACAAAAAGATAGAGCAGCATGCATCAGGGAAAAGGTTGTGTGTGTGCATGTGTGCTTAGGGCATGCATCGATGAGTGTGTGGTTGACATCTGAGAGTGAGACTGAGGGTGAGAGCAGATTACTGAATTATTGTATTGTCTGAATGTGCCGTTTTACCACACCTGACCTACATAATTTCACTGAAGGGATGATAAATCTACCTCGTTTGCAAATGTATGCAATGAGAACCAAGCACAGGTTTCTCACCCTTAGTGCTTTCCATCCCCCTTGAGCACCATCTCGCACAGCTGTGCAGTTCACTGTGTCCCCTTCTCTCAGTGTCAACCCGCCCAACACCTCTCCACTGGTGAAGTAGACAGCATCGTCTATCATGCCATAGTCAAGGCACAGCTGGGTTACCACACTGCCCCGCAGGTGGCGAATCTCCTCCATGGCTGACAAGCAAAGGAAGAAATATGGACCAAAGACAAAAGGGCACAAAATCAGTAACTGTATTGCTGCAATAGTGTGTGTGTATATAAGCCTAGCATTACTAGGGCGATGAAATGAAGTTAATCAGTAAACAGTAGGGATGTCGCATTTACCCGCAGCACAGGAGAACATGCCTTCTTCATCCACTTCTACCGTCCTCCACAATGGAGTAAACAGTTTGGACAGCATACATCGCATAGCTGTAAGCATATCTGCAAACTCTGGATGCCTAACGTTAACTGTCCACTAGGATGGAGGGACGGAGAAAGAGAAACGTTTTCACATTGCAAGCAACTGCCAGCTATTTAAAAGTACTTATAAGTATAGCAAACAAGCACTTTGCTACCTGACACATAAAGAAACTTAAAACTGTTAAAATAGCAAAATGAAAAACAATAACTTTCTTATTTAGCCAACCAGCTAGCTAGCTAGCTAGCGTTTGTCAGCTAGAAAATATACAGCTTGCACGAATTCACTGCTGACCTAGCCAATTCAAAGAAACGCGGGTGCAAATGCTTGCAAATATAATTTCACTTAACGATAAAAGAGGATATTTTAAAATGAGAGGTGTAAATTACCGTTCTTCACAAAAACCTGCTGTGCAAATTCACGTGTATGGTAACGTTACAAGATCAAAACTTTTTAGTGTGCGAGATGCTAAATAGTTCACGTGTGCGCGTACGTGCGCGAGCCTGCTGGATCAGGTGCCGAGGTGCCAACGCTGTCGAAGGGCGGCGCCACGGGTAACTTGATAACCCCTCCCGGTTTTTACTTTATGGTGCATGTAGCATTTTAAAATCAGTAAGTCATTATTATCACATTTATTTTGAGACATCAATTAAAACTACTATAAACAAATGATACCATTACCGAGAAGACACTACCAATCACTACACTATGTGTGCCAATGGTTCAGCTTTCAGGGGGAAATCTGTTGGATTGCTTGATGGCACAAAATATTTCTTCATGGCAGAAACAGGAAGAAGGTCACTGTGTTCTTCCGAGCTAAAGCATTCAGAGTTTCTCTCAATGATAGTAGAACAAGTGAAAGACCAATGGAAAAATCACTCGCAACACCTTTGTCCTCTTCAGAGTACATCCTCTTTGCAACAGGAAGTATTGGGGTCTATGGGAAATGTTGTCTTAATTTTAAGAAACAGTAGCACTAACACTCCGCACGAGAGAGGCTGTCAATCTTTGTTTTTTTTTTCCTTTTTTTTTTCTTTTTCTAAATTACATGCAACAAAACAAGATATTATGCCATCCTTATCCACCCACACACCCACAGGGTTTGGCTGTGCAAAACATTTGCATGAGCCTATAAACACTGTACATCCATGTGCATAAGCGCAATATGCACATATGCACATACACAGTATCAACATACATTCACGCCATACACATGCAGATGTAACACTTGGGCTATACATGACCCCAATGACATGCACGCACATGCACATAAATACACATACACATCATATATATATACAGTATACACATGTACCAGCCATTTGTAGCCTACATATGTGTATACTTTTCACACACCTCCATAAACTTACACACCATACTTACATTGTTGCACCCATTTCAATCTTGACCATGGACTCATTTTCAATCAGTTTGACAATGAGATATGCTACACATAGCTTAAGTAACTCATCTGCAGTTCAAAATGGTGCGTAAGGATACACTTGAGTAGCTTGTCTGTAAGACATGTTGTGAGATTAATTGTTTTTGCTTGGCTGCTAGCTGAATGTGCAATTTTTCAGAAACTCATCTGGAAGAAAACAGTGTGAGGAGACAGCTTGACTAACTTGTCAGGGATCTTCTATAAAAGCTCCTTGGGTATGTTAGGCTACTTGATTTTGATCAGCTGGTAGTGATTATATTGAGTGTCCATGAATTTTGTTTTTGTTGGACTGCTGCCTTTATATTTGTCTGGGAGCAGCTTTGTAAATAGCGGCCAAGTTCGGACACGCTTATCTTTCCATGTTTCAGGGGAGGAGTTAGCAAGTTAGCCATGGTGCCAGCATTCATCTGTGAAAGACAGCATTATGGGACAACCAGGTCTGACTTCACTGAACCTGCTTATGACCCAGCATCCTCTGCTGGCCTGCATGAATTTGGTAGAAAGCCAGGTTAGGCTCAAGACTGCTGAAGGTCCATAAATCATATTGTCTAAACTCAAAGCCTTACAAGGTCCCAAATTCATTTAAATATGGCATTTTAAGTTTTAAATCAGCCCAGTCACGTAGATCTAACTTATATTCTGATAACTCAATAGTTGTTTTCATGTTTAGCTTTTCATTTGCAAAGTTGGTCCCATATTTAATTCTAACATGCACTGAAAACAGTCTTAAAAAGTCATTTTAACTTGATGAAACAGACACCTTGGTGTGCAGAAAACCTTTTTAAAGCTACCCATGCCAGGCTTTATTCAAGTTAGTTCATTCTAACAAGGTTAATTTAGGCTGCAATGACTTTCCTTTTTAACTAACACTGCAATCGTGTACTTTATTGTCTCTTGTAAAATTACAGTTATTCTAATAAATTCACTACAGTCAACAGCTAATTTCAATCTATCTGTGTTATCAATGTGAACTAGCCTTAAAGTCGAGATGAAATGAAAAATGCCTTTTTAACCCTTTTAGATCACATCCCCGGTCATATTGTGCACCTATATACCAATATATGCCAAAAAAAATACAAAAAATCAATTTCTTTGTATTCTTATATCAAAATTCAATCATGTTTTCTTCCTGTAAAACAAAATATGCTATGTGCTTACGTAAGCATGCCCATAACCAATTTCAACCAATAATATCATGACATCCACCCATTAGCTAGCTAGCAACAGCATGGTACTTCGGTGTGTCTTCGGGTGTTATGACACGCCCACTTTTCAACGTTCAAATCAAATTCCTCCCAACGTTATGTCCCGCCTGTCTTTCCTGTTTCACTCGGAAATACGTCACGATACGGAAGTTAGATACTCTCGAAATGCCGTTTCATCTCGACTTTAATCAGCATGACGTATGCATTAGGAATTGGTCCTGACCTCTGATTGACCATAATTGCATCAGTTGCATAACTGAATTTGTTCATTCACCATATATAATAGCAGAAGAGTAGCAGTGGGTTTTTACGGACTACTTTTTTCTGGATGCAATATGAATCAATTTGGGCCTGTAGCTAACCAGCTTGTGTTTCAGATATATTTAAGTATTGAAGTACCATCTGTTTAACCAACTCTGTTGTCCTTCGCCTCTCTCTCCTCTTACATGTGCCCCCTTTCTGGCAGTTAATGCATCTTTCCTTGTAAAGTTCACAATCTTTTTTTGAATCTTGATACCCAAAGAAAATTTGTTCTGCTCTTTTTCAGCAACACCCTGCTGCTAGGCACTCACAGCCGCGCACATTCACACCTGGGAGCTGTCTGGTACAAACACAGTGTCTACTGTTGCTCCACTGAATTTATGACAAACTGCATTGGTGAGTCAAGTCGTCAGTCTGCTAATGTGACCTGATGACATAGTGTGAAATGTTCCCCTTTCATCACACCCCTCTCCTTTATACACACCATCAAAGTCAACAACACAAAACTTGGCCTTACTCTTTCTATGGCACTCTTTGCCATTTCAGTGTAAGATCAAGCCCGGATGGACCTTTCAAATATGACAGTGTTGTTGCCAAGTTTGCTCCCTGCAGCTCTCCCTCTCTTACGTCAATATTAGTAACATATTCCATTTTGGATGCCCACTGTGTGCCCAACAGGGTTGTCCAACTTGGAGATGCTGCTATGAGTGACTGATACTAATGGCCCGAGGGGTTCTGAATACCTGGATGAAGCATTTCAGAGACTGCAACCCAAGACTTTGGAGATTTATTTCAGGCAGTGCCCCCAAGAGTGCAACATAACATCACAGATTATGAACTTTTTATATTTTGTTTTTCTGTGGATGTTATGTAAGATCTTTTATAACTTATGTCTTTTTATAACTTGTTTGGATAAACAGTAGGGGCATTGACATTTGCCACTGGGCAAGTGTCCCTGTATTAAGTTTCATAGCCTGCTATAATTGAACGCAGTGATATGCAAGTATATAAGCATATAGACTCCTGTCATTCTCTATCAGGCTTTGGTATTATGACATTGGTCCACAGTGACATCTGTCACTGTCATTTAAAACTATATGGTAAGTGTCTGTGCAGCAGTGCCATTCTGTTGATTTACAACCAAAGCATATTCTCATCCAGTCAGTTTAGAATTGTGTGCCTTCAGGAGACTGTGGCAAATGGAAATACATTAACATCACTGTTTTATATATGAGCCATTCAATTTGTTTCCACAGGTGCTGCCCAGAATCACAGTTTCGTGAACAAATCTGGCAGTCATGGTTCGCTCTTTGAGTTCTGGATGAGAACAGTTGATCCAATAAATCATAAATCAAACCGCTGGTTGACCCTGTTATGTGTTTTGAGGAGGCTTGTAATGTTTGCATATTGATTGCCTCTGTCAAGACTATATGACCTTTTGGTTGTGTAAATACTTTGTCCCGGTTGACTTTGAGATAACTCCCCTGTCCCCACAAGGGGGCAGCGGAGGCACTATTGCTACACGGGACAGCCACAGTATTTGCAAGGGAGTGCAAATAAGGCCAAGTTAGGGATCAGATCAGATATTCATCTCAGAGACTGTGTTGCTATAACTGGATACTCTACTGACCTTGTTTAATGAAAACAAATGCCACGGATGCTCAGAATTTATGCCAGTTATTGTGGGGACCATAGGGAAAAACAGACCCCGACCTTAATCACATACTGTTTGACGAGGGCCTAAACTTCCCCTCTGTAATTAGCGGGTACGGTACACAGGCAACAAGCAGCAGTACAGTCAAGACAATCTGACTGTAGGACCGGAGTTGGGCTGCAGTAGGTCATCTAGTCAGGGGGCCTGGAAGCATTTAAAGAAGAGGTGACTGACAGAAGTTTCCAGCCCATACTGGAAAGAAGTTCAGATACTGGAAGGAAGTTGAGATGCATAAGGATATGCATCTCACATATAATTCAGAATATGTTTAGAGATGTGTTTCAAAATATGCAAAATCTGGCCAAAAAAAAAATTATTTGCACATTTGGATGACATCCATTCAAAATACATGTTTTGAGTCCCCAAAATGTTGTCGTCAGTGCATAGGAAGAAAATGTATTCCCAGTGTCCAAATATATTTGAAACAATATCACTTACATGTACAATTTTTTTTTGTATTGTATTCTGATGTATTCCTCACAAAAAATAATTATATTAATCCTATATATATTACAGGATATTTAAATATCACAGCCAAACTATACTATTCGACAAGTCCCTATCGCCATATTATAGTCATACCATAAAAGATGAAATACCATTAAGTACAATAAGGCCACTGTAAACTCACTATTGAGTACCACAGACACACTATCAATCCCTATAGGAATATAGAGAGAAAGGTAAACTGGAGTCTTCTCTTTGGTTCATGGACCTTAAGGGGATTGTAAACTGCTTTTTGTGGATGATGCTGCCGCCAAAATTTCCGTCCTAGGAATAAAGAAGGACTTGACTTGGCTGTGAATAAAGATTAAATATGTATTTGTTATGCAGATGACGGCCTATCCAGTATGTGTTCATGTTTTGATAACTGTTGGCTTTGTATTATATATTTCTGTGCAGATGTCTTTACCAATTGAGTTTTTGTTATTTTGAAGATTTTGGGGATATGATGTGTAAATATAAATGTATTTAATGTTGTTCATTATGAGCATATTTTAATGTGAATTACACTGAAGATTTACTTTGGACCCTAGGAAGACTAGCTGAATGCTATGGCATTAGCTAATGGGGATCCTTATAATAAACAATAAACATTAAAAGCTCATTCCACCTGAACAGTGAAAACCAGAGAGGAGTAACGTGAGGCATTAGCTCACAATGGCCGGTAGTGTACACTGCAGCCCACAGCAAAAATGGGATTAATTAGATAATCCCTTCTGAGATTCCTCTGCATTCCTTTTTATTATGGGAACCAGATGCAAATATGAATTCATTTGGCATGATGAATGTATATGAAACACCGAGGTTACCTTGGGGAAGTCTAGGAACATTGCAATGCAGAGCCAATAATTTTTGGTGGACCAGTGTCTGTTATCCATCATATCAGAATGAATTCACAATATTATACTGTATAATATTACTTTGCATTGCATGTTTTTCTTTCATATTTGCAAAGCTTCATACATGGATTTTCCTCATCGACAATATCATATGTTGAGCAATTTCTTTTGTCTCCAGACACAATTGAGCAACACAGCCATCGGGAATCTGGAAATGATTCATTTTGACTCAGACTGGTATTCATAACAACGCTTTTGTGTGACTGGACATTTTTCTACAATGAATACTAGTGCATATATTGTGAATCATATTCTATTGTTTGAAGAGGGCTTGCCCTTGCGAGTGACTGGAGCTTGTCAGTGCTGTTTGTGAGGCTAAAGCAGTCCTATATAGTCAGCAGCCCATAATAACAGAGAGGAGAAAGGGAGCCGAAAAATAACTATAATATTCCTATAGGGACTTATAGTGTGTCTGTGGTGCTCAATAGTGAGTTTATAGTAAGCTTGATGTACTTAATGTATTTTTGTATTACCTCTGGTATCACTATAATATTCCTATACTATTCTCACATGGATTGCTGAGCTATTTGCACAGTATCCTTCTCAAATATATCATAGAGCAAATACTGGTCTTTTTCAAAAGGGGTATGAGGCTAAAGTAGTCCTATATGTTCAGCAGCTAGGGTGCCCTAGTGGGGGAATAGGGGTAGGGCTCCAAGCTGCGGGAGGGCCCCTATAAAGTGTCTGTACTAAAATCCCTTTTGTGGTCCTCAAGTGTATATTCATAAATATTTTTACTGTGGTTTTGAAACAGGGTTTGGTTGAAATGTACAAAACTGCAAACAAATAAAACGTTCTCACAAATATGATGCAGCAGTAGTTGCTTTGTGACAAACTGGAACAAGCAGGAAGATAAATTGTCAAGCTTTTTCATGTGCAGACTAAAATAAAATTGTCCTCAGACAGATTTTAAACAGGGGACTACTAGTAAAAGTATGGTTATCAACGCTATCAGTTTAGTGCCCAAAACCAATGATTTAAATTAGGGATATGTCCGATAATTGATCAATAAATGAATGTGTGGATATGTGTTTGAGTTGCAGATGGGTAGCTATAGACATAGGCGTTTCACTAAATTCACCAAACGTTTTTGGCAACATGACCTTAGCCTGATGTAAAGCACAAAAATGTTATTATTATTATTTTCATATTTTAATAATGACAAAAGCTTCATGCCTTCACCTCATTGGGTGTGCATTCTTCCTATTGAAGTTTAGACAGATTTTAGTCATGGACAGAGTAATGGGGGTGTGGGGATGAGAGGAAAGTGAAGGGGGCCCAGTCATCTCCTGTGCATTGAGCCCATATTTCCTAGCTACGCCCCTGCAGCGAAGCAGTCCATAACAGAGAGATGAGAAAGAGGGAGGAGAGCACAAAGAGAGAGGGGAAGAGAAAGACAGGGAAGGAGGAGGTCTGTGTAACTCCGCCTCCGGACTCGGATCATCTCACATTCCTTATTCACAGCCCCTCACGTTGGAGAATAGAGAGAAACAACAAGGGCACAAGAAGAAGCAGAAGAAGAAGAAGAAGAAGAAGAAGGGGAGCAGCAAAACGACCATGGCAATATCCAAAACGTCTCAGCTCGAGATAGTGTCCGATCTGTGCGCACCTCTACTACCGTCGACCAAGGCATGGGGCCAGTCGCACAATAGACAGAGTCCAGATGAATGAGGAGATACCTGGGCCGTGGACAAAATGAGGGTCATCTTCATCCAAAACGCCGGTTTCGTCGCTGCTTTCTCGCCTTTTAGATGTGAGTCAGTGATGTTGGCAGCATTTAGGACGACAGATAATGTGAACGACCCCGAATCAACCACAGACTACGCCAGATCATGCCAGTCCGCTAAGGAGTGAGAAGATCAGTCCGATGCATTTTATTTCTTAGGCTTTATTATATTTTCTTTTATTGGGACAGAGCTCGCGCATATTGTCTATATCCTCTTTAAATCGAAAGTGGATTCAGCTTCCGACATGCAGCCCGCAGTCGAAATCTGAATACATATTAGTCTACATTATAACCCTAGAATGAATAGATATCCAGTGATATAGGATTATGTATCATGCTCTGATAGACCGATGATGTCCTTTTGATAGGCTTGTTGCGTTTAATCTGGCAGACTAATTATACAGCGATAATAACATGAATAGGTAGGAGGAGGGATCTCTGGTCACTTAAACATGATCAAAGCCAAGTGATCAACCAAGACAATCTGGAAATGTTAATTTCCACATGTAATAATATAACTAGTACGCGTTATTCCTTGTAATTTATTTATTTATTAATACTATTATTAGGCCTATAAGTATTATATTATCAATTTGTTATAAGTAGCTAGTTTGAAATATTTAACAGTGGGAAGTTAGTTTGAATACTTCCCTAGTGAGATGGAAACCGCCTGTCTATCACCCCACCGGGGGCCATCCCGCCCCCAGGCCCAGCCGGGCCAAACCTCAGCGGGCAAACCGATGGGGGGTGACCTCTCCCCTCCACCTCCACCCCTACCTGCCGGCAGTTCACCGGCAGAGACCCCGGCAAGCAGTGATGGAAGGAGAAACTCGGGCGTGAAAAAACACCACCACAAGCATAACCTGAAACACCGCTACGAGCTGCTGGAGACGCTCGGAAGAGGGACCTATGGCAAAGTCAAGAAGGCCATTGAGCGGCACTCCGGCAGAGAGGTGAGCCACTTGAGAAACGCTCTAAGCGGTTGTAAACATCTGTCGAGGTCCTTTTTAGTGGCCCTAGACGCCTGTAATTCAGACATAGTATACTATTGCAACGCCCTTTACTGAGTCACTACAAATAACATTGGTCCAAAATAAGTGCTTTGTTGCGCTCAGAGAGAGGCGTGTGCGTCTCCTTCCCCCGCTGGGAATTCCCCCATGCTCCAAGGCCCCCAGGGGCCACGGGAATCTCGGCTGCACACGCCTTGTCCTGTGCGGGGCCTCACGACCGGATGCTGGAGTGCAGATGTTTAAATCCGGCTACTGACTGACTGATGCCACTTCAGTGACCCCAATGATATGCATCACTGAAGCCGGCCAACAGTCCCCCAGAGATCAGGCCCACTCATATCAAATGGGGCCAAAAATGCAATTTATTGCTGTGAAGGCTAAAAGGTTATTTTTCACAGTTGGGGAAAAGTTTAAAGCTGCTCCATAAAATACTTAAGTGTTTTAGCCCGAAAGTCCTTGTGGTTTTGTTTGTGATTTGGAGTGTGTGCGTGTGTGTGCTAGTGAGTCAGTCTATCACTTTCTGTTTCTTCATGAACAACTCGGCTGACTTTGTCACAGGAAACCCACCATCTGCTGTTTTGTAGCGAACCTATGAGCTGTCCGTTCAGACCTGCACACCTCTCCAAATATTTCCATGTGTGGCAAAATTTGACCCCTGTGCCCATTCTGGCAGGACAGGAGGAATTTTCCATGTGTTGAGAATGCCAGGGGGGAAACTCAGTATGGGTCAACAATGTCCCCCCTTGGTTTCATAGCTCCTGGCAAATGCATGCTAGATGGGGGCACCATAAACCCTCTGGTACAGCTCCCTCTCTTGGCCTGCTCCACGTGGTTCATTGCCTTCAATATATTTTCCAATTCATTATTGTCATGGCACCAGGTCTAATGTGGAACATTCTCCTTTCACAAGTATAATAATATTGCATAATGTATACTCTGGATAAAGCATCTTATTTTGACACCAGTAAGTTTGAGATACTGCTCTCAAGACAGCAAAATTGGTTCAGTTCATATTTAAAGCTCCAATTCACAATTGCTTTTTTTGCTTAGATGATTTCCAATTGACTCATTTGATTGAAGACATTTTATTCACTTAACAGTATTTGACAGCCAACCACGAGGCATACATATAAGGTTTGTTTACATTTGTAATGTTTGCAAACAGTGTAGTAAATTAGACCTTTATTGCTAGTAATGATGGATTAAGATGATGATGGAGTAGCCTATCTAAAAGTCAGCCTCAGAATATAGATGGTCAAATTTCAGCAGTCAAAATTCACTGGGGTAATGCCTACATTCTTCCTTTTAGCCTATCTGTAGCAATGTCCAGAGCACAGCATTCAGACTTTCCTGTCCGAATTCCTGGGTCAGAACAGGATGCCGGCAAAGCCGAGGCCTTTCTTGCATCAGTGTGTTTCAGGTGCTAGGTTGTGTATCTTAGGGAAGCCCTTGGAGAATCAGCGTCTCGGTACACAGAGTACCGGCAGAACTCAGACAGACAGAGCGAGAGTGGCACGTGTGTCTGGCACTGTGTTGCTAGAGTTTACCTGACCTCTGACCCAGAGGCAGTCCCTGGTGTCCATATGGCAGATCCAGCAGCGTGGTGAGACTGTTATGCAACCACCTTGACTCCCCTGTACCTTTCCCTGGCTCCTTCCGCAAAGCAAACGAGAAGAGCAGAGAGAGAGCAGAATGATTGACGAGATAAACCGAGGAAGTTTTGTGTGTGTGTGAGTGTGATTATGTGCGCGTGCGGACTGGAATTGAAGGGACTTACTTGAGAAAGATTGATTAGATGTGGGCACGTTCAGCGTGTCAGCGAAAGTGGGACTGACTGAGTGCCTGCTTTAATCTGCACAGCCATATGTTGTGTTGCTTGGCAGCCCAGCCTGGAAATCCAACATTATATGGAGTGCAGTTGCTCATAGGCTGGAGATCATTGTGGAGATATCTATGTATATCTGACACATGCACATGCTCATGTGTTTGTTCATGCCGCTAAAAGAGGTGTTCACATGTTTGCATATGTGTGTGAGAGAGATAGACTGAGTGTGTGTGTGTGTATGTATTATATGATGCCATGTAGATGACTTTAGTGAAAAGGTTGTGGTGACAGCAGGGCCCAGAATGGGCAGTGACACATGAAAGGCCATCCCCAGCAGGAAATGAGATTGGAGGGGAAAGTTAATATCCTGTATGGGGGGTCCGTCACAGAGGGGAGGGGTGGAGAGGGGGTGAGCGGTCAGCATAGAGACAAGGGGAACCCCACCATAACAAGAGAGGGACAGCGTCAGTTAAAGGGGTTACAGAGTCACGTTAATATGAGCTTAAAGCACTAGATTACATCACTCCCCAACAATGGATTCACTGGGGAGAGACGGGAGAGGGGAAAACACTGACATTCCTCTGCTCTGTGTGGTGCGGGTGAAGAGGTATTACGATTCCTGGCCCCGTTTGAGAAGATAGTTCTCTGGAAGAGTGAAGGGCCTCTTCCTCCCACTCTCTCTCTCTTTCTCTCTCCCTCCCTCTGACTCACACACACACATACTCGTCACAACATATGATCATGATCTTTAGAAAACGCAAGGAGGGGTGAACTTGTGATGGATACCTCATCTATTTTAATGGCCTGAGAAAGCGCTGGACGATGTCAGGCTCTAGTGAAGCGAAACATGGACTTTCACTTCAAACAAGCTCTGTTGCGAGCAGGGGGGGCCGGACTAGACCAGGCCCATACCTGGCAGAGGCCAGCACGGCCAGCAGTGCAGCGGCTGTTTACCGTGAGTGACAGTAATAGGGATCCACTTAAGGACAAGCGTAGCTGTGTCGGCCAGCCCAGCCAGCTGGCGAGTGGCTGATCTGCAGTCCTGTTTAATGATCCACAACGGGGTCAGGGCAGGCGAACATGAGGAGATACACAAGGGAAGCCTGGCTTTGTCTCAAGCCCAATGTGGGAATGCTGGCTCATTCAATGACTTTGCATACAGTGTGGTATTAGGATCATGCCGAAGATTGATTACTAGCCATTTGGAAGAAAGGACCTTTTTGCGCTTAGGCTGCGATCATACATGGAAATTTTACTTGACTTTGCCAGCTTTTGTATGGCATTTCTCAGATTGAGTGCAAAATTGTCCTCCATAGAATTTGAATGGGTTCTATTGGGGGAAGTGCAGAGGTGGCAGTCCCCGCAGCACACGATATTTCTGTAGAATTTGGCACCACACCATCTCATTCTTAAATTAAAACCAGGAAGCTGACTTGCACTCTGCTACACACAAAGACTGTGAGTCAAAAATCTTACTCAGGTTTTTGGATCAGGGATAAAATGTTGATGAATCTGATGAGGTAAAGGAAAACAACAGTGTTAAGGCACAAACAACGTTTACCAATTAGGAACACAGCATGTGGACACCCTGGACCCCTCTTGTTTATTACAGAATCATTTCTTTAAATTCTATGTAATCAAGACATGCTCTGGATGGGAGCTATTCCGGTTTGGGGTTATTTTTATTGATGTACACGGTAATTAGCTTGGCACCCGCTACTGCCTGTGGTTTCTGCTGCATGGAATAAAGCTGGGCTCCTCAGAGTACAGCCGCTTAGCTCGGGGAGGACAAAAGTTTAAACTAACAGAATTCAGAGTGAATGGGCCCTATACAGGCCTGATCAAAGGAGGCCCAGGACTCAATCCAGAATGTTTAGGCTACAATTATAGGGACATGTGCTAGACTGTGTACTTTCGATTGGTTTATTTGGAGTAGGCCACTAACCTCTCATTTTAGGAGCGCATCGGCTAAACGATAGAGGTTTGAATGCATCCAGTTGCGGTCGACTCCTAGCCTGGTGGCATTTGCATGACAGTGAAAAATCATCTAATCAAGTGTAATTGTTGACTGTTGAATCTCAGCCCCGCTGGCTGGGCTAGAGGACTGAATCCCTGACTCAACTTCTGCTCCTTTACTGATCCTTCTCTACACACCACAAGGCCTGCTATTGAGACAGTTTACAATGTAGACACTTAACAGATGCTCTTAATCAGAATGACTTACAATGAGTGGGCGGAAGGGGTTCGGTGCCTTGCTCATGGACACTTTGACAGGACAGGAAACATGGATGCTGTGGGGATCAAACCTGTCACATTTGATTTATGGAGAGGTCACTTTGACCTGCAGGCCACCCTGCCTCCAGAAATCACGGAAACTTTCCTCCCTGCTCACCCTCTCTTTCACAGTACTCCAGGTCCTTAGGAGAGAAGACAAATTAAAATGTTTTCAACGACAGCCCCTCCCAGACAGACAGTTGCTATGGAAACCCCCATGTAGAACCTTGTGAATCTGCCACTTGATCTCTCCATTAGAGCAGGGTTAGGGGCCCAGATCATAGGCCCAGCCCAAACACTGACTAACACCAGGCTAAATGTAGGCCCGGGCCCTGAAGAGTACAAAGAAAGCTTCCATTATGGCACCACGTGCCAGGTTGTTTTTCTCAAAGAGAGCACCTTCATTTTGCCCCCCACACCACCCCAGAGGCTGAGTAAATTACAGTGTGAGAAAGGGATGACGCCTCCCCTTCTTTGCCTCATCTAGCTCTCATGTCTGCAAGGAGGGTGATGAGAGGTCAAAGGTTGCTATATGGGCCTTATAGGACCCATGGGAGGGAGGCTAGATGTGGTTGACGAAGCACAGAAAGTTTATTATAGAGAAAGAGAATAGTCACTGGGTTGGCTCACATGTTTGTACTGACACATACATCACATGGTACGCATGGACTCTGCAATAGCTGTGTACATTTTGAAGTCTGCTGATAAGATAATGGATGTGACATAAGATGTTGGCCTTTAAGGTAATGTCTTGCTTTGCGGTTTTCTTTGGAAATCCCCTTTTTCAAATTAAACCCTTTTACAAAAAATATCTGTCACAAGGTGCTTTACAGAGCAAACAAAAGGACACAAGCAATTCAAGTAAAAACATGAGAGCTATTATTCAGTACCCAACCAAGTTATTCATTATCCAATATTACTGTCAAATCTAACTTTGGTGTTATAATAACGAAAAGTCAACTGATCAAAGTGTCCTCTGTGTCTCCAGGTGGCTATCAAGTCCATTCGGAAGGAGAAGATCAAGGATGAGCAGGACATGGTTCACATCCGCCGAGAGATCGAGATCATGTCATCACTTCGCCACCCACACATCATCTCTATATATGAAGGTGAGGGTCTGCCTCTTGTCTGGCAACACACACACACACACACACACACACACACACACACACACACACACACACACACGCACACATACTTTGCTCCTCCCTCAGCTCAGGCTGTAGGATTGTCATGTTATGACATGCAGATGTCATAATAAGACCTGGACTACAGCTCTGGGATGTTATTCATCTTCTCTGCTCTGTCTGGCTGCCTAGGCCAGTAAATGTCTGGATGGCTTTGACGGTGTACGTCTGGATGGCTCTGAATGAGTGTGTGTGTGTGTGTGTGTGTGTGTGTGTGTGTGTGTGTGTGTGTGTGTGTGTGTGCGTGTGTTCAAAGGGGGGGTTCTGTGGGGGTTGCCTCTCCCACATCTAAGAGGTCTCATCCCTAGTCTTCCCTGGTCTTGATCTCAGGGCCAGACATCTGCTGATACTTAGAGACGACTGCAGCTGGGAACCAGACTGTATGTGTGTATAAGTATCTGTGTGTGTGTGTGTGTGTGTGTGTGTGTGTGTGGTGCACGTGTGTCAGATCAGTGTCTGTGTATGTGCGTTCGTGCATGTGTGCATATGTGTGTGTGCATAGATCTGTGTGCGTGGGCGAGTATGTGTGTGTGTGTAACGTTATGCGCACATGTGTGTGTGTGAAGCCAGGGAGACACTGGGTTGACCTCAGTCACCCAGGCCTGCACCCTGTCTGACTCCGGTCCAGGCTGTGTGGAGGGAGGAAAGGCCCTAAGCCTCCCCCTGGAGCAACCTCCACATATATCTACCCCAGGAAGCAACTCTCTAAATATCAAAGCCTTCAAGTAAGGCTTTAGACGGCACGGCATATTTTCTCTTTGGGTGAACCTCCTTTCCTTTTGATATGAGTCCTATTGAATGACCTTAACCTCACTGGAAGGAAAAATAGACGAGCTATGGTTGGAATTAATGGTGAGTGTAAAGGTTGAACAATTCCCATTGAATTCTTTCGGCATATTGCTTGCAATTCATCATCTCATATAATGCAGCCTAGGCCTGTGTGCAGGCAATTAAAGTCACAAGGCGCTGCCGTGTGCGAGTTGGTTTCATGTGATTTGTGACTTGCGACTATTTTTATGCCTGTGTCAACAAAGCAACAGTTTCTATGCCCTTTCAGGATGGCTGTCCTGCCACGGTGACGGTTGGTTGTGTGCCACTGCCCAAACTGGCTCACCTACCATCTTTTGTTTAGTTTCAAAGTCCCCGGATCGTTATCAGCGCTGTGTATATGTGACAAACAGCGCTATTTGTCATGGGAACGTGCCAGTAGTCAGCTGGAGGCCTGCGGTTTAGCCTAGTTTGTGCGTTGTCTGGGAGAATGATTAAAAGAACACCCAGCTTTATAAACTTGGAGGAGCCTGTATGGTGTTCCTATGCGTGCAGCCCTCCTCTGTGAACAGCCTCCTCCACCACCAAACTCTGCCAGTCTCTTTTATTTAGTGCTTTGCTCTCCTTTCTGGTGTTTCTCCTTAAGGCCAGCGTTTACTGTTGTGGCCTGGCCTCCACCCAGCCTTGCTTTGGAGATGTATAGAAGGCCCCCAGATTTGTGTATCCGGCAACACCCTCTTCAACAGCCCCTGCTAACTGCCTTGTGTGAAGCAAAGCTGAACCAGATGTGTGTGTGAAGATTGATTTTTACCACTCCCTCTCTCCCCTCGCATTCTGCATCCATCAGCATGCTGTGCGAGGCATTTAAAAGCGGATTTTGCGCGTCGCTCCTCCGGCATAACTCATACTCTAGTAACCCCCCTTTTAAAACAAATGCTCAACCCCAAAGAATGCTGTAAATGCTCAAATCGGTTCATCCAAATAAAACTTTAGTAGTGTGTAGATGTGTGTGTAGAGACAGACACTGATGAGGACTCCTCCCTTCAGCTTAGAGGAGAAGAGGAGATGAGGAGGAGACAGAAAGCTAGAACAGACAAAAGACTATTCACCCTGCTTTCATTGTATTCAAAATACTGTACTCTCTAAATTAAAGGTGAGGCAGGCCTGAATAGCAATTCAAGTTCTGATGTTGGCAAGTTTAACAGACTTTACTTCAGGCATTAACCATTAGCTCAGCCTAAAAAAATACCTAAATCAGATAGCATACAGATTTTAGTGCTTGTTTGTTTTTAGTCCGTGTCAAAAGTATTCTTCCACCCTGCTGTATTAGCCTTTGTAACAGTACTCCGCTACTCGCCCCCTATGTAAGCTTGCTACAGAGGCCTATCATCAGCGTATGGCAATAGGACAATAGGTGCTAATTAGTCCGATGGGAGGGCCTGACCTGCAAACAAAGCCCTGTGAGTGACAGGGTGGCTGTAGCGGCGGCTGTGGCACCCAACGGGCTGTAACTAACCCAAGTTATGTAAGCCAGGTAATTACCTCGCCTCCAGGGGTCAAAGGTAAATCAGAGCACACGCTGGGAATTGGCTCTCGCAGCACAACCCCGCTACGGATCACTGCAGTTGTCGCCCAAGGTCACCACTCTGTCCACCAATCAAAAAGCCCAAATCCGCTCTCTCCTGTCCTGGGCGCTTGGCTCGGGTCCCATAAGTTACCGCCCGAGCAGGCAGACAGTCACAATCGGGGAGCATTACCATCACTCAGCAACTGTGTGTTTTTGTAGAGGATTATGTCTTTAAAAGGACCCTGGGAGGTGGGGTGAGGAGAGTAGTGTGACAGATTATGAAGGTGCTCACTCATGGGTGCAGAAAGCAGAGGCCTTCACCCCGGTGACCCCGCTGTGTGGGAAAATCAACGCACAATAAGGAGCAACATGGTTGACTGTGTTGTTGTCGTCTCTTCAGCACTCCCTTGGTGTCTCTCTCTCTCTCTCTCTCTCTCTCTCTCTCTCTCTCTCTCTCTCTCTCTCTCTCTCTCCCTTTCTCTGCCTGACTAACCATTTTCATTCCCTACATGCCAAGTAGTTGGGAAAGAAGTATGTTGCCAAGTTGAAATTATACACCAGGAGGCTAAATATTGACACAGAATGATACGTTTGGTGAGCTGGAGTTGGATAGTAACATGTTACAGTACTAACATTACTTTCTCCTGTAACCAGTAGTGCAACAAATCACTATTTCAATTTCAATGATAATGTTACAGGTACCAATCCAAAAAAAAAACAAACCTTTAACCCTTTTAAAAATCAGATTGAAGCAACAGCTCTGATTATCCCTATGGCCCGTTCATTTTCTTCAGATTTAGTTGTCTCCCTCTTTCAGTTGCAAGGCCAACCTCTATTAGCTAACTTTTATTGAGCAAAAGAATGACAAGAACATTGGACATGAACATTATTTGGTTTCCCTGATCACTCACACAGAAAGACACAGGCAAGGCAATAATTGAGTTATCATGATTTTTGCCAATTTTGAGGGTGTAATAGACTGAGTAATACATTGCTTCTTTTGAGTAGTGAGCCCAAGTTACCAGCACAGTTGGTGAGAAGGGTGTCCCTAGATGAAACTATCATTTAATTTAGTGTGATGTTTTCCTATCTCTTCCAACGGATGGACGCTCAGTATGGTGACTAGGAATGTGGGAGTGGGTTGTGAAATGTGGAGACATGATGAGAAGCTGATGAGTTACTGTCAAGGTCATGACACTATAGAGGACCTTCTGTCTGTGAAACTCCTCTTTTCTCTCCCTCTTCACTTCTCTCCCCCTCTCTCGCTCCGGTCTCTGAGAGGTGGGCTTGATTGAATTAACAGCCCCTCCCTGCAGTGTTGTTAACGGCTGCAGCCAGACTCATGAGGTGGGGTTTGGGTGATGTAACCCTGGGAGAAGTGCAGGGATGTAATGTGCTTCTCTGGAATTTGGACTCCTGCCCCAAAACCAGGAGGGGGGCAAACTCATTTACTCTGCATTTTACATAACAATGTCCATTTGTGATTATAAAATGATAGAATGAAGTTGGAGTGACTACATGATGAGTCCTCCCATCTCTCTCTGGCCATTAATCTGGATATTATTGTGGTGAAAGTTAGATAGTAGTGAACTGTGGCCAATTGTTCTGTCTCTTGTCTTTTCCCAGTGTTCGAGAACAAAGACAAGATCGTGATCGTGATGGAGTACGCCAGCAAGGGCGAGCTGTATGACTACATCAGCGAGCGCCGGCGCCTGAGCGAGCGAGAGACGCGACGCTTCTTCAGACAGATAGTCTCTGCCGTGCATCACTGTCACAAGGTGAGAGGACACACATATGGAGAGAAACACGCACATTCATTTTCTCAGCCACTGTTTTATGTTTCTTTGCCTCTCTCTCTAAAACACACTGCCGCACACACATCCATACTTTGTAATTCCAGCCCAGGGCGTGCTTAATGTAACATTAACCATGCATCTCCATAGTCAACCACATAGCCAGTCAGTCTGCCGTGCTGTACGCAGCATGCTTTTCTTGGCGCACTGGTGTTTGGGAGTCATCTGGTTCTGAGTGGAGATGGAACACAGGCCAGTTGAATTCAGGCTTACACTCCGATTACAGTGCACCAAACAGCCCCTGCGTTAACTCTGTCCTCATCTGATGGATGTCCCAGGATCCCCCCGGAGCTTTCCCCAGAGACAGAGCTCCAGCCACACCCCTGTCAACCCTTGTCCCACACCTCACTAACTCCCGTCCACCCCCAAGGGTCAAGGACTTGTTTGGATGGGCTCCCCTCTCGTCATCCTCCTCCCAGCTGGAGATAGGGATGATGTCATGCTCCTTAGATAGGAGAGTCCCAGACAACCATGGATGATGAGTCATCACCACCAAGCGCAGCCTCCCGCCGGGTGGGGTGGTGTGGTTGACTGACACAACAAGCAGCTACCTTGTCTCCACCAATCGGAACCATGTGAACATGAGCTGCCTGTCGGGGAATAGCCAATGGGAGATGCCATGCAGAGCACAACCCAGCGCAGCTGGGGACGGGTGAAGTCACTCCCTCTCCTCCACATCTGAAAGGGTTTCTGTCCCCCTGCATACCACATGTTAATTCCTGGGCTCTTTAAAACCAGGCATTAACAACATAGTTGTTTTTTAATCCCAAGATGTTGTGAGAACATCATTCATACTGGGCGGTAATTACAGGCTCATGTTTATGTGACACATGTGAGTCGGTTTGAAAAGAGAATCACAGCAGATGTCAGCACAAAGACCCCAGAGGGGACAAGACCAATTAAACAGTACTAGACCAACAGGCCGCCTTGATTTCCCCTGAGAGCCGCGAGCTAGCTCTGTCTGAGTAAATCATCTCTTAATACAATGGACTGTTTATTACTTGGATGCATCTGTCATTAATAATATATTAATAGATGCATCAGTGATGATTTTATTGTTTCTTGTTGTCCCTTACAGAATGGAGTGGTGCACAGGGATCTGAAACTGGAAAATGTGCTACTGGATGAAAACTGTAATATTAAGGTAAATTTGCCCCTTGATCTATGATCTGTTACCGACAATACTGTACATGGGATTATAACACTTTACCTCAAATGATCTTTGTATGAGGGATTAACAATCACATGGCCAGTTTAAACATCACACACCTCCCTGTTTCCACAGATTGCTGACTTCGGGCTGTCCAACCTCTACCATAAGGACAAGCTGCTGCAAACCTTCTGTGGCAGCCCACTCTACGCTTCACCAGAGATCGTCAATGGGAGACCTTACCGTGGCCCAGAGGTGAGGCCCAGTGAACCAAACGAACCAAACAATGACAAACCCCAGCTGTTGGTGTGCGAAGTCGGTGTTAATCTCCTGGACCATATTTTCTTTTGTATATCATCATAGTCATCCCCAGCTGTTGGTGTCAGAATTCAAACCTCCAGGACCTCAGTTCACCTTATATAGCTTTCATCCTGATCATCCTAGTAGTAATTATCATCATCACCACATAGCCTATACACAGAGCGGTGGGTAGGCTTTGGTTGGTGGTTCTTTGATGGGATTACTATGAGTCTCCAGTCCTAGGGAGAGCTCTCTCACAACTGCGCAGTGGGGGAGCCCAGATACTGTCTGTGTCCCTCCCCTCCCCTCCCCTGTCCTCCCCTTCCTGTCATGCCTGGGCCCTTTGAAGTGAGGAACTGTGGGATAGTTTTTGCTCACTCTCTCTCCATCTTAATGGGGTCAGAATGAGCTACACAGCTACCAAAGGAGCTCACGGTCAAAGTCAGGGTCTTACTCAATTGTTTTGGTGAGAGAAAGACTGAAAAATGTCTCCCCAAAGCAACTTATCTGGCAATTCCGAAGTCATTGCGAAGGGCGTTGTCTCTAAATTGCATCGGTTACATAAAACAAAGCAAAAGGGGAAAAAAAGTTGCATTTTTAGATATCCAAGTCCAACCGTTCAATTTAGCGTAATTCACTATAATTTACTCGAGAGTGCTAAAAACAACAGCAGTCCAATTGCAATCAAAATTACAGAACCCTGGGTCGGCTTGAAACCACAAATTACAGCAAACACAGGCAACTAAAACAGAACAATGGTGCGTGTCCCGTCTCGCCATCGAGTGGACCAATGGCAGTGTGGCCTTTGGGGTGAGAGGGGAGAAACATTCCTGGTGTGGGTCCACAGCCCCTAGAGGAAGTTCACTTGCTCCTTAACTGGCCCTATCTGATTTCCTCTTCCCAGACAATGTCTCAAAGCTTCAGCTACAGCCATCAGGAGACACATTCCACCAGACATCTCATCCTCCCCTAACCACACTCAACACATGTCACATTTCTCTTTCTCTCTCTGTCTCTTTCTCTCTCTCTCACACACACACACACACACACACACTGAGACGTCTGCTGATCAGCGAGTGGCAGCGTGTCTCCAGCGAGCTGTCAGGAGCCAGGATATCACGGCTCTGCCATCTCTGCTGGACTCATTACCTCCTCCACTCACACCACCTCCCCATGGCTCTGCACCTCCTCATGCCCCAGACGCACAGTCTTATGTAACCGCTTACTCAGAAAGCCACATTGCATTAGGCCGGTGGTCAGAAAGTGCCTGCTTCTGCCTGACAGTGCTGGTGAGAGAGTGGGGAGAAGAGAGGATTTATCTGCATGGAAACAAGCAGTTTCCCGCCAGAGTGCTGCCATTTGTCACTGTTTCTATGAAAGAGGGACTGGAGAAGGATTGCAGTGTCACAAGCTCTATAACAGAGATATAAGTTAGTGTGAATATGTGATTGTTAATGTCAAAGTAAGCTCTCAAGCATAACTCAAAGGTCTCTTTGGATGTTGAGCAGAGCTGAGCTCGTTCCACAACACTCACTTTAATGCCGTGAATCATTAATATAAACAGGACTGGGAAGACTGTGTTTCCATTGCATAATACCAGATCTCACACTCCTCATCTTTTGTGCAATATTTTTGTGCTGCAATAAATGTCTCATGAGATAGACCATTGTGTGTGCTGCGTATTCGTTTGACTGAATGAACTAGTTTATGACCAGTGTTTTTGCTTTCTTTTTGTGTTTTTGCTCAGGTGGACAGCTGGGCCCTGGGGGTGCTGCTGTATACCCTGGTCTACGGGACCATGCCATTTGATGGGGGGGACCACAAGAACCTCATTCGCCAGATTAGCAACGGGGAGTACAGAGAGCCCACTCAGTCCTCAGGTACTGCAGCATCCTTTGCCTTGGTTTGCATTCTCTCCCTGTTCTTGTGCTTCTAACACACACACACACACACACACACACACACCAATCTCTTTGTTTGAAAAGCAGCACTATATAAACTTATATTTAAAAAAAATAGTTTTTCACTTACAAATTGTGACTCTTCTCTGTTTAGTACTCTGTACTAGCATGTGATGCTATCAAAACAGATAGCATCCTATTTGAAGGTCTGTCACTGTTGTGCAGTATGAGAAATCTGACTTGTGCTGTTCCCTTCCAGATGCTCGTGGTCTGATCCGCTGGATGCTGATGGTGAACCCTGAGCGCCGGGCCACTGTGGAGGACATCGCCAATCACTGGTGGGTGAACTGGGGCTGGAAGAACAGTGTGTGCGACTGCGAGACCCAACGTGACCACGGAGGCTCGCCCATGCTGGCCCGCTTCATCGACTGGCAGAACCGCACTGAGCCACGTGGCTCTGGAGGCAAACCTGCAGCCTTGCCCCAGCTGCTCCGTCAGAGGCCCAAAAAGTCCAAGAAGGAAAACGGTGAGGCGGGAGCGCCCCACTGTGGAGCGGAGGACAAGCCAGGTCTGAAGAGACCGAAGGGTATCCTGAAGACCAGGGTGACTGAGGAGCAACACTCTCCCAGTCTGGAAGAGGTGGAGCTGGGCCAGGCAGTGCTGCTGCGACCAGCTGAAGGGGGAGAGGCAGCCTCAAGCCCAGATCGAGAAGAAGAGGAGCCCGCCCTGGCAGGGGGCTCGCCAGCCAAGATGGTGCCCTCTCTGCCCAAGAAAGGCATCCTGAAGAACAATCAACAGCGGGAATCAGGGTACTACTCCTCCCCAGAGCGCAGCGAGTCCTCCGAGCTGCTAGGGGGTGCCACTATGTCTCTGCTAGCCACTTCCCCACCCAAGAGAGTGATGGGGAGAAAGGGCATCCTCAAGCGTAACGGCAAGTACTCCACCTACAGCGGGCCTCCTTCGGCAGCAGCAGTGGCCGGAGTCCTCGGGGAACCTCCGCCCTCAGCTGACTCGGGTCTGTCCCGCAGTCAGAGTCGGCCTTCCAGCATGGTAGGGGAGGACAGTTCTGTCCTGTCCCTGTCTCCCAGCTCTCTCGGCGGGGCTGAGTGGCCTCCCTCCACCCCCCACCTACGCCCCAACATCAGGGCCTGTGTCTCGGCTGAAAACCTGCTGCAGCTTGCCAACTTCAAGGGCTTCCAGGCAGCACCTCCGCTCCAGGGACCCAAGTTCAGCCGTGGCCCCAGAACGAAGGGCTCCCCGGGGGACAACGGCAGCTTCTCGTTGCTGGGGGACCTGGAGGACATGACTCAGGTGTACCAGCAAGCCCTGGACATCAGCAGCAACCTCACCTAGCAGATGGGTGGCAGAGGGAGAAAGGAGGCAGAGGGAATCTAGCATGACTGTGTGTATGTGTGGGTGTGTAAAGATGTATATGGGTGGCATTAACGACCAGTGTGTTGCTGGGATACACCTTTTGGGAAGTTGTGGTTTCCCAAATAGGGTTGAAATCTTGATGGAAATGATATATGCACACACACACACACACACTGATGTGCACACATGTGTGCACTTCTCTGGCCAGAGGAAATTCAGTTAGGGGTTTGAGAATGTGAGCAGGAGAGAGAAGTAGCTGGCACGGGAGAATGCCACCCAGTCTGCCTTCTTGGCCCGCCCATAGACTTTGCTGTGTTCAAAATGTTTACATATTCAGCAAGAAGGCAAGTTAGAATCACAAACGCAGCAACCAGAACTGGTTGGCTCTCTTAGCAAACCACCCATTTTGAGTTTGAGTTTACAAAAGCACCTTAAAACTCACACAGAGCACATGCTTTTGTGATCTTTACTTCCTGAATTAAAAAAAAGAGAAACAAACCAGGGTCTTGCTCCAAAAATAACTGACATTGTTGATTATTTATTAATATTTGCGTAGCTTTTAGTTTTTAATACCAAACTGGTGGGTGCTGGCTGTTACTGGAAGAGTCCAAAGCTCATTGTCTCCAACTCTTTGTGTGGAACTGACATATATAATTATGTTACTCAATGATGAGAAACATATATATACTCAGCATATATAACTATGGCTGCGCATGTAAAACACGCAGACAAGTATATCTTCATAAAAGCGTATGTCCTATATATGTGTATGATACTAGGGAATATGTAGGAAGTGCCTTTTTTGATTCATAATAAAATTATGTATGTCATTTCCTTAAAGTGGAGAGAAAAGCCAGGCCAACCTGTCACCAGTTGTGCTGTTTTGATGTTGTTTGTGAATGTGGAGAGACCCAGGGCCTTGAGCACACAGCCGACTAGCCTTACTTCTTGGGGTTTCAAAGGTCACTGAAGAACTTTGAGAAAGTTGAGATCAAACAGTCTCATCTCCTCCCCCGCGTCTGCCACAAGTAGAATCATACACACACACGGATATGCCGGGAACTACAGGCAGCCTCGGAAAGATGACAAAGTCTTAAACAAGCTCCTCTGTGTTCTTTGTCAATTGTTTTAGCCCATACTTTGCTTTGTCAGCAGTTTGGGTGGCTTGGTAGAACACAGGCTTGTTGCCAGCAGGAGAGGTCTGGAGGGGCTCACCTAGTGGGACATTTAGTGAAGGTAGATGGCTCAGACGCCCTCTCACAGTCCTGGAATGTGCCTGGCAAATAAACACAATCGTGGTTCTCTTGACTTTAGTTGTTTCACATTTTCAAGGCTACCTTAGTATCGATTAAGCAGCGCAGCCTGCCCAGTGACGGAAAAAACTGTTTGCCAAAGACATGTAAGGTGATGGGCTAGTTAATATTTTACCCAAAGCCCCTTTAAAATCGCTAAGTAAGTGGGTTTGTTGTAGCCTGCTGATGACACAGCACATTCCACAGACAAAGGCTGGAGACGTGTTGGTGCTAGAGATCTCTATCAGCCCCGGTCCGACTCAGCACAGGTGGGATCTGCGGTCGGCGCTCAGCCCTCCAGCTGTGTATACTAGTCCATTATGTCAACCAAGCACAATTAGCCAGCTATTGTTTTCATTTGAGAGTCAGAGAGAGGCAGAGCGTAGTGATTTGTAGCTAGAGGGGAAAAAAGAGTGTGAAAGAGTGATGCCTGGAACGGTGCTGAGATGAGAGAGGACTTCCCTGTAAAATACAGGAAAGGTTGAGGCGTGGGATTGTTGAAGGGAACTGTAATGTAGAATAGTGAAAGTAAAGAAAGTGAGTAGAAAGAAAGTAGATGGAAAGTTGTTGTTTTAAACCAAAGATGTGATGAAGCTTTGAGATGATTCAGGGGATTAGATTGGTCGGGGACTAACGGGAGTCCTTTGAATTTTTCTGTGAGTTGGGAATCCCCATTGGTGAATGAAATCATCCCTACACTGGCTTTAGCTCACGTTTGTTTTATTATTCTTTCTTTTTTGGTGGCTATAAGTGTTTCTATTTGAGATGCTGGAGGCTGTTGATACAGCTTGTCTTCAGGGTCAGTGTGTGGCTTGTGTGCGCTGTATGGCCTTACACAGTGTGTTACACTTTTCAACAGCAGCGAGGAGTGGGAGAATGATGACTGACATCATCCAGAATATCAAATGATGTGGATGGAAAACCATGCAGTACGCGACCCCAAGGAAAAAGATCGCATGTTGAATGTTTTCAGTGGTCCGCTTGTGTGAAGAAAAGGTCCTGGGTAGTGATTCAAATGAAAGACCCGTTGCGTATTATATTGCATTTTATTGCCTTTTGTATTGCATTTTATTGTCAACTGGATTTACAGTGATAAAATTATACTATGTTAGTATTTTGTTTTATTACGCTTCTGTTTTTGATTCTCCAAAATATAAGAAACTTTATATTGCTTTATGTTATGGCAGAAAATACTTCCTTCCTTGAAGTATTAGATTTCTCTCCAAAAGTGGAGAAATCTGATCTGAAATCAGTGTAGTCTCAATTTTCCCCTGTTTTGCTACACCTGTGGGTCAGAGAAGCTGGTCTGAGATTGTCTATACCACTTGGTCAACTTCTTCCAAAGACAAATGAGTCTTACAAATTAAAATCTAAATTCTACCAATTGGAATAAAGCCAAATGCGAACATATAGCCCTCTACAAAAGTAATCTCTTGAGAAGGTTAACACACAAGGAAAATGTGCTGTTACAGTGACAGCTGACCCCAAAGAAGTCGTAGTTCCACCTCTACCAAAGCAGGGGAGGTCCAAAACGCTGGAACAACATCAGGAGAAAAGGATATAAAGCAATGGAAAGAATCTGATGATGAAACTTTCACTCTGCCAAACTGGAAATAACTGGTGCATATCCGTTAGTTAGCAGAAAGTCTAATCATAGGAAAACTTGACTGGATATTGTTATGACAATAATAATAAATTAGTATTATTATGTTATTTAAGTATTATTTTTGTTACGGCTCATTACTTTTGTTGGCTAATGCCACAGTTTTGATTTTATTTTTTGTTCTGGTGTCTGTTGGTGATCCTGGACTGCCAAGGTGGATTAAGTTGAGTGCCTTTGCTATCTTTTATGAACCTCTTTTTTTTTCATTTTTTTTTTTTTTTGATAATGAAAAATATTATCAATGTGTTTTTTATACTTGTATTTATTGGTGATCAAGCCATTTCATTTGATGTCAAATTACTCCATGTTCATGCTTTGGCCTGCTTTGGACTCTATGTGTGTGTGTGTGTGTGTTGGTGACATACTGTACACCGAAATGTTTGGGATTCAACATAGAGAGGTATCATCTCACTGTGAGGGCCGTGGTCAAGTGTGTATTTTGAGAGTAACAAAACAGTAAGATTTCAACAAATCCTGTAAAATGTCTTAATTCATCCACTTGGGTGTATCACACCTCAACACCATGCCTCTGTAGTACTGTATCAACTCAAATAAATGGATCATGAGAAAGTTACATGTGTTTGTATCTATGTTGTGTGTTTTCCTTGTTTTCCATGAATAAGAATGAGGGGTACCCGCATTCAACTAGTCATTCACAGAAGCAAAACAAAAAGTTTGTGGTATGGCTCATTCCTGGAAAGAGTGCAAATATGAAACAAATCCTCAATGCAGCTATAAGACAAAAGTTTCAATATTACACCTTCAATGAATAGTTTGCTTTTTTGGACCCAACACACCTGATGGTAATTACTAGAGAGCATAACAGTCTTTTCTGTCCTCTGGAGAAAAGCAATTTCTTCTGTCATTAGAAAACTGACAGAATCAAACAAACAGCAGTCGACAACATGGAGCAGAGAACACACAGTTCATGTCTGGCTAGGGGAAGAAACAAGAGTGTCTGTTTTTAGGACTTGGAGAGTCAATTGGTTGTCGAGGGAGAACATTGCTGCCGCTGGGTTAATTTGATCCACATTTTGCAGGGGGGAGTGGGTGGATGGCTGGCTGGATGGCTGCAGCTCTGCAGTCTTTCGGGGCTTTGGTACTGATGAGTGGGACGGCACCCCCGGCTCGTGCTGGCCAGACACAGGCTGCAGGCCTTGGAAGAGGAGAACATCAAATACTTCTACAGTACAGCGCATAGCAGGATTTAAGTTACCTCAATCACACACTGAAACGGTTATCCCAAGTCGAAAATTGGCCTTAGTAGGCTAGTCTGCAAAACAGCCTCTAAGCATTGCACTTACGTAAAAGTCCCACCTACATCAATGTTCATTTTTATCAATGACAATGAATAACAGAAAATTATATCAGTCACAGTTCCAGACCAGAGTCATTGTTTCACTTGGGATGTTTTCTCAAGAGGAGCAAGATTGCCAGCGCTGGAACAACTACAGGTCTCTTTTTGTTCTAATGGAAATGCCAATTGGCCAAGTCAATGGCGGGAAAGAACAAAGCTAGGAAGTAATACTACAGGCACTCAGAGGACAAAGAATAATAGCGCAATTATGTAACAATTTGGATGCCTACAGCGTAATTAATTATCAGCCGTATGGAAAGACCAATGTAGACGGTGCTAATATGCAGTAAAGTGAACAGTTCTTTCGAGACTTCAACTGCTGCACCACTGACACTGATATGACCTGAGTTTCAAAGGGATTTTTTAATGTCTTCAGAACAATTTCTGGTTCACTTTTTGACCCTCAAATAAAGTGCAGCTGCCAGACCCTCTGAACTCCCCCCACCCCCCCACCCCCCCTCCTACTCCACCCTCCTCCTCCCATCTGTAGAAGGTGAGCCTGTTTGCCCCTGGAGGTTGGGTGGGTAGGGGGTGGTGGGGTGGGTGGGGGTATAGGCAGCATCCACACTCCAAACCCCCCCTCAACTACCCCATCCGGTCCTTTACTGTGACCCCAACTCTATGCCTTGCAGATATGGAAGTCTGCATAATGTTGGAGGATATAAGCTATTCTCTGCTTTTAGCTCGGAGCGCAGACTTAAAAGAGGCCTCTCCCTTCCCAGTCTCTCTGAGCTGCAACGGATAAAAGCCATCACACGCAGAGGGATTTGGGACATGAAAGCTGAAGAATTTACATGCGCCTCAAATCAGTTTACAAGTCCTTTGTCTCCAGAAAATGGCTTCATATGAAGAAAGTGGGAGGATATTCTGCAAATGGAGCAAAAAGCGGCAGCGGATTTGGCGAGGTCAGTGCTGCCTTGGCGCGTCTGGCTGCTGTTGCAGGCAGGATGTTCCACAGTGAGGGTTTAGGGTGGCTGTTGTAAACTGAGCTGCCCGTTCATTGCAGGAAAAATAAACAGAGGGCCGGGCCTGAAGAAAGTCCTGAGTACAGTGGAGCGTGTGTTCCCTCGGTTAGCTGACACAGATTGTTTTAGAAATAGGAGTCTGAGAGGTCCACTTTCCACGGCCTACACATGCGCACACACAAACGGACGTGTGCGTGCACACATGCATTTTTATAACCTCTCTTTCATTCTTTCTCTTTCTCTCTGACACACACACACACACACACACACACACACACACACACAGGTCCCTAACTCACAACTCTGCAGGACTCCTTTTCCTCTGTGCCGCTGTGATAACATTGTGAATGGATATGGAATGGAATAAACCGCCCTCCTCTCTTCCTCAGCTTCCACTCCTCTATCATTCTCCCTCCATCCACCCTCCCCACCTCCAGCTCTCCATCCCTCTCCTGTCCAGAAGACTATTTTTAGCGGCAGCGCTGCTATTCTGGAATTCGTTGCTGACTGGCTGCTGCTGGGTGTCTGGGCGGCGATCTCTTATGGAATGTCTGGCCCACTCTCAAACCACTCCAGAGCCCCAGCGCAGGGCGGACGGCCCGGGGCTCTGATTACAGCCTTAAGCCCACTGTAGCTGTAGCTGTAGCTATAGCTGTAGCTCACCTTCCCTCTACCAGAAATACATAGCCAGAGCATGGGGAGAATGTGCAGATGTGCCTCTGTCCTATACCACTAAGGTACTTTTATGTATGTATGTATGACTGACCTTTGTTTGTGTTCGTGTACACACGTGTCTCTGTGTGTGTGTGTGTGTGTGTGTGTGTGTGTGTGTGTGTGCGTGTGTGTGCACGGGCAGCCTCACATTTGGGCGCATGTGTTTGTGTGTATCTCCTTGTGTGTGTGGTCCATGAAAAGAAAATAAGCAGCACTAATGGGAAGTTTTTCCTGTCTTGGATCAGGCTTTTGGGTTTCAAAGCAAATTGTTTGCAGTGGAGGGAACGCCGTCCAAGCCCACCTGTTGCTCATGATTGCAGAGATCCGCTCGAGCCGGGCCTTGTCGAGAGACATACTGCAGTATGCCACTCAATGACATCAATGGACCAGGCCCATTCATTCCGCAAGATTACCCAAGCAAAGAAGATGCACTGCAATGCAAAGGCCTTTGTAAGAAGTATATTATAGGCATGCCTGAACTGCTGAGTGATCGGAGATATGCACTCCGCAGTGTTTTCCACGTTTCTTTATCTACCACCTAATGATTCATAAATGACATACCTATTGAGAACAATACTGCCGCTTGTCATTCCAGTAAATCGTTGCTCTGTAGACGTTTTCCCTCAGGCCAAAATCCGAAGCCACAGGGTGCATTTTACATACATCTCCATCATATTTAATGAGATAAACCCAGCCCTTCCAAATGGCAATGAGAGTTCATCCGGTGAGGGAGTGGTTTCCCCCAGGCCAAGTGATTAGGGCACGAACAGGAGGGTGTAAAAATAACATGATGGGACAGAGCCAAGCTTTTGAAAACACTTTTACATGCCTCTTCAGAAGCCACAGGGAGGAACTGCTCTGCATCCTATAGATCCGCAAGCTACTGATAAGAATTCCCATCGCAAAACATCTTGTTCTTGTTAGCATTAGTATGTACACAAGCGAGTATGAAAAGTGAATAGTCAGCGGTGTTAGCATGGATGCAGCTAATTGGCCTTGGCTCCCTGCGAGGGGATGTGGGTTTAGCTGCAGTACGGTGGGGCCGGGTCTGGGCCGTGGCGAGGGGAGAGTGGAGACTGGGAGGAAGCCTGTCAGACGCTGTGGCCCAGCCGTGCAGCTAGCCGGCCAGTCAGGTAATTAAGCAGCCCCTCAGCGTGCCGTACGAGAGCCGCCTCTCCCCGGAGTGTGAAAGGCCGAGGGGAGGGCTGAGAAGCGGAGTCGTTCTTGGCCGAGGCTCAGAGATGTGCGGCCTGGCTGCTCTGGGACCCGGTCCCACGGCCGCAGGGTTTTAGCGCTGCTGGTTTTAGCTCATCCTTCAATTTGGTTTTTGTTTCGGAGACTTTTTCTTCTCCCAGCCCCCACCAACCCCCCCCCCCACCCCCCCCCTCAACTCACCCCTGGCTTTAAGTAGAAATACAGCAGAAAGAGCTGGATGGATGGATGTATCCCCCAGCTGGCTTGCATTCCTCTGGTTTCCACTTGTGTCTGCCTCTCCTTTTTTCTGGGTCAGTGTTTCTGTGATTAAAGTTTCTTTTTCCTTTTTTCCACCTCTGCTTTTCCTCTCTCTTTCCATTCACAGCCATTTTCCTCTCTGCAACTCCGCCTGTCCATTTTTCATATAAAGTTAAATAGTCCCAAAATTGGTGAGGGAAACTCCCATCCAGTTCTGTTCTACAGGCCCAAAAACAACAGCATATAAACCTGCTTTGTTTCTTCCCGTGAATATATTAATTTGAAAGACCAGTCTAGCAATTATCGTAATAGCTTTGCAGATGTTTTGAAACAGGCCGCAGTAAATGATATGTCTTCTGTGAAAAGTTGTGCAGTGTTGTGGTACCAACACACAACAAACAATGTTGTAGCATCACTGTCACACTTTCTCACGCTCTGCCATCCTTTAACAATGGCTCTTTTCACATGGCCTTATCATCCATGCCAACTGACTGGCCATCCTCAAACTGACATTACAGTGATTGATATGAGCATGGGTGTGGACTCCTTGTCCTGCTTCCTCTTCCTCCTCTGCTCTCCAGAAGTGGCTGTTTCACACGGAGGGGGGCTTGTCTGTGAGTGCACTGATGAGACTGCAAGTGCCGGATGATCCTGGCAGTTCAAAGCAATGGAAAACCAGAAAGTACCACACAGTGTCCAGGTGAGTTCTGTGGCAAAATTGATGAATCAGACAAGAATTCAGACAAGTAGCCTGTTTCCTAGCTACATAGAAGTTGGGTCTGTGTATCACTAGGTCAGCCAAAGCCACTTCTTCAAATGTCTATTATAAAATGGGATTTTAGCTGATTAGATTGTTCACTTTTTCTACATCTAATGAATTTAACCTGTTAGCCGGTAATCAAACCCACCCGGTCTTGTGTTTCAGCAATCTGTTAGCTGGTTTTGAAATGTACTCTCTGTCCGCTAGGATAATCTGCTGAGTTCAACTACTGTAGGCCTACATGTTCCCTCATATCTCTAGAAACGATTCGTCTGACCTTTTCCAACCTTCACCACATTCAGATAACTTGGTAGTAAAACCCAGTGACCCTCGTCTACAAGAAGCCCTGTCAGGGTGGTCCATCTACCGTTGTCTCTCTTTAAAAAGGAAGAGGAAAAAAAAAATTCCCAGGAGTATGTGGGGCCTGACATTCACTATCCCATTACAGCCCACCTAAGACACGGCCGCGCACATAAAACAACGTGAGACACAAGGTAATGAAGTGCTAACCACTGAGGTAATCTCTCTCGGAGCGGCGACCCTTCCCCTCCTCATCCTCCTCCCTCCGTTCTCTCGCTCCCTCCCTCCTCTGCTCAGAGTTCATGCCTTCGTGCTTTTACAATAGTATGTCACTGACAAGAGATTCCTCCAGATAAATGAAAATGCGCTTTTTTGTCCCAAGCAGACTTGTGGGAATGGAGACAACTATGAGGGGGTTTTGTGGTTCTTCTGATGATGAGGGGATTAAAAGCAGCCTCAGGGGGATGAATACATGCTCCTTGGATTGATTTAAGCAAAAGGGGGAACATCCTAGACACATATCAAGCCCACTAATGCCTGCCAAGACGAGGGGCGGGGATGTTCTTTTGGAAGGGTTGAGTTTCAAACAAAAGCAACCACTCTGCAACTACAGGTGAGTCCCGTTTGATGCTCACTTAGGGTGACACTTGGATGGGAGCGCTGTGCTTTTTCTCCCAGGAACAGATACAGATCTCCCCTTGGCAGCTGCGGTTTGTTGGGGCGGGGGGTTGGAGGGGTGGGGTGTCTTGTCTTAACATGGTAGATAGGTTGGTGAGTCGTTCCTGAAAGATTCCCTTTATGAGTGATGGCCATCTGGGCCATTTCTCAGTATGTGAATGTGTGTGTGTGTGTCTGTGGTGTGTGTACATTTTTTTCCCTCTTCTTTTTTCCTCCTCCTCGCTTTTTTCTTCCTCCTAAATAGCAGTGAAATGTTGAAGGAAAACAAATGAAAAGATAGCGCTTTGAAAATGGATCTGTCCCAGCAGCCCTCCACCCCCCCTCCCGCTGCTACCCGGCCCTCCACCCCTCCACCGCTTTCTCCTCTCCCCTCCTCCAACTCAATTCTGACCCCCCCCCTCCTTTCACTTGTGCAGGCTTGACGAAAGACTATACTTCTCCTCGTCGCACGCAACGGGGGAGCCGAGTGAAATTAAAAGGAAAACGTTCTGAGGGAGGGGGATGGAGTGATGGAGAGAAGAGAGGAGGGGAGAGTGATGGTTAGAGGAAGATCCACTTGAGGAAGCTGATGGTAAAAATAAGATTGTTGAGTAGCTGGACAGGAGATAGATAGAGAGAGAGAGAGAGAGAGAGAGAGAGAGAGAGAAAATGATATGAGAGAAAATAAAGGGAGGAGAGGAGAATGGAGAAAAAATAGGGGGCATATGGGGGAGAAGAAAGGAGGGATGCAGGGAGAGGGAGAGGGCTCTTTGTTCTGGACAGCTGAAGGATATTAGAAGGTTCAAACGGCTGGAGTACCAAGGGCGATGGGTGGAGGAGAGTCGAAGGGTGTGGAGCAGCCTGTCGCTGTGGTTTACCAGAGAATGAAGGGGTGGGGTGTCAAAAAGAGAGAAAAGAAGGAGAAAAGGAGAGAAAGTTTCACTCCAAAATGAGAAGAAATGGCACTTACTCTTACGAAATGCTTGATAGCGCAAAAATTAAATGATGGTCCTTGCTGAAGGATTTCGAGTAACTCGGGTTCAAAATGAGGACACTGTTGCAGATTGGCTCCAGGATATTTTTTTCAAATATTGAATGAACTACAGTTTGTTTGTTTTTTCTTCAAAAGCTAATGTGAAGTGTTTTTGAAATGAACTGTTCAGATAGAGGAGAGACGATTTACATTCTTCGGAAAGAAAATCAGTTCCCATCCCATCAATTTTATGCAAACATGTTTTTCCCCAGCCACTCAGTTCAGAATCCAGCCTGTATCATCTCTAGCAAAGCAATTATTTTGTGATTAGCTGGGATCTGCCGTATCTTGTTCCTCTGACCACTGTAACAATTTATACTGAGGTATTCAGGACCTGACAACATCAAAGACGGTAACACACACCTCCCACATGTCTTCTTCTCAAAACACAAATCTTTCATACGCTAATGATACACTAGTGGTGAACTATGCAGTGAGTAGGGTGGGAAAGATTAGTGCATTGACAGACATTCCTAGCGGCTGATGTCAACGCTCTATCACAAAATACGCTCAATATGGTGTTTCGAACCAAAATATGAACTCCTTGAACAATGTGAGAGCTGATATGTTTGGACGAGGGTGGTCCCCAACTGGTTGACCCGAAGGTCAAAAACACAACTCCTGAGGTAGAAATTCCTCAAACCTGGTCCGATGAGAAACCCGCAAAGGTGAGAGGTGGGCCAAGATGCCTTTGTTGCCGAGCTCTGGAAGCAATACTAGCCAAATGGCTGGTCCACTGGCCCACTGACCACAAGGGCACATTCCAGACATTCTACCCCCAGCCGGTGAGGTCCTGGTGAGCTTACTGAGGACAGATGTCCCCCTCACACTCTGTGAGGCAGGGGGGGGGGGAACGTCGCAGACTGAGCAGGGGAACAATTGTCTGTCTGTAGTACAGGCCACTGCAGTCCTGACTCTGAGGAACAGGACTTCGTAATCATTGCTGTTTCCCACTTCCAGCCTGTGAATCACTCTATGGGCTCCAATGAAACTCTTCCATCTATCGGGACTGACTGCCAGAAGTTTATTCAGACCTTGTGGTCTGTCCAGGAAAATAAAAAACACACATTAGACCCTGCAGGTCTAGTAGCTGGTAGTTTCAAGGTCAGTTTATGTGAACTGAATACCTGGACTCAAGCCCCCGTGTCGGCAAGCATCCACCCTGCTGCAGTGTCCTTGAACAACAGTGATCAGACTGAGGGAGAATACATTCCTACTGGTTCTGGAAACGCTGCTGTGTAGCTCAGTGGTTCTCAATCTTTTTGGCTCATGACTCCTTAAAATGAAGCCATGCCTAATCGCGACCCCCCATCACAGGCTGCATATGGAAGAATGATTTTCCCTTTTCAGTATTCACTATTCAGTATTTAGCAAGGGTTAAGGTTAGGCTTGAGCAGAAAAAAACAAACAAAAAGAGCAAAAAATAGACATAATAATAAATGTGTATGTGTCTTATCCAATAAATGATCTTGCGACCTCCCAAAATGATCTTGTGATCCCTGGTGATACCCTGACCCCCAGGTTGAGAACCGCTGGTGTAGCTGACCTATCACTCTGACCTACCTTTGAGCAATAAAAAAATAAGAGAATTTCCCTATGAGGATAAAAATATATATGTATATATTATTATTATTATTATTATCATTATTAATAGTAGTAGTATGTGTTGGCTATGAAATCTCATCTGTCTTCTCATTACTTCAATGTCCATCATTACAAATCTGCCAAGGCAGTTAGCCACCCTTCTCCTCCATCTTCAGTTTGTCAGGACTCTCAGAGCTTTGATTGAGCTACACCAGGTGCACATACAGTATTTAGACCTGAGATTTCCTTGTAATTCACAGCCTGTTTTATCTGGAATTCTCTCCGAATAAAGCAGCTGCATAAACAGGAAAGGCAATTTGTGTGCATGCGATGCTAAATGCCAAGGCTTCCTCCTGAAACACTTGGCTCTCAGCAAAATGTCAGCGACAGTTTAGAGTTCCATTCCTGATCCAGTTTCCCTCCTGCAGAGAGAAGAGTTTCATTATGAGGCTTGCTATAGAAAGATGATCTCACTCCAATTAACCTCTGCCTTGTGTGGCTGGAGATAGCAGCTTTGTGCGGCGTGTGTGACGAAACACAAGCCTCATATCCCCAGTGTAAACATGGCAATTATTGGAGGGCTTTTTGCACAGGACCCTCTGCATTGACACACTACAAAGGGTTTTGTCTCTGGCATTGGTGGTGTGTTTGACTTCCTTTCCCGCACACATGACTTGTCTTTCAGTCAGGCACGACCAGGGCTGGAGCAGCCGCTTCCTGCGCAGAGGCTGAAAAGGCTGAAGGGGTTAAAAGGGAGCCCACTGACCCACATAAACAAGCACTCTCATTCATGGCCTCCCATACTCCCTCATTGCTGAGGCCTGACTCACAAATGTTCAAACACTACTGAAATGACCCAACTACCCCCGCCCCCATACACACACACACACACACACACACACACACACACACACACACACACCAAAATCTTCTCCTTCTCCCACACAATTCGCCCACTCTAGCAAAGTTCTCTCTCTAGTATCCTCCCCTCCTTTTGAAAATGTCATATCAGCCTCCACACCCCATACACTCTAGAATCATACATACATGTTTACACGTGCACGGACGCTCACGTGAGAACACACTTTCACACACTCTCACACACACACATGCACGCACCCGCACACACCCAGTGTTTCCCTCACACACACAAGCACCCTGGGAGAGGGAGAGGTCAACATAACTCTTCTCTCAAGAATGCAGCAGAAGTTTATGTTGCCATTGGAAAGGGAGAGAGGCATCTTGGGTGAGCTCAGATGAGCAATTATCCTTTTCAGCACACAAAAAAGGGCCCTGTTTCTGGGAACGTGCCTCCCACCGATGTTTCTCCAAGCAGCCGCAGGAGTACAGCAACATTTGCACTAAATGGGCAAACGCCGATCTGTCAGACTGTCACGCTGTAGGAATGTGTTATTTTTACCATGACTATTTTTACCTCCACTTATTTCCATGGCGCCAAGTAATAACATTTTGTTGGGAAACATAAAAGTGTGACCAAAAAAAGTTTTGGAGGTATCAGTTTTCAAACGTTATTACACTTGCTGGCTTTGCATGCTATGTGAGTTACTTGAAGTATATGGGTGGTGGATATTGCATTTTGAATTATGACTTTGGGAGTTCATTTAGTTTATGGCTCCAGCTCACCAAGATGTGGTGACATAACAAAGTCATGACATTATAAACACATAGTAAATGAGATATTATAGGCTGTTGCAATGGAAGAAAGTGTAGTCCTAGCAACTAATACAAGCTTCTGCCTGCATAAAACGATGATACCAAGCTATCTTTATTTGAAGAAGTGCTTACAGTCGGCTTTATGGCTGTGGGTTTGGGGGTTGTGTTAAGCAAGCTTCTGTACTGTAACCAATAACACTCACATCCATTTTTATGTGGAGTGGATTCAAAAAAAGCAGGGCTCTAATCTTAAAGGGGTCCAACCCTCCACACCCATACACACACACACTCCAAACACAAGCATGTGCATGGACATGGACTTTCACAAATGACACACACACACAAACACACACAGACACGCAAAACACACACACTACCAACCAATCCTTCCTGTCTTTCCGCTGATGGACATTGTTTACAACCGGGTTCCCACACTTGATCAGTGATTCCTTCCTCACCAACCTTTGTGTAGCCGCTCTGTTTATTTGGCCCTCCTCCGTGGCAGGGTGGCTTCTATGGCAGCACTGGCACGTTTTCCTTCAGGCTGCCAGCTGGATCAGTGTTTACATCTCCTAATTTATCTTAACTCTCTCTCTCTCTCTCTCTCTCTCTCTCTCTCTCTGTGTCTCTCTCTGTCTCTCTCCCCCTCTCTCTCTCTGTTTATCCTGTCCCCTACACAATCTTCCTGCCCACTGCCAAAGATTAATTGAATTGTTTTCTGGCATCTCCGCTCTCGATGTGAAGAAATGAGAGGCATGCAAGTGTTTACAGTTCATTTCTCCAGTTGGCAACTCAAACAGACTTTGTGTTTTGCTTTGCTTCTCCAATCCCTGGTAAGAAAACAAAGGAGCAGACATGGCAGTCTAGGAGCTACGAAAAGGCTCCTTCATAACAAATAAATCACTCCAGAAAGCCCTTTCTCTAACTAAGGAGTGGGTTGTACTTCTGTTAACTTGTGGCATTGGTGGTTGTTGTGTGTGTTGTCTGTGAATGTATGTCAACAGGAAAATGTGTGAAAATCTACAACCCTTTTCTTCAGGAGTGGAGGCTATTATAAGCATCCTCGAATGAAGTTGGGTATGAAGAATGCAGAGATAGACTGAATCAAGATATTTAAGTAGTGTCTATTTAATCAGCAGCTATGTCCATGTTGTTGTTACACATAGGTTTTCTGGGGCCATCTATATGAAACAACAAATTGTGAGCTTACGGCCAAGCCAAAGTTGTGATTTATGAAAAAAAAAAGAAAAGATATTGATCTTAAAATTACGTGTTTACACTGCATTTTGTGAATTTTCTGTAAAATATCCAAAGTTAAAACTAGTTTCTCTCATTATCCAAGGTAGTAATTCCACATAGCAAATTATTTAAATGGTTAAATGTTGATTTTTCAGTGGCAATTATGAGTAGTGTTGATTTGAGTGTTGTTTATCCACTCATACAGCAGATATGGCTCTGTTCAAAACTATCTAAAAGTGCTAAATAAATGATGGATGTGGACTTGTACAAACACTGGCATAGTGTTGATTTTTGCACTCAGGGCAAAAGTAACACTCACAGTGTTGCTGTGTATAGATATCAGTGCAATAAATATTTTTAAAAGGTTTTTTTTTTATCATTTTCCTCGAAATGCTCAAAAAGCGAAATCTTGGAAAAAGTCCAACAACGTTTTTATAAATGAGGCCCCTGATCCCGAACACTGATAATTACTTTCTGTTTGGTTTGTGGAAGATGCATTGCCTTTTTTTCTCCTTCCCTCTGCCTAACCATGTTTTAGGGTTGGCAGACGGAGCTCGGTGCAGAAGGAGACAAAACCCCGCCAGACGGGATGGGAGCCTTTATTTACTTTGCTGATAAGGATTGTGGGTAGTGGAGAGAGCGAGGCGTGCTGGCATGTTGGCCTGTTTTCGGGAAGCTTCTGGGATGTCTATGATAAGAACACAATGTGGGAGGAGGCCTGACTCCAAACAATTAAGGCATGCTTAGGAATCAAGTATGCCCTATAGTATCAACACTTTGTATTTTGTAAGCCAACTCAAAGTGGGACTATGCTACTGTACGTCTTATTATGCAAACATACTGTATGCTGGTGAATGCAGACATAGACACGTTAACTTCACAGTAGTGTACACATAAAAACGGCTCTTTTGTCTTTCCAGACAGGAGAGCAGGAATGCGTATTTATTGATGTGGCGTGCCCGTGCCAGCCGAGCGAGGCTGAGCTGAAGTGTTAAGTGTGTCAGGTGAGAATTACAGTAGTGTGTCATCAGTGTGATTATAGAGCTGGGAGTACCTCGCACTCTATTCATCATCACTCCGAGCTTCTTCATATCAGTCACACACTGACTGATTTGGCTCTGATGAATGTGTGTGTCAGGGGGTTGGGATTGGATGGGGTAGGGGAGGGGGGAGGGGGAGGGGGAGGGGGAGGGGGAGCGCTCCAGTCAGGGTGCTTCCTTATTTTTTTTTATTTTCTGTGTTGAATAAATGCAGTCTTACAGCGTGATTGCGTGTGTGTGTGTGTATGCACATTATGTTTGTGAGCATATGTGTTTGCTCAAGAGCGTGTGTGGTGTGAGAGGCCGCGAATGAACGCTCAGCAACGCTCAGCTCAACATCGTAGCCCTTTGAACACTGTGAAACCAACCGAGCTGGGAATCACGAGTGTGAGCAAACCGCCCTTTATTCTTAAAACACACGCTCATATGTGATGAGCACTGGAGCGCGCAGGTGTTTGAGGTCCTCAAATGAGCCATCATCCATGCCTCTTCCAATCCCATCTCCGAATCTGATCGCCCCTGTCCGATATCTGCTCCCCCTGGATCCATAACATGTATTTTTCCAGTCGCTGTCTCCGCCCATTCCCATCATTCCCACTCGTTCTCTTCTTTTCCCGCTCCAATTGCTGTTGGCATCCGTTGCAGGCATATCCATCACCGAAATGCATGCATGGTCGGGATACCGTGATGGAATTAGGACGAAAACAAGGCCTTCCAGCATTCCCAAACATCCTGCTCAGCTCCACTCCAATGGAAGCTCATCCCCCAATCAGTGATTCATCGGTGTGTTGACAGATGTGATGGGAGAGAGCTGAGGACACCTGTGATGGGAGGAGTTGTACGTATCCACGGCATAACTATCTATACTGCAAGTGGGTAATCATGGCTGAAATTTTGGTTCAATTCCACTTGATCAAAAATGTTTCTTGCTCTGTAAATAAGAGCAACTGAGCCCATATCTACGCATGAAACCTTAGATAGATAGATAGATAGATAGATGGATAGATAGATAGATAGATAGATAGATAGATAGATAGATAGATAGATAGATAGATAGATAGATAGATAGATCAGAAAAACATGCCATTGTGCTTACTTTCACCCTGAAAAAGATTGCTGTTTCCATTCCATAATAGGGCCGCTGTGCCCTTGTCTGCACTCGGCTAAAGAACACACTTGGCCAGCAGTATTTCATTAACATCAAAGAAATGAGTCAGGTGCACTGCAGTTTGGATACGTGTTGTACTACAAATGAGCAATTAGCCCATTCTTGTGCTTTGGCATCATCATCATTTCTGCTTTAATTTCACTTACATAACAGTGACCCCCTACTGTAGCATGCCTGCTTTGTTTGGATGCTTTAGCAAGTGTTATGAGGGTGGAGCTGACTTTGTGTACGTTTGCAGTCTTTTTCTATTGTTCACTGTGTTTGTGGGTTTACGAGATAGCGACTGTGACCACTCACCGGATTAGAGATAGAAGCAGGCTGCTGCGTTTATCATTTTTGCCTTGATGCAGTGATAACACAGGGCAATTTTTTGGGCAAGTTTAAAGGGCAACCGAGTTGCTTTAGTATTTACTACTTTAATCACAAGGGAACATCTTGTTGAAGAGATTTTTGACTGTGTCTCCAAAGTGGCCAAGTGTATCCCCACACATAAACTGAATCTACATTGTTGTAAAGGTTGCTGTTTGCATAGATGACATTTCTGTTTTATTGCACAGAGGAGAGTAAAAGGAAAGGCCGGTCTGTTTACGAGATAGCGGCTGTGATTAGAGATAGAATCAGGCTGCTGTTTCATCACATATTCTTCAGGCAGTGATACACAACTTTTTGGGCAACTTTAAAGAGCAAGCATCCAAATGGAGTTGCCTCAGCATTTACTGCTTTAATCACAAAAAAATATCTTTTTGAAGAGATTTTTGACCCTGTGTCTCGAAAATGTCTCAGTGTATCACCACCCTTAGACCCAATCGATATATTGTTGTAAAAGTTGCTGTTTATGACATTTCTGCTTCATTGTACAGCACGATGGATAGTGAAAGGGAAGATGGGTCTCACCTAGTGGTTAGAGAACAAGTCCTTCAACCACAGGAACCAGGTTTAAGCCACTGTGTCAGTAAGCATCCACCCTGTTGAAGTGCGCTCTGACCTCTCTGGAGGGGGGCAAGCGAAAAGAGAATTTTCCTATTCATAGTATTCTGTTACATCACCACACGGCCATCTTGGTGGGAAATAACAGGTGATTGTAATCAATTAGCAGGTGATTACAATCAAATGACAAACACAGCCAATGAGCTGTGTGTATTGTAAAGCGCCATATTGGTAGGAAATGTATGTGACATCATGGGAATACTGAATAGAGATCAATAAAAATATCCCATTAATCTACATTACATTAGAGAGCTGGTGAAATGCAGCACAGGCCAAGAGCTGATTCAAACTTACATCACAAGCACACGCACAGCATGTGCCGCAGTATTTCAAACAGTTCCACAGTGCTGCAAGCTACTTTTAAATGTTGCCTTAGTTTATTTTCTAACACTGTCAGGAAATTGGAAACAGTCAAAAAAATAATATTTTTTCAGAGCTAAGGATGATAGATTATGATTTACCTCAAACAATGGGTTACTTAAGTTAAATCCTATGAAAAACAGATTTAAATATACTCTTTAATAGGTTTGATGAAAGATTAACTACCTTGCATGAGTTCATGCTGTTGAGTATGTTCTGTCTCTGCAATTATCATATGTTCAAATGAAGTCAGTTCATTATAGGAGGCAGATGTTCATTTAGCTGACACTGCTAATTGCCAGTCTCCTCCTGTGTATGTGTTTGTGTGTGTGTGTGTGTGTGTGCATAGTGAATGTGTGTATGTGTATCTGTGCGTGTGCTCGCAACGCACAGCACGCGAAAACCCCAAAGAAAGCCAGCAGTGATCCAATCTGACTCCAGGCCATCTGTCTCTGCCAGAAGAAATGATAGAGGGAGCAGTGATAAATTATTTCTCTGCTTGTGATCTTCAGGGCAGCATTTTTCCCTTTCCACAAGCATATGTGACCCCTGTCTTCATTTTTTTTTTTTTACTACCGCCTTCCTCTAGATGCACGTTTCATCTTCTTCCAAATGTACCAGTTCCTCACCCTTGTTCTTCCGTGGTCGGGTCTGCCTGTTGTGTCGTGTGGCCCTCTTTCATATGCCTCCCCGGGGCCCCCATAAGCAACACATGGGTATGACGGGGTACATGAGCGTTTTGAGCTCCATAACCAAGATCATGTGACGATGCGACACCCAAGGGACGCCGCAAGGAAACACTGATCTCATCCCTTTTCCACAGCAGTCACCTCCCTTGTTTAGGCGGTGTAAGTCTGGAACAAACAGATGCTGAAGTAATTTAATGTGGAGTTTGTGGAGTATTAGGGTTGGGAATTCTCTGTGGTGGCTTTACCCTTTAGCCAGACCCACACTACAACAGACACAATCCCACAAGACTGCCAGCTGTCATGTCGCCACCGCCTTAACTACAACTCTAGAATTCTATTTAATGCTGGAATAAGATTTACATTGCTGCAGTGGCCATGCCAACTCTAGGTATTCCCAAAACACACAAACACAAGGCAAGAGCTACTTTAAAATAGAGCTATTTAAAGACGTGGAACTGCAGTGTGAGTGTTATTGTGTTTTAGTCACGTGGGTTCAGCTGTTGGAACTTGCTTTGGCTCTCCAGTGTGTATTGGAGAGCAGTGCTCTCCAATACACAGTTAAGTAGGTGATGACAGTTAAGTAAGTGATGAAATTTTGAAAACAAGCAATCGTCATGATGGCAAGAACTAGGGAAAAAAGGTCCAGCTCATATCAACATCTATTCAATGTTGAAATATAATATAATATAATATAAATAAAAAATACAAATGGCAATAACTTCCTTTTTCATTGATTCATGACCCTAAAATTCATGATCTTGGAAGGTCAGCAGGCTAGCTAACTAGCTATAGCTATATGCTATATATATATATATATAGTTCTAATGCTACTTAGCCTGAAAAACTGTGTTTCTTTGGCTCTGTCCATTGAGGTTTAACTCAATGAGATTATTTCTGCCTCCAGGCAGCTTTGCCTCCTTTAAAAATGTTTGTATAACTAAAACTCCAATTTGTAACCCAGACACTAGAATTTGGATATTTTTTTCTTTTGGTACATCCTCATCAATTTAATGGAGGTACCAAGAATACTGCCATTGTGTTCATGTTATCAGGTTCATGGTGTTCAGCTTTTTAATAGGCGGGTCTTACTAAATAACTCAGGTCCTAAGTGTTTAGATCCTTGATAGATCCTGAGTGGCAGTCAGGCCGTAAAGAAAACATTTTGTGATTGACTGATTGGCCATTGAATGCTTCTGTTATTGATGAGGATACCAGAGAACATGTTGTGATTGAATTACACTTAGTTAAATACTAATTGCTTCACCAGCTGAGACCAGAAGGAATTATTTCCATGTCATAAAAAGCCAGTTTTCAACATTTCATGGTGATCAAATTGCTGTCCTTTGAAAAGTATACCATCTGCATGTGGGACAACCCATACTACCACACATGGAACAACCTTTTATATTATACTGTGTTGTATTTATTGTGCAGTATAAATTATATCCAAAACATAAATGGAAAGATTATATTTGATAGTTATAATATTGTTTAATGATCCATCCTGGAGCGACCGAGAGTTTTAATATATTGTTTTCATGATAAATCCAGACTTTTACTCTTACCTACCCTGTGTTGGTAATGTGGGAGCCACTGAAGTCACTCAAATAAAGTAAATTAGAACTGATCAGGCATATTATAACAAGACATCTCAAACAAATCATCGCCACAGCATTCCTTGCTCCTTCTGCATGGTGACAACACATCAAAATTCAAGTTTTCCACACAATTGCTATGCTATTGCTAAAATCAGACAAAACTGGTACACCTATTCCAGCTATTTCTGCATATTGTCTACTCTTTCATTTTCCAACTTCAACCCCGCCACCCCTCTGTGTCCTTGACGCCCTTGCCCAGCTTCCTCTCCCTGACTTGGCCAGTACCCTCATCCCCACGTGAGGTCATTCGATCTTTCATGTGAAGCCGTTTGTCATTGCTTCACATGAGCAGGAGCCGTCTCCCGCCTTTGATCGCAGTCTGGGCCCACTTTTCTCAACGTAACTTGATGGAGCAGGGTTTATGTGGTAGCTGTCTGCCGCCATCCTCCTCTAACTCCCTCACAGCTGGTCCTCCGCTCCCCCCCGCGGCCTCCTGCTTAACTCTGACACCTGTGTTTGGCTCAGCAGCCTCCTCTGACAGGTAAATCACTACAACGACCTCGCATAGCTTGCACTGAGCTATGCAATCTACTGTACTCTGCCTAGCCCACATACCCTCCATCTATGTCTGTCGCCACCAGCCTATGATGGCCAGACCCAACGATCCTCCCGGTGATGAAATGGTCTGCTCCCGCTTACAGGCAGCTTGACTTGGAAAATTAATTAGGGAAAATGGGGGTGCAAGAAGGGGGAGGTTAGGCGTGGGCATGGCTCTCTTCTTCATAGGCAGCCAGACAAGCTGTGTTTACATAGGGGGGACATAAAAACATACATGCGCATTGACAAGTGGGACTTTCATGTGCCGTAATGTTGTGTTAATGAGTTAAACAAGCGGCTTTCGCCTACGGGACACATGAAAAAGCCGCGGCGCACCAAGCCGAGCACCTGACATTTAGCAGCTGTCGTTTTAAACATACATCCACACGCATGAATACATACACCGGTACATACTACACTTCAACATATGCACATACACACACCACATGCAGGCACAAGCAACCGCACACACACACACACAGAACCCTATACAGTGCTGTAGGCACATAGGTGACTCACATAGCTCACGTGTTGACACATATGCCAGTTATAGAGTCAGACCTTTAGTGAGGCAGAAAAGGTCAAGTGCACACCTGCATCATGGGACCTGGACTTTCCACTTCATCATCTCCGCTGGTCACCTCCCACCTACCATTAGCGTTAGGCTCAATGGCTGTTAGACACACACAAGATGCCTATCTATGGAGATGTACACAGTGGGGAAGTACACAAGCCTCTGTCCTCCACTGAAGATGGGATGCGAGAGGCTCTATGCGTGCAAAGCCCCCATTCATCATTGTCAGTAGGCTTGTGTTGTCTGGCCATCCCCCAAAAAGCTTGGGGATGAACCACTGACTCCTGTAAAAGGGGTTTCCACTTAGCCGTGGCTCAATAAAAAGGGCCAGCGCACTCAGTGTGCTGTTAATTACCCCACTTCAAGTGAAGTGAAACCCCTGTTAACTTAACATAATGGACTCTGTCAACACTTCCTCCTGATAAATGATGGGGTTGTTGTCGACACGAGGGGTTTAGATACATTTCTGAAGATTACTTAATGGTATGTCTCATAACAACAGTATGAGAACAAGCCCAGATCCTTCTCTGAATTATCCTCCTCCTCATTTTAACAAAAAAAAACTGAAGTGGAAATCGGGCTCAACAAAACAAACATGAGAGAGAAAATTTGTGTTTTAGCGTGTTAGTGTTTGCCTTTGCTGCTGACAAACACACTGACCAGTCTCTGTCTCTCAGAGGTCACATAAACACACAAACAAAAACTAGTGGCCAGGAGCAAAAGGGGTCAGGCTGAGAATATCTGGCCTAGTTCTAGCTAGTTCTAACTAGGCCTTTCTAAATTGGTATGTACCTCTCTCAAGGGCAGCCGGCCACAATGTTTATTGGTCTCCTTAAAGACAGAGGATAAATGTATGTGTTTGTGTCTGTGTGTATATATATACATATGTACGAGTCTGTGTATTCCTGTGTGTACACGTGTTTTTGCACATGCCTTTGAAACAGATATTTATTGGTCTAATGAGGAAACAGGCTATCCTAGCTATCCTATTCTCAGGTTGAATGTACAGTGAATGATGTAGCGGCTAGCGAGCCAATACTGGAGAAAAATGCTGGAGTCAAATTCAATTACCTTAAGTGGACCAGACTCAAAATGAGTGGGTCTGTTTCAAATTGGGCCCATTTTCAACTCACAAAAACACCCATTTAACCGAACTAAACGTAACATGAGCTCAGTGGCAGTGCCACCGAGATTAAGACTTTTACAGACAAAAGGGGCTATCAACAGCTAATGTTTATAACTCAACACAGCAGTGTTACTGTAGATGGTAAATTATCACCATCAATGCCTGGGGTCACTGTCTTATACTCTCTGTCTTGGATAGACTTTGTCGCTGGACTAAAGTTTCATCCTTTGAACTACCCAGCACATTGTCCTATAGTTACAGAGGCTTCGGGAAGTCTTCCTTTTCAGCCTCAGCAAGACCTTTCAATAGCCATGACAGTAACATATTACCTGTAGAGGGCAGGGGAAGCCCAGACAGCCATGTGTCAAACAGCCCAGCCCAAGGTAATATCCGCAGACTATCCATCTGCCCCCTTCAACAGAGGTTCATCCGGCAGCAAAACTTTTCCCACACGCAACATGTACTTTCTCTCACGTGAGGCCGTTTTTCTAATGTCACATCTGCACATCGATACCTTTTAAGGAGTCAGTGACACAATACAGTTTTGTCTGCGGCAATGAAGATCTTACCTTTTTGGAGAGCGGGAGTGAGAGAGAGGTAAATTACATAATGAGATCAAGGGCCAGTGTGTTTGTGTGACCCAGTTTGAGGAGCAGTAAGCAGACACGGTCTGAGAGCCATTATGCACTCTGACAGGTCCAAATGAATGGGCCATTTCTCTAATGTGGAACAGGGAAGGGGGCCTCGGATACTTCAAATGTTTCAAATTCAGCAAAACAGTGACCTCCCTCTGGAGGACTGCGAAAATAAATCCCCAGTCACACACTCCGACCACAGGAAAAGAGAAAAATGGGCCCTGTCTACGCAGCCCACTCTCTCACTTTCTCACCGGCACGTGAGACAAAGTGAAAAAGTATGCGGCACTCTGCTGGGATTATGTTGCATGTTTTCTGGATCCTTTTCTGTGTGTATATGTGTGTGTGTGTGTGTGTAAAATATAACGTGTTTCCCTCCGTGTTGTGCATTGTGTATGTGAATCTATGGCATGTGTGTGTATGTGAATGAGAGATATTTTGTATGTGTTCTGCACTGTGTGATATCTACATGCATGCGCATATGTGCGTGAGTGTATGTGTTTGGAAATGGATCCCCTGAAAGACCAAGTGTAATATTCGTGTGTGTGTATTGTCGTGGAGAATGTCTGTTTTCTCCATTTTCCCATTCTATTTCCCTCATGCCTCTTGTTCTCCCTATTGCCTCCCTCTGTCAGTCTGCCCACCAGGCCAGCGTCTCTGGACCCCAGCCACGAGGAGGCCGCTTTCTGGCTCCAATGGTGTCTGCTGAAAAATCCCTACTTGAACTCTGCAGACTCTCCAAGTTCATGAGAAAGAAGCTTGAGACCACTGGGTTGCCGGTTCAAATCCCCGTGCCAACTGGGAAAAACAAACCATGGAAAATCAATGAGTAATGCTCTCTCCTCCTTCCATTACCATCGAGATGCCATTATTGGTCAAAATATTAGGGAAGCTAAAGGAAAGAGTGTACTATTTCAAGTTTTTCATAGATTTATTTTACCCCTAGTAGACTGAATAGGATGGGTGGGAATGAATAGGATACATGTGGGAATGTCCAGTGGTGCACCCATTATCGGAAAATACCTTGGGGATTATGGAAGAGGGCCTTGTTTTTTTGTTGCCAAGACACCTAGATTTTGCCTTTTAGTTGTCAAATCTGAAGTTAAGGGAATCAATAGTACAGTTTAAAATATTGTTTGGGCATTATAACAACACTAAGGTTAGTTCTTAAATATTGGAAAAACATTAAAATGCCACTTTTCACAGAATGGATGGATTTGAATTCATATGAAATTATGCTAACTAGAAGGTTAGAGAATTATGATAAAGAAACACGAGAGACATGGAAAAACTTCCTCTATTTTCTTAAAGGCTCATAAAGGAGTGATTTCTTTTTATGATTTTGTCATGCATTTGTCTTTATTGTCATGTAATGTATGGCTATAGATGTTGTGCGTATGATGGGAAATGACAACATTGAGATGCCACTGAGCACTTAACCCCAAAGCAGGCACACTCAGTGAACCTTCCCTGGATAAATACAGGTTAAAAACAAAGTTCATCAGGCTCAAACCCAGTGACTCTCCTAATCGTCCAAACGTCTGCTCACAGATCATGCTTCTGAGCGCCGGCCCGCAGAGACAAAGGAAACCATAAAAACCATGAAGTGCTTCTTTTCCTTCCCTCCGACACATTTTCTTTCAGCGGGGTTTTTTTAGCGTGCTGAGCGGGCGGCGGTGCGGTGGCAGGAGGAGGTTGATGGAGAGGGCCACCTGAACAAACCCGTGTGGACCCAGGCAGCCGGGACAGCCAGGCCCAGTCAGATTTATGACCCCCCCCCCCACACACCACCTCCACTCCCTCCATCTCTGCGGCTTCTGGGTGTATGGCGCTCTGTCTATCACTTTCTGTCACCTCCGTCTATCTTCTCCTGCCTCTGCCTTCCCTCTCTTCCTCTCTCGTTTCTCTCTTTTTCTTGTCCGTTAATCCCTTCTCTGTCTCTTTCTCTCTCTCTCTCTCTCTCTCTCTCTTTCTCCCCCCTTTTCTCCCAGACATCCTGGCCAGCTGTTCATCCAGACAGGGTGTCTACAGCTGTCTGAGCGAAGCTGAGTTGCAGCTCCAGAGGTTGGTTGCACGGCCCGGGGCATGGAACTCCTTTCCCAACACCCCTGTCTCCTCTCTCCGCAGCATCCGTGACCTGCGCATGACCCCGACACCGCAACTACATGTTTTCTACATGCCACCCACACACTACAGGGAGAGGAGGCTGCACCGTAGAAAACTGTTGGTTTGCATATTGGATTAAACACTAACAAGACTGACATGAAGAAAAAGCAGTTTCAGAATAAAAGCTCTATAAAATTAAGCGTAGCTTTGAGGTTGGAGCATTTACAGTACAGTAAACACACAGTTTAATGAAAAAAGTGCTCTCAGTCTTTCTCCCTCTGTCTTTTTTTTCCTTTCCTTCCCTCTCACTCCCTTACACACACACTGAAGAAGAATTCTCCACCCAGCAACAGTGAAGTCTTGGCAGAGGCTACACATTGCCCCAAGTAAAAATCAAACCACTGACTACAGACATTCAGTAAATGGGTAAAAATTTCCCCAGACGAGGGTAAACTCTGTTACAACACCCCATGAGACAAGGGGTAGTAAAACCAAATGAAGTGTGCGGCAAATTTGTCGTGCTTTGCTGCAGATATTGTAATAATTAATCCAGCCCTTGCACGCTTTTCTGCTATGGTATTCTACTCTGTTGGCCAAGTTAATCTCAGATGAGGGAATTGAAGAACTCTCAGTTCATTCCTTCACCAGACTCGATGAGAGGTTTAAGCTATACCATGACATATTTGCTGTGGGAATCATGTTGTTTGCCATTATTTCTGAGTAAATTGTCTCCGCTGTGTTCTTTTGTTTTTCCTCTGGGTTCCGGGGAAGTTTTCAAGATAAGTCAAAAACAACATTCCTTCCTGCTTCAAAAAAAGGAAGATTTGGATTCATGGAGTAAACATATTTAAACCCATGAAGCGAGATCAAACTAAACTGTAAGTGAACTCAAACTCACAACATAGTCTCTGCATTACAACATTGTTGACCAAATGTTATGAATCTGCCCAACCTAGGGAAGCATGGGTTATTATTTGCGATTGAACGGGGGGCCTCCAGTGTTTCTCGGTTGGTCATTACAGTAAACTCTGTTGCCATCCATGCTGGTGGAGACCTGAGACCTTGGAGATGGACGTGTTTACTCTACAGCTAATCACCATGTCTGATGCGGCTTCTCTGGACGTGTGAAGGGGGAAATGCCGGCTAAATGCAGTCACCACGACCTAATGAGGTGGTTTAGCTGCAGCAGCTTGCCTTCAGCCCTAGTCTGTAATTCAGAGACACCGACTCCCCAGTTCCCCTGGCCAGCCTGCGTCACAAGTGCGTTCGTCCGTATTCGCCATGTTGCCCACAACCCTGCGAAACATGTTGAACGGCTGCCGTAAGAGACTGGGGTCCAATGGGCCGTCAATCAAAGTGGTGTGTGTGGTTTGCAAATGGGTAGAATGGGGAGAGAGTGGAATGGTAACAGAGAGGAGTGCATTGCATTTTGACCGATTTTCATACGGCAAGCATAGAACCGTGTGAGAGCAAAAGAATAAAATGTCTCTCCTCTCGCTCTCTATCTCTCTCTCCCCTCTCTCTCTCTCACACACACACATACACAAGACACTCTGCAGCAGGCCTTTCTCCTCCTCTCTGTCCTCGTGGCAGAGCAGTGCTGTTCTTGGCAGTGCCCAACGCTGTAGCTCCACTCCTCGCTAATGGTTAAACAGCATGCCCATGCCATGCTTGCTAATGACAGGCTAGGCTTATTCCACTGAAGTGGCGCTTTTCAGAGTCAACAGCACACAAAGAGAAGATCGAGCACCTCCCAAAGCACAGAGGTGCTGTGAGGACACTGTCTACACGCACAGGAATGCACACATGCATAAACAAACACATATACACACACACGCACACAGATGTGCACAAACAAAGCTATGAAAAACAGAAAGCGTCTGCTTCCGCACACATATACACAGACAGAAACACACATGTGCACACACACAACGTCACGGTACATTAAGCCCCAGATTTCTGTTTACAGCACTTATATTCCAACAGTTCCTCGAAGATCTCCCCATCTGATACCACTGTCAGGAAGTATCACCTTCCAGCTTGGAATCTGCTCCTGTTCTACACCAGATCACAAAGATCAACAACATTTCTCTGGACTTGAACACAATCACAGTGCCATAACCTCCAGCTCTTTCCACAGCCTTCACATGCATGTCACTTCTCATTTTATGAGCATAGCTCTGTTCTTCTTGTGCTTAAACCATTCAAATCTGTAAGAGCCATACATCCTGAGCCTCTTATTGTTTATGGTGAAGTCTAAGTGTCCGTGAATGAACCCTCACACACAACCTATATATCTCACAGAGACTCCTGTCTGCACGTGAGAAAGAACCAAAATGAAATGTGTCCCAGGCTCAGGAGACAGAGCTTCTGGCACTGAGTCCTGCACTGCTGTAGTCTGCACTTAGTCTCCCTCCACTGGACAGTAAACCGAGGAGAGCAAGTGTGTCTTTGTCTTTGAAAACAGGAGGGTGGCCAAAGTGCTTTGTTTGACTTGGCGTTTGTTTAGCTCCGTTATTAGGATAGTAAACTTCCGAGCTGCATTGGTATGCGCACCACATGTTGGGCCTTCTCTTTTTCTTTTTTACGTTTCCCATGAGACAGCTAAAATGTAAGAGGACCTCCACCTATTCCCACTGTGTGGTGATGTAGGGGAGGTGAAGGTCTGCGAAGTGGAGGAGCATTTCACGCACATCATCCATCATCTCAGCATGAGAAGCATGGATATGTGTGTTTGTGCGCATATGTGTGTGTGTGTATGTGTGTGCATGTGTGTATGCAAAGAATAGACATTTTCTGCATGTACGTGTATATGTGCATTTGTGTACGTATGTGTGCGTGCATGTGTGCATGTATAGGTGTGTGTTAGAGTTCACTCAAATTCTCCCCCATGGGGGTGTCTGGCTCTCAGATCCTGACACACTTTCCCAGCGACCGCAGGCTGGATCCGGTTCTGCCCCGCGGCGGGCCCACTTCCACACGCCTCGGCAGAAAGGTGGGAGCAAGAAGAATGTGCCTTTTCATCAAGACTGGCGCTGCATGAATATTTCAAAGAGGCAACACGATTCCGCCGTGCCACTCGACACAAAGGAGAGGTATTTGGGTGGGGGGGGGGGGGGGGGTGGCAGGGAGAGGGAGGGAGGGAGGGTTTGTGAAGCAGAGCTGAGATCTCAGATTGGAGTTTGGCCCCCGGGCATCACCTGCTAGTGGTGACAGACAGCAGGCAGGCTCTGTAGCTGGTGCCATGACAGAGGTTTGGTAAAATCCTATCTGACCATGTCTGCCTGTATCGGTGCCAAGCCTGCCACTGGAACCCGCTCTCCTGTGGAAATATGAAAAGCCAAAAGTGCAAGCTCAAGCCTGTGCTTATACTGTAGATTGTGTGTGTGTGTGTGTGTGTGTGTGTGTGTGTGTGCCTGTTTGTGTGAGTGTGTGTGTGAATGGAGTGGATGGGTGTGCCTGTGGACATACCAGGCATTCCAGGTCGGCAATAAAGCCAAATTGAAGGTGGGGGATAAAGTCGGGATGTGTTGAGTGATACCTGGACAGCTGGGAACGAGGAGGTGGGACAGAGAGGTTTAGGCTGGTTTTAGCTGTTGAGAGGTGCTGACACTGCATGAGGTGACGAGCGGGGAAAGATTAAGAGTGAGGACTTCGCCCCATTTTGTGGTCGGGCCCACATTAAGTAGGTTATGCTCCAATTTTGCCTAACCCTAACCCTAAAAATGGACAATTATGCCCCCAAAGCTACAGGATATTACAGTCTGAAATGATGTGAAATTTACCCCAGTTGTTCACTCTGCCACAGCACTCAAGCCGTCGAATTGGTTTAATAAGGCTCAATTGGTTCTCCTCAGTGTTGCATTGACCGAACGTGCACCAAACATTTCTGTCAAATGGTACTGATTCCTGTACTGTATTACTGCCAACACACTGTCATATTGTTATTGTACATGTTCATGGCGGCGACCCTGGATGTCATATTGGTATGATATCTCCACATTTGTTTGGGTTTAGAAACCTTTCCAATGTGCTGGTTAAGGCATTGGCCAAACACAGGCTGTACAGATCTAAAGCAGATAGCAGATCCATGGTTAAAAAAAAAACACACACACGTACTTTTCGAACATAGGGAACAAAATGTTCTTTCAAACATACTGCAAGGAAGGCAATGTTCTTCTGTCCACAACAATTACATGTCATTTTTGTAACTCATTTAACCTCCACCAAAAATGCATTGGGCCCACATGAGGAAGCTACACTAAAATGTGGACCGTCATGATTGCTCAATTTCATGGGTGAACTGTTTTGTTTTTTTGTTTTTTTTATTATTAAACATCCTCTAACCATAAAACCATGACAGACAGTGCCTGATTGTGCTAGAGCCAGGTGACAGACATAAACACCGTGAATCATTTTCAGATCGTTCCATAGACGCTCAATACATCGGCTAAAATTTAGAAATATTGCCAATCATTGTGGAACATGACCTCATCTGTTGAGGAACAAACCGTTTAACACCTCTGATGCACAAACCTCTGAACAGCTTGAGCTCCGGTCTGTCCAGTTTTCTGGATAGAACCATCTGAGATGTAAATGTGGTTGACACTGTTCCAGATCCTTCCGTTGGTGAGCGACAGAGCACAGCCGAGGGCACGGCTCATTGAGCCACAACACTGAAGCAATTAAAACCAATTAAAAGCCCATTATGAAACCCAATGGACTCCCCAGTGAGACAGCTCCTGTACCGTGACACTGGAGGAGGATGCAGGAGACAGAGGTCCACGCCACGGACACAATGCTGTCATCACGGCTCACAGGGGGACAATGTTACACAATGTGCAAATAGAGCTGCATTGTCTTGAATGGAAACGATTTCCTCTAATAGTCAGTAGGTTTAACTCTTAAAATGTTACATGCTGGACCATAATCTCTCTTCATGCATGAGTGAAATGTTTCACCTGTTTGAATAATGTGGTACACCCCATAATTCCCATTCATCACTGGACTTTGAATTAGCATGGCTGAGAAAATGGAGAGCCTCCATTGTTCCTTTGATGCACACTGTAGTCCCCCACTCTCACGCACACTCTGCTCTGTTGTGGCTGAGACATGGGAATCCGCCAAAGCCAAAAATAAGCCCGCAGTTTTAATAACGGAACTATTTCCAAAGCGGTGTAATAATAACCCAATGCCCGCAGTCAATGGCGGCCACTCCTACATGGGTCTTCTGACATCTGGATGCTCTTCAGAACGTGGCGCGGTCATGTCAAAATGGGTCTGCGTTTCAAAAGACAACAGAGGGGGCTTTTGTCTTGTAGTCTAACTGACTTCCAGACAACATGTGGAAGGGGCGGCCATTTTATTCCAGAGGTATGTCTTTCTGCGCGGTGCAATTCGGGGCTCTTTACCCCAGGACAGCCTAATGCGAGCCAGATTGTTGGTGCTTTGGGGAAAATATAGATCTCATAATTACCAACAATTGACCAATTCATTTGAGACCCCCTTTGACATTGCGTCTGTGCAGCTGCATTTGGGATTGTGGTTTGTGTGTGTGTGTGTGTGTGTGTTTAGACCCCGATCTGTCCCAGAATAATAAATCAAAAGAGGCTGGTAGCCTTTAGATCAAGTTGGGCCCCATGTTTTGCAGAATGAATTGGCACACGACATGAGCATTGATTGAGCCACTGCGAGGGTGTTTGGATTACAAAGAACATATACATTGCACAGATGGGGATCGGGCTGTAATGCGGCGACAGCCAGCATATTGTTAAAGGCGGCTTTTGGAGATACTTACTAGCCTCACTGGACCCAGCCGAACAGCGTGGGCCGGCCAACACGTGCAGGCAGTGGAATTAACAGCAACAGAGGTCGCGTGATGAGCGGTTAAAGGGCCAGGCGCGGCTGTGATCACTCGCCTTTCAAGCTGAACGCTTTTAGCCCAGATAGCTTTGGACAGGCTGCCATAAAATCTGCTAGGAGAGGCAAAAGGAGGGGATAGGGCAACTTTACTGGCTCGAGATGAAGTGCTCGTGTACAAAGGGATTCCAGAAATGCCAGGGGAGATGGAGACTGCCCATGGCCAGGTAGCCCTCTAAAATATCCTCCCTCCTTATCATGGAGCCTTTCACAGCTGGCATACAGCTGCTTCTCTGCTCTGCTCTCCCTTTTAAACCACTGGCACCGGTATCTATGTAGAGTCCAATATAAAATCTATGAGTAGGGGAGCATTGCAGATAAAAAACGAAGATAAATCTGAAACTGCTTTTTATTTGCTTCTTTCCTTTTATCTTATAGATGCATTTTATCATCCGTCATCGCCTGGTAACATCTCCTCAGACTGTCTATAAGAGGCAGCCACAGTGACTGCAGTAAATG